>NC_092423.1:140701668-141004116 GCF_036169615.1 Heliangelus exortis | reverse complement strand
AATTTTTCGAAAGTTGTCCTGCGTTTCATAAAATCAGGAGTCTTCAGCACAAACACAAGCAAAGAGAAATATGGGATGTCCAGTGCTCACCCAGAGCTCTGCTCCTCTCCCTGCGAGCACAAAGGTGGTGATGAGCAGTTCAGAAGACCTTGGGCTACCTGAGGAGGAGGCAAATAGCTGGGCCCAGCTCCTGCTTCTTTATTTCCCTAATCCAAAGCAGTTTTAACTGCCTAACCACATGGGTTTGCAGCACAAGCATTCTGAGACAAATTGCTATGGACCTGGGGGCTCTCCTAAAAAAACTCAGTAAGCAGATGGTGATTTAGGAATGGCTTAATGACCTTCGGTGTGGGCATCTGCAATTCAGGTCCTTGGTACTCCCAGGCATTTTAAGGTCTTTACCTTAAATTTTCCAGAGTTGAGTGCCCATTCAACACTTGCTAAGTAGTTACTGGGATCAGGGCACTATTACAAAAAATTACATCACCCCAGAGGGACCAAGTGTGGATGACAGGTATGACAGAAAGAAGGATCAGTGCTGCAGTCCTGATTATAAAGAAAATGTAGTGGGCAATGCAGTCATGTTTGTGGCCTCTCAGCTGGTTCAAAGCTCAACAGTGTCAGCCAAAGTATGACAGAGATGCAAAATAATGAAGACAAACAGTGTGTTGATGTGGGAGAGATAAGAAGTGGTGGGGAATCTACCCCTTATCTCAGCAAATTTTCCTGTGTCTTGTCTTAGGCAACTATTTCAAATAACATACCTATGACAAAAGAGGGATATCCTAATTGAGAGTTAAAATGGGAAATCCTACAGCTGAAAGAAGGAACAGCCATCACAAGGAGGTACGCAGGAGATGGCATCTCCACATGAGAGAAACATCAAGTTTCACAAGACCTGCAGGCTACTCAGAAAGTGGTACATTTAAAAGCTTTTCTTAAACCCAGTCTTCGTTCTTCTTAACTTAGCAGACCCTGAAGTCTTTATCAGTACTGAATGTTTAGATAACTTGGCAATCTTCCTGAACATTTTCATTAAAATGAATAAACCTGACAAGCACAGTGCAAGTTACAAACTGCCTTGGCTTCCAGGAATAAGAGGATGGTTCAAAGAATGCAGCCCTTGATGGAAAAAGAGCATATCTTATGGCAGAGCCTTCCCATCCCTGCTTGCATTTTTTGTTCCATTTTCTACCCCCTGCACTTTCGCTACGAGGCAGTCACGATGTCTCTGTGCAGCAAGACTCATTCCAACTGGCAGCTCTGGATCAAAGAGCACTGGAAACATTAATCAGCGTGCCTAATCATTTCCAATCACAAGAAACTTTTCTCTGTGACCTGGCATATAAACACCAAGTCATTTCATTCACTGGTTGACGGACCAGAAACCAAACAATCCTTATCGTACCTAATTCATCTTTTACTCCTCCGGGTTACAGATGGATCAGCCTGCAAGCCTCCAACAGCAGTGGCAAACTTTAGGTGCTTTACTTAATCAAAGTGATTAGCAACCTGTCTGTAGTGTCTTTTATCTGTTGGTGCCAAAGTAGTTTACAAGCATTAGGTGCACCTAATTCTGTGACAGCAAAGCAAGATGTGGCTCCAAAAGCAACTCCAGAAAGGAGGATGAGCTGTTGTTTTAAGGGGGTGGGGAGTTTGGAGGCAGCAAGTTTTGCTGATGTACGAAAATTGCTTTGAAAAGTAAATGAGCAAATGGTGAAGTCAAGGAGAGAGCCCAGGAATTCTGATTGCCAGCTATCTGTGCTGCCCATACTGCCATACGGTTTGTAGCAAAAAGGAAAAGAATAATCCAACCAGACATCTGCACCCAGAGCCTTATCTACTTGGGCACCATCCTCTGGACTGCCACTCTGAGCACAAACAAAGGATGATGAGATCTCTTCCCCCCGTGGTGGGTCTGCAGGGGGACATGGTGCCTCCTGCTCCAGTTCAGGTTAATATGTGTGATTGCCACCTGTTTGGGATTTTGCTCCAACTGTCCCATCCATTTCTCACTTAATGCCAAGGGCAGAACAACAGTCACTGGCCCAAGGAAAGATGACAAAAACCTAAGGTTGCCTCAGCTTTCTCTGGGTTTCAGAGGGAAAAAGAAGAAAGAATTATGCCAAAGGTCACCCTGTACCAGAGCACCACGTTCCCTCTTTGAAGGAGAGAGAAGAGGTGGCACAGAAACCTGCTGCTACACCTGACAGACTCTCACGGATAAGAGCAGGTGATGGAGCCCTGCAGGAGCAGTTTGCAAACTTGCACGACCTGCCTTGAACATTGTCCAAAACTGTCCTGTTTTTCTCTCTGGTGAATATTGCCAGAGGCAATCCAGCTTCATTTCTACTCTCACCTGGACACCGAGTTAATAGTTCAGTACCTTTTCTTTGAGAATATGTGCCTTGGGGCAGCGGTGTGGGGAGCTAAGAAGGGCTGGAAGAGATGCCCAAGCACACCAAGACTTCCGCTGTACATCCCTGCAACCCCATCCGCTGTGCTGGAAAGCTAAATGAAGGATTTCCTGGTGGAAAGGCTGCCAACATGAAGCTTGGAAGAGCTGTATTTCAACATCTGCTCAGCCACAGTGTTCCTGCCTGGCCTTGCACAAGTCACTCAAAAGCCACATGTATAATGGTGCTGACATATCTGAATCTTGGAAGGAAGTCCACAACACTGAGCTGGTTGGTTGCAGAGGATTAAGCATCTATGAATAGGTCTGGCATAAGGTAACACATCCAACGATGGCTGCAAACCAGGACAAGAGGTGCCAAAAGACAAAAGCAAATCTCCAGGTCTCCACCATTTGACTCTTCTGCAAGGGCTGTTTCACCCTCTGCTTATCCAGCACCTAAAGTGACTTAACACATGCTCATTCTTTGCTCCCATCTCCCAGCCCCAAGTTTCCACAACCATTCCCAGGCCCCAGACTGAGCTTTATCATTTTGATTCCAAGTCCCAGTCTGCTGCAGAGGCTAATAAACCTGACTAGACAGGCAGGGCAGCTGGAAGAAGTAATACTTTCACCAGCTTTGGGGAGCAATGCCAGGGCTGGTCCCTGGGTACCTCTTCTCTCTCTGCAGTTGGCTGGGAACAATGATTTTGTACCTCTGCTTGTCACCTGGTGGTTGGGCACCAGGGAGAGTGAGCTGAAGCTTTGGATATGGAGTTGTGCACAAACTCCAGGCAGGTTTAAAAAAAGCAAAGTGTAGTTCGTCCCTGCAGTTAGGAGCAAAGTGCTGTTTTCTTTGATGACTGAGACTGCATCACATTTTTGGTAACATCTCAGTACCCAAAGGCAGATGAAAGCCAGTCCACTGGTGTCACTGCCACACTTGCCCCAGGCAGAGTACTCCCAGTAATCCTCCAGGCACAGGGGAAATGGTACCAGCATTCTACATGCCTCCTGGGTTTGCTGCCTGAGATTCTTTCTGTGGCTGCTAGGCTGGCCTGTTTCCTACAACCAAAAGGGAAATAAGTACAAAAGACTACAAAGAGTCTTGATCTCACATCAAGAAAAGCAAAGACAGGCAGAGGCTGGAATGTGCCCAAATATCACCCATTCTAAAACCCCTCTTTTTTTGTAGGTAACAAGCTTGCATTACAGTCTTCCCAGGAACTCACTGAGGATGCCTGTGAGGAGCTGCAATACCAAGTTCATCCTTCCCTTCACCTGACAAATGACAAAAACTCATGGAAGAAAAAGTGCTGCTGCTTCTGCTGTAAGTCCTAACTGGAAATGCCAAAGTCATCACAAAGTAAACAGTTTTGGTAATGATGATGCAAGGCCACAAAATCAGCCTGAAGCAATCATGAACCCAACACTGGAACAGGTTGCTCAGAGAGATGGTGTAAGTTCCACCCCTGGAAACATTCAAGGTCAGTTTGGATGGGATTCTGAGCAACTTGATCTAGTTCAAGATGTTCCTGCAAATTGCAGGGGGCTGACCAGATGACCTTTAAAGGCCCTTCCTACCCAAACCATTCCATGAACCACACAGTCCATGTGTGCTGAGAACAGGCTTTGACAGAGCTCACCACAGCAAAGCTGTTTCATCTGGGTCTTCAGAGAAGACCCTGTACAATACTAAGTGTATCATCATAAGCACTAATAAAACAATAAATAAAAGCAACTATAACTCTGTACGCAAAATCAAGCACTAAGGAAAGTCTCTGTTTCCTGGTGTGGAAACTGCACTCAGAACAGTTAAGGTTTCCCAAGCACTAAACAACTGAAAACAAGATTTTATAACAGGGTGTACTGAGCAACCAGCTGCCTCTAACCTACACCGAAGGTCAGCTTATCAGCTGGCACAAGTCAACCCAAATCCATCAAGGTCAATAAAGATGCACTATTTAGGTAAATAAAATGTGTTGCTCCTGCTGTCTCTTCGGGAAGACAGTAATTGAGGGATTGACTTTTCCAAATCCAGCTGAAACTGCAAGCAGGAAGGCAGAGCTGCTGTGGAGAACAGCTTAGCAAAATCCTGGATGAACTGTAGCCAAAGGACCATCTTCCCATGGGCCAACAGAGCTGTTGCTGAGATTGCTCAGCCCTAGAAATACTGAAACCATGCTGCTAACCCAAGCTGATGTACCCTTCCAGAGGAGGGTTAGAATGGATATGAGAAAAGACTTCTTCACTGAAATACTTGCCAGGCTCTGGAACAAGCTGCTCAGGGAAGTGGTCACCATCCCTGGATGTAAAGACACCAAATGGGGTGTTTAATCACATAGCTTCCTGGTGGAAAACACTGCTAGGTTAATAGTTGGACTCAATGATCTTAGGGTCTTTTCTAAATTCAAAGATTCTATGATTACTCTGAGCAAGGCTTCTGAGTTCAGCCTTGGCACTAATGGCAGGCTCCAGAGCTCAGGGACTGGAGAAAGGACCCTTCTGTCCATCTCCACTTATCTGCATGGATGAGCCCTACACAGAAACAAAGTCTTTGATGAAACTGTGGGGATTGTGAGATGCATGCTGCTGTCATCTGAAAAGGGAAAATGGGGAGAGGACTACTAGTGGCTCCTTTTCCTCATCCCGTTCCAGTCTCTGGAAATTTGCTACTTCTAACAGAAAAAAAAAATTGTAAGATACACTAAAACACTCAAGTCTGGGCATATTGTCAGAGCAGGATTGCTGCTAACCTCTCCTGTCCTAACCTGCTGCATTTTTCAAGTTCATATCATCACAACTCCCAGTCTTTCATCATTTGCTAATGAGATCTGAAAGTGGGTCAACATGAAACACTTGCCATTTTGCTGAAATTTAAGTAAAATGGAAAAAAAACAGATAATGAGAATCCAACGTCTGTCTCCTCCTTACTCTCACTTTCCTTTTGCTATCAACTTATCAGAAACCATTTACTGAAATAAAAATCTTCATATGTGAGTAAACAAACTAAAAGCAAACTCTGCAGCAAGAAAAGGTGAAAAATCCCAGACTTTTCAGCCCCACGAAATACATTTGATTCATTCAAAACTGAGAAATTTGGGGATTAAAAAAATTTATCTCAAAAACCCAGCACTCACATTTTCGATATCAGCTCAACACTTTTCAGGTAGCTCAAAAATACACCATGAATGTTAGGTTTATAATTGCATTGTCACCTTGTCAGTTAAAAAACAAATACAAAACTTTCAGCCATCCACCACTGAATGACTGACAAATAAGTGAAAAAAGTTTGTAGTTCAGTTACTCCTTCAGCCAAAAGAAATCACAGACAGACCCAAATTCTTTGTGCCCAGCTATGCTGCCACACAGTGACCTGCCATGAACTAAGGGGGCTTTCTGCACTGGTGTTTTCTAATCAGATACCACACTACAAAGGCTGATGATGTCTTTACTATTTAACAGTGTGAGGGAATATTCCCAGACATTGGTTCTCAAATCATCTCTGTTGCAGTGCTCCTTCACGTGCTCTTGGCTCATGACAACTACCGACTTCCAAACAAAGACTGGAATCCAATATAGACCATTCTCAATACCAAGCTGGATGCATTCCCCTGACATGACAAGCTGGAGAGTTTATGCTCCACAGATACAGGTTGTATTGTGCCATTTGGTCAAGTGACAGTAAGCAGCCCTGAGTGCAACCAAGTGGCTCATCCTGCATCCTGGGGCCTCACTACAGGACAGATGCAGCCTATTGCTATAGACTAATCTGAAAACCAGGACTGAAGTCCCTGTTGAGCTCATGAAGGGTACTGGAGTGCTTTCTTACAAAGAAATGTGGGTCCAAGCTTTTGCGAAGCCATGGAAAGCCTGAGGCATAAAACTAGGGATGTCGACTGAAATGCTAAAACTTTGGAGTTCCAGGTGTAACTCCCATGGTACAAGTCAGATCTGGCAGGGAAGAAAAGGCTGGGGTTATCAAGTGCTCTGCTTGTGCCTGCACTTCCATCCCAGTAGCATACTGGGAAAGAAAATTACATTATTCCACATTCTTTTTATTTTTCATTACGTTTCTGTGACCTGAGTTGCTCCTTCTTTCTTTCAACTGTTGCCTTGCTTTGGCCTTTCCCACATTCCCATTGCCACAATGTGCTGTGTAGGACTGGAGTTCAGGGACAATCAGCAACTCCTACTTTCTTGCGGCCCTATGGCTTCCAGATGGAGTACCTGGACATTAACAAGAGCATGCACAATGCCTTACGAGATTTCCTCCCATCTTTGCCTCACTGCAAGATCCCATGGTGCCCAATTCCCCCAGGGAACAGAGAAAAGACAGTTGTTGGCTGTGCTGCAGAGATGAGCCAGTCCTCAGATGTCTGTTAAATCAGGGCTGGCATTAAGCATCACCTTTGGTCACTGGAGGCCCATAGCAATCAAGGTCAAGCTGCTTTTGCCACTCATACTGAAATTTAAATAACAAGCCAAATCTCATCCTCCTTCAAAGACAATTTGAAAGCAACACAGAATGATGAAAGGATGAAAGAACAAATGGGACTTGTTGTCTTCATGCCGCAATGGAAAACTTTTCATGGAAATTAAAAAAAAAAAAAAACAAAAAACTGACTATGTAATTCATAAATTCTAAAAGCAGAGAGAAAGGAACTAAATGAATTTTGTCTGACCTTCCACCTAATAAAGACCACAGGATTTCATCCAGTGCCCAAAGCCCAGTAATTTGTGGTTGAAACAGAACATTTCAACCAGCCTACTGTCCAGCTTTGATGTGAGGATGTCAAATGAGGTGCTAACCACTTCCCATGTTGTCAAAAACTGGCTCTTCTACAGGTTGTCAGCATCTCTTTACCACAGTAAAAACTGACACAGCCTTCCCAAGGACATGAAAATGTTTATGGTTTCTATCAAAAGTCTCAAATCATCAAAAAGAGGGAAAAAGGGAGATTCTAAGGCACAAAAATTCAAGCAAAGGCACGCCAAGAGGATAACAGAGCATCTCAAAGTAACCTCATGCTGCAGTCAAATGTATGAAATCCACACTTAAATGCCACTTGAGGTTTTTTTCCACGCTAGATGACACACTGGAAAAGCTATTTTGGTTCAAAACAAAAACTCTCCTAAGTTAGATCTATCTGTGCAACTTCGAAGAAAAAACACACTTATCTGGTTACAAAAGTAATTATTCCTGCCACTAGGAAAGCTTGCTACAGTTTCACAGTGCTACTATTTCCAGAACAGAGAACCTGAGTGGCCAAAGCAAAATCCACTTCAAAACCATCCCCTGTGAGATAGACCCAGTAAAAACATAGCTCGCTGCTGACTACACCTTGCAATTTTTTGTTTCCAAATTTCTGTGGCTGGAAGCAGTGATGTGGTAAAGAAAACTCTTTTTTGTTCTTGTTTTTAAGGAAACAAACCAGAAATGGCAAGGTGCCCAGAAAGCTACAAGACTAGTCTTCTCTCGAGTGAAAAATACTTATGCTGAGGAAAAAATTACCTCTTCCTTCCTTGTATCTTAAAAGTGCAGCATTAGATGACAACACCTGTAATTAAAGTTCTTCCACCCACAGATCTGCAACAGCCCAGATGACAGCCTTGGGATTTCTCTGGAACATCAGACTGAGTTGGAGGGTGGAAAGGGGCTTCAGGCACCACATCCTAAATCTTCTCCCATTCCTGTTCATCACTGAGTAACCAGGTCACCTTCAATAGAAACAAGCAAGAAGCTTCATTCCAACAGCCTCTCTTCTACTGACGTTTTCTAAGAGATGCTTTCTCACCCCTCTGCTTCTTACCCTCTGGCTGTACTCATGCTATGGCTAAACCCAGATGAACAGCAAATTCTAGGGGTGGGTATCTCTGGCCATATCAGTGAGCCTCCACTGGGATAAGCCCAGCTCACTATCACAGGGGAATCAGTCTCTTCTGCAGAGCAGGTGAAGGTGCAGCTCCAGCTTGTGGAAGTGCTGAGCTGGCTGCAGTCAGCACAGTGCTGCTGATGAAGGTGCTGACTATTTGTGCAGGGTATCTCAGGGGGGTTTGAGGTCCACACTTAACTACTAGGCTCTTATAGCCATACTCCTTGCAGCACCCATGCTAGCCAGACAAAAGCAGTAATACCTCTGGCCATGGCTTGTGCAGCCATCTGAGACCCCCTGCCACCTATACAACACTCAAGACTGAGCAACAGGAGCAGCCCACATGTCTAGAAGAGGATGTGTAGGCTTATGAATTAAACACTCATCTAACAGGCCATGTCTGCACAAACCATCTAATGACTGACTGCATGTGAAACTTCAGACAGCTATAAAGCATGGTTAAGGTACTCTACAAGGCTGAGGGCAGTGTCATTTTGTGTGTGGAAGATCTGACATCAATTAAAAACCTGTTTGTGTTGAAGTGTACAGGTACAAGCCATCCTGGCACAGCCTGCTTGAAACTGAAAGAAGTGCATATGAAGCAGGAGCAGCTGTATCCCATTTCTGTACCCACAGATCTGCAGGAACTAATGCTTCTGGCACAACATAAATATGCTGCATTTCCATGTAACTGCACTGATGCTCAAGAGACTCAACAGTGGTTCATCTGAAAAGGCATAGCTTATGAAAAAAGCCTAAAGTACAATTTTTTGAGGTTCTGGGTAACGAACAGTCAAAGCTCTGTTTTTAAATCATCCATCCTGATGCAGTCATAACGGGCAGAAGTAGCGATCCCATCAGCTCTGCAGCACAGAAGATGGGGTGAAGCCCCACAACCAGTTTAAGTACAAGGTTCACAGCTTCCATTACTGCTACTATAACGACTTTGCAACTCTCATTTGTTTTTCACCATTTCAGCTGCTAGTTTGTGGCGAATATTTTGAAAACAACAACAACAACAAAACAAACAAAAACCTAAACCAAAACCAAACCAGACCAAAAAAAAAGAACCCAAAACCTCAAAGACTGACCATCCTTGACAGGAACAGTCCTGGCATGCCTGGAATATGTAAAACCACAAAAGGAGACATTTCTATTCATATTACCCCTTATGAGATTCCCTTTTTAAAGAAGACTGAGCACTGGGGGCTTCAGTCACCCAACAGAGTCCCTTCACGATTGCTTTTTGCTATGAAATGTGACTTATCAGGGAAAGCTTGGGCAGGTTCTGGGTATCTGACTGTTGTGTCCTTTCAACTCCAGGACCGTTAAGCCCACAGCCGCCAAACTGGTCAAGCCATTTTCCTCCCCTCCTTAAGTCTCCAGGTTTGGGGTAGATAAAAGCCACACCAGGCTCGCTGCCTTGCCAACACCAATTTGACTGTTAATTTTACATTTAAGAAAAACCAAATAATACAACCCAACAACACACGGAGTGATTATCACTGTAACCCACACAAAGGCCAGAGCAACCACAGTGTGATTCAACAAGACCCGGGCTGCAGTGGATATCTCTGGACACACATGGGAATATTCTCTGTGGTTTTGCAGCTCTCCTCTGCTCTGACATGTCCTTTTCTTGCATTGGTCTTACCAGTCTTTTTTTCTCCCTCCAGACCTGCAGCATGGATGAGCTGCTGCTGCAAGCCAGCAGGGTGGGAACCCAGATGCAATCAGCCCCTTGAGCTTTTAGTGATACCTACAGGACACATGGTGGACAGACAGAACTTTGCTTTGCTGAAGCGAGGTGACCAACTTATGCTGCTGCATTAGTGCAGTGTTGAGCACAACCACTCTTGAGGTATCTCAGGAAGGTCAAAGCCTGCTCCTTTTTAAAGTTACTAGACAAGCTTTTGCTGGTTGCTTCTTGTTTCTCACCCTAGCTCTTTCCTTTCCTGAGCTTCCTGAAGGTTTCTGGGTTTACCCTTCCAGGTAAATCACCACTACTGGCACATGGCAAATTGCAGGATGATGTTCATGTCAGAAAGCACCAGAACAATGCAGGTCAAAGCTGAAGCACAGGTATTCCTAACCCCAACTCCTACCATTTACTGCCTCTTATTCATGTGAACTGACATGGAGCACTGCAAAATGGAAGAAGCACTGCAGGTCAGAAGCAAGAGGTCTGGCAGGACAAACATTAAAGACTAAGACAGAGCAGGCAAAGAAGTATCTTACACAGAACTGAAAAAAGAGGAAAGATAAAAAAATGGTAAGGAGGAATTCCCCGGTGGTCTCAGTTTATCAGTGTGATTGATCTCAGGACTTTTTGTTTTGTTGTATCACCCTGATTTGCATACAGAGCATCTCTAACAGGAAATATCAGCCATCCTGAAAAAAACCACAAGAAGGATAAGGATTTTTGCTGTCAAGGGCAGAACAGCTTTGAACACCATCTGACAAGCCAGAAAGCCTCTCTGCTTGCTAAAGCAACTTGAAGCAGCACACTGCCGTTCCTCCTCACTCCCAGTGCTGCATCCCATGCCAGGGGCAGCAGCACATAATGCAGCTCCTCTCAGGAGATCTTCCATAGTTAGAAACCTGAAAATGAAAGAAAAACAAGCAGGTGAGTCAATTTGCATTCCAGATTCACAATTAACAAAGCACCGAATTAGGTGGTAGGAAGTGGAAGAGTAAAAAGGAAAACCGCCGACTTGAAAATGCAAATCTTCACCCTACTACAATTGCAAGCCACAGCCAGGATTCCTACGGGCTGGGAAGGCACCAGAGTAAGAACACATTTTTCACTGCTTTTTCATTGTGGTCACTTCATGAACTCAACAGTGGCTTGTGATATGTGGTTCCATTCCTATCCCATATATAGTCAGTCTCATTTCCTGAAAAGACCATGAACGGAAAAGCAGAAAAGCTTTAAACTGATTGTACAGGTCTTTCTGTCTTTTCTTTCTCCTTTTTGACTTTTCTTTGTACCATGCTGCACTAGAAAAAAAAACCAGCATTTTTAAAATTAGTACAGGATAAAAAAAATGGTCTTTTCCCAAGGCTCGTGGATCCTAAAGAACACTGGCTGCTGGTTTGACACTCCCACACTAACTGCTGGCAGCACAGAAAGAAACTGCAGCATTTTGTCTCAGTATGGCATACATCCATGTATACATAGACATTTCCACTGCACATGGACACCTGGAACCATTCTTTGTCCTGATTTGCAAGCACAGCAACCAGTTTGTTCAACAACCCTTTGTGCTCTTACTGTAGGACTTCAGAGCCTCATGGCCACTGGCAGTCACAGGCCCATGGGAAGCACAACAGCGAGTAAAAACTTGCTTCATAGATGAGTAACTGAAATGGTGGTAATGAGAAAATCGCAGCTCTGTATTTTTCAGCAGAACTCAGTTCACTGCCTTATCTGTCCAGATTGGTCCCTCTCCACATGGGACCCCAGGTCATTAGTAGTGAGAAGAGGTGTTTGCCACCCCAGGGCTCCTCCATCCTCCTCTTCCCTCCTGGCCACTCAGGCTTTCCAAGGACTGTGATAGGTCCCAGTTAAGAGATCATCCCAGAAGAGCTTTGGATACCCCATACACAGAAATATTTGAGGCCAGGTTGGATGAGGCTTTGAGGAACTTGGTCTTGTGGAAGATGTCCTTGCCCATGCAGATGAGTTGGAACTAGATGATCTTTAACATTCCTTCCAACCCAAACCATTCTGTGATTCTATGACCTAGGCACAGCAGAGCAGATCTGTTGTTGGGCTGTTTTGAGACTGTAAGCCAACTGGGACCTTAGGAAAGAAACTTCAGGAAAGATCAACAGCATCCTGGGCTGCAGCAGCACATGCACAAGATCTCAGCACTCACAAGACCACATCTAGATACTGCATCTAGTTTGGGGTGCCCCTGTACAAGAAATATATTGACACTCTAGAGCAAGTACCATGGAGGAGCACCAAGATGGCCAGGAACTGAAGGACTTCCCTGGAAAGAAAAGGCTGAGGAAGCTGGTCCTGTTCAGCCAGAAAAAGAGATGGCTTTGAGGGATTCAGCAGCAGCCCCCAGCACCTGCAAGGATGTTACAGAGCATATAGATCTGGGTTAGCCATGGTGGTGCCTGACAGAAAAATGAGAGACAACACACGTTATTGGAAACAAGAGTGGTTCAGACTGGTTGTTAGGAAAAACTTTTTCTGTGTGACAACAGTCAAGCCATGGAGCTGGCTGTGCACTCTCAATCTTAGAAGTCTTCAAGACTTGACTGAATAAAGTCATGAGCAACATGGTCTTATCTTACAGCTGACCAAAGCCATTCTATGATCCACCTAACCATTCTATGATTTTATCATCCACCTAAGATCCCTTTGTCCTACGATCCTAAAAATCATCTTCTAACCACCATCAATGAAGAGACTTTAGAGGAAAGGGTGGGAACTGCTCATTGCTTGGGTACTGTGACATCACCCAAGTCATAGAGCTGAGAAAAAAACCAACCACAGCCCAAGACTGAGGACCCAGGAGATCCCCCTAAGCATAGCAACTTATGATCTCCTTGAGACCTGACAAACTCCACTTCTGCATACAGGCCTGTAGGGACCCAGACACAAACTGTCCATCTTGGTGGCCGAGGAACCCCTCCCTATCCATGCCCCACGCACAGCACACACAGGAGCAGTGTTGAAGGACAGTCACACCTCCTTCCTCCCACATACACACACATATTTACAGAACAAGCAGGATTTCCTAAGCCCAGTTCACAGCACCAACTACAGAAGGGCTCTCTGTATTGCCCAAGGCTGAAGCCTCTGTTCCACAGGATGGAGAGGCCTTAAGAAGCCTCCCCTCTGCCCCACAAGCTGCAATGCTCTGGTGTAGAATGAGCAAGCTACACCACCAGCATGGCCTTCCCATGTGCTCGTTTGGCAGGAGAGGAGGAGGTGGAAGAGAAGAGGTTCATCTTGCCACAGGTCACCCAGAAAGTAAGCTGAAGAGCCATGAATCAGCCTCCTCCTCTCTATCCCAGAATCTTGATGCTCCCTGCCCTAGACAAAGCCATTCTAGGGGTTAAAGCTGCCCTTCTGATACTCCACATCACCAATTTTTTTTTAAAGACCAAAGTCTAAGGGATGCCAGCTCTACATCAGAAGTTATTCCAGACCAGATAACCTCTTTTAAAAATGCAAACCTGCATTTTCATCAAGAAGCTGGTCCAGCTTTGAAGATATGCTCACCAACGTGTTTTGAGATGGGGTCTATTCTCATAAGGCCTTGGAGGGTTCTAAGGGTTTATCCCCTTAGGGCTTTTTCAGTACTTGGAAATGAGACCTGTAGGCATTTTTATACCTAGCTATTCATGTATTTTTGTTTTCAGTTCTGAAGAAGGTATCAGATCACTCAGTTTCTGCTTCTGCTGAAACCCCTGTGTGACCCAGGATGGTTAATTTCAAGCAGTTTCTGAGGCCCCATAGTGACTTGTGCTGGCCTAAATTTCTGTAAGTGCACCCATACTGAAGTCTGCACAAATCAGCACAAGAAACCACAGCCTCAGTCAAAATTAGTACCTTGGTTCAGAAATAAAGATTAGAAACCCCACCTCCTCCTCCTACTCGTTGATAGGTGAGGACCTGACACCAGTTATGAGAAATGGCCTCCCCCTCCTCTTTCTACCCTCCCATTCCACCATCCTTTGAGCAAGGTCTCAGGGCAATACTTTGCAGCCTTGTTTGCTGGAGGAGAAGGATGCTTTCTGTCTGGGAAGCAGGGAAGGCTGTGTTGGAGCAGAGCAGACCCTGGGCACGCAATTACCAAGGCAGCAGTAACAATATGTTAATTCACTGGATCCCTCTGAAATGAAGCACAGTGCAAGTCCCTGGAAAAAGTGAAAAGGAGCCTGTTAAGGAAACTGTGTAAAGGCCTTGTGTGCAGCAGCCCCTTGGAGTCCAGACAAGGATGGACTTTGCACAGCCATCATTTTTAGAGCTGAACTGGCAGCCAGCACGCCTCCTCTTCCCACAGCGGTGTATCCAACAGGAGCAAGGGGAACCACCCTCAATGCCAACAGGTCACTCCTGTCCATGGGGCAGCATCCATATGGTAAAGAGCTGTAGCCACATGGAATAGCCCTTGCAAGGGATGCTTCACCTGTGGCAAGTCCAGCCGGGGCAGATTAAGTTCATAAGGCTATGTTGCCACACATCCTCTCTGTGTCCAGAGCTTTCTCACACTTTCATGAGTGCTGTCTCCTACTTGGTGTCCTCAGATGCCAAATTCAGTTCCTGAACTCTATTCCTCTGTTCAGATGCCCAGAGCCCGTTAGAACACTCCTGTCCAACAACAGATAACAAAGCAAACATATCAAGAAGAGAATAAAACTGAAATAGCTGTTTGGTGATTTTGTGGTGAGAAGTTAGTGCCCTCAGAAGGTCTGCACTGACAAACTACCTCCTGGTGCATCACCCTTCTGATTACTACTGACTAGTCCTTTAAAACTCAACAGGAAAGTACAACCTCTCGCTGCCCATCATGACAGAAGCAATCTTCCACTCCTTATCCAGAAGGCTGCCTGTCTGCAGGCAGGAAAACTTACCCTCCCACCCCGGGGAAAAGGGGAAGAGGAGTCAAGAAGACCTCTGGTACCTCTGTATATTGGACAGGCTGCCCACTTGCATGCTTTAAATGAAGCTTTCAGGTGACTGTAAACCTCCTTGAGGAGCACCAAAGGCTTTAAACCAAGGTAATCTGCAGAGAGCTTTCTGTTCTAAGTCATACAAAGATTAAATTCTGCCAAGTGGAAGAGTTGCACACCAAAGCTCCTTCTGAGTAATGCTGTTGACCACTGAGCTGTTATATCGAGGTCAGAAGCTCCTCTGTGCCTACACACTTCTTCTGGGACATAAACATGTCCCTTTCATGTATACATACAACTGTTACCCTGAGAAGCAAAGGGCAGCCAGTTTGACTACAAGAAGCTTGAATTCAGCACAACAAAACTCCTGGGTTTCTGCAGAAACATGATCAAGAGCAGCAAACATCTAGAGAACACGTTTACCTGCTTCTGCCACGCGCTGGCTTTTATGAACAGATTATTTTTTGAGTAGAAGGCCAAGAGAAATCACACTGTTGCCTCTTGTTTAAAAATGCATCTGTTTTGCATGGATTGCTTTTTGCTCTCCAAGGAGAAGATCTCCAAGGAGAAGATGGGTTAAGTAACACACAGCAGTGAGCTGCAAAGACACCAGTGCCTAGCCTTAGGCTCTGGCCTTCACACAGCTCCTGGTGGCTGTCTCTAAATCAGAGCACTTCGTGTGCACATGATGCCTCTCAGATGAGGTGAGTTTCCTGAAAAGCATTGACAACACACGGTGAAAAGCTCAGTTCAGACAAGCAGCAAAACAAGTCCACTTCAGGTTTTTAAGCTGAATATTCAACACTTTCCATGTTTGCTCACTCCCAGGCTATCTGTGCTGCACAATCAGCAAAACTCCCACAAAAACACTCGCTGGGGATCAGCTACCAGGCAGTCTGTAATGGAGCTGCTCTAGAGGAAAACAGAAGTGTTATCACGCACACGGCTGTCCCGATACAATTAGTCATATCTGATGGAGAGATATAAGCCCTAGCAGGGCTCTTACCACCTTGTCAACAGATGAAGTAAAAATGAAAACATCCTAACTATCAACAACTCGAAAGCTGAATCATGAATCCTGAAAGCAGTCCCACAGCCTCAATGCTACATAGAGACAACTTCTCTGCATAAGCAGATGGCTGGGTTCCTTCCATCCGTCCTATGTTTCTTCTTCCCATATAATTTCCTGACATTGCTCAGTGAAATAACACTGAGACACTCAGGAGACACTTCTCTGCTCCAGCTGAGGGGTCAGGAGAAGAAACTGTGCTCAAGACAGGAAGAGGAAAAGGTGAGACCTTCAGCGGTAAAATGTTCCAGTTGTCTCCTCTGTGTGACCTCAAATAAGTTCCCCGTCACTGTTTTGCCTCATTTCCCCACTACAATAGAAGTTCCCCACCATGTTGGGTGACTACCACTAGGATCTGTATGGTAGGTCTGCTGTTACCAACCTGGGGTTATCAGTGATAATAATCAGGGGAGACCCCCCCCCCCATGGCACCACCTCGTTCAGTCATATGGCAACCTTCAACACAACACAGACTATGGTTGCATGCAGCACTTCTATAACTGTGTACTTTGCAAATGTCTCTTTTGGTGTCTTCCAGCTCCAAAGGTCTTGGCACACATTCTCTACCACAAGAGTTGCCAGGCTGGTGGCTTAGGAAATCCACCTTTCTTTACCACTTGACAGACACAATTCCATGGGACATCTTTTTGCATTGACACTAATGAGCAATGGAGAAGACTGCCAAATGAATGGGAGGAGTTCAGCTCACGGCTGTTACTGGAGGCAGAAAATCAGGATGCAACTCACTTGTTGAATTTCTCCAGCTGGGAGGTTACCTGGCCGGGAGACACAGCACTGACCTCACAGGGATCCCATGATTTCTGTCTGACTCCAGGGCTTGGCAGGATCTACAAGCACGTGCATGATGGTGGGGCTAGGAGCAGGCAGTCAGTGGTTTCTCTTGATAACCATTATGAAATTCATTTGGAAATTACCTTTTCAGAAGCCTCCTCCTTGGTGCTGACAACTCTTTCTTGATGCAATCTGCAATGCCCAGGTTCGCAGCAAGGTTCAAGGAGTATCACAGCCTTCTCTGAGGAGCTGCCCAGCACCTCCACATCCATGGCAGAACTCATAACCAGAGCCAAATACTCTACACTTGGGTAATTCCCAGGCCAGTCTCAGCCAAAACCACACACCTCTTCTCAGAGACACAAAAGAGTGAAGTGCAATTGCTGTAGGTTGCCATGGCAGTGGGCACAGATGATTTTATCACCTTTATGAGCTGCAATAGCACTTAGGCCCATTATCAAATAATACTGGAGTATTTTTTCAAGGGTGGAAGAAGAAAATCAGTGTCACACAGAAGCCAGCAGTCAGCACACAAAGCAGGAGCCACTGCTTCGAGAGAGTTGCCTCCCATGGGCATAGGGACATTTCCCCAGTCTAGGGCTCATGCTGCAGTCCATGGGGGATGGAGGGCTCTCCCCACCAGCCTCCCCCCCCCCTCCAACCCAGCAGAAGAACTCTCCCCTGCAGGGAGGGACACGCAGCCCCCCGGGGAGCAGGGTGACAGCGAGTGGAGGGCGCTTGCCTGTGCTCCCAGCAGAGCTGATGGAAGTAGGTCAATCCTTCTGCTTTGCTGAACCTTTTGGCAGGTCGGGGCTGTGCTGTGCTGCTGTTGCCACTCGCAGCTCATCATTTGTGCCGCGTGGCAGCCACGTCGTTCAGAAGTTAACGAATCCAATACAACTAATTAAATCAACCTTGGCATCCATTCAAAACACATCTCACTGCTTTTTCCTTTTTTTTTTCCCCTTTTCATTCGCTACTGTTTGTTGCAAGGAGACATATGAGAGGAGAGATGCAAGAGACAGTTGCTAGGGGGTGAGCTGGTTTTCATCTCTTGGCTATTTCGATGCTGCTCTCCCATCATCACAGAGATGCTTTGTCTTGCTCAAGGGAATATGACAAACTCACGTGGCATCACTCCTTGTGCCTCTTTCCTGCTCCTGCCCCCCAAATGAAGTGACCTTTTCCATCTTCTTGCAGGCTCTGCACACAGAGCCACATGGATGACATCCTTGGTGCCATGGGGATGCAGCCAGCGAGCTGTCCACACCTACTCCTGCAGACTGACATGGACACCACGACTACCCTGTCCAAACTCTTCTGCCTCCTCACTGCAGTAGATCCTGTTCCTTTCACTAGCTCTTCCATTTCTGCATCCTCCCTGCCCTGAGACCCCCACATGGAAGGCAGAACAGTGGCACAGCCCATCACCTTCCTGTGCTGTGATTTGCAGATCCCAGAAAAACTGCCATGACCAGCTGTGGGAGGTCTTCCATAGCTTTCCTCCTTGCTGAGGAACCAAGACTGGGGAATATTCCAAGTACCACCAGACCAAGGTTATGTTGTTTCCTCCAACAAACCTATTGAGGAGAATCTAAGGGAACCAGGGTTTAGGGTGGAGAAAAGGAGGCTGAGAGGAGACATTATCACTCTCTGTAACTGCCTCAAAGGAAGCTGTAGTGAGGTGGGGTTTGGTATGTTCTCTCTACTAACAAGTGACAGAATAAGAAGAAATTACCTCAAGTTGCTCCAGGGGAGGTTTAGATCAGATATTAGATGAAACATCTTCATTAAAAAGGTTATCAAACACTAGAACAGCCTGCCCAGGGAGGTGGTTAAATCACCATCCCTGAAGGCATTTAAAAGATATGTAGATGTGATGTTTATGGTTTAGCACGAGACTCTGTGAGCAGAGCTAGGTCAATGGTTGGACTCAATGATCTTAAAGGTCTTTTCCAACCAAAACAATTCTATGATTTCTCTGTAAGAAAGCCCTCCCTCCTCACACAGTAATGACAACGTGTAATGTTCTAGTTGGCTCAGAGTGAAGTGCCCCCTCTGCCCCCTTCCTTGCCTTTCGTGTGTGTGCCATTCATGCTCCAGGCTGCACACCAGTACAGAAATATTCCTGGATCAGAGAAAAGCAATGTGAATAAAAGATACCAATTCAAGGCAATTACCTGGGCTGCTGTGAATCAGCACAACTTCCCTGACACCACCACTGCCCATGCTCTGCAAAAAATACATTTACAAAGGATGAGGTGGTATAGGTCAATCCCATCTCCATTGTTGCTCCATTAGCTATCAGAGAGGACGTAGTTCACAATGATGTGGACTGGACTGCTAAAACACATTAGGTTCAACCCTCTATAACATAGACCTAGGAGCTGCTGAAGCACACATAGGAGAGCAGAAATTTGCAATTCCAGGGTGAGCAATAAACCAGAAGCTGCCTCTGGCACTAATGAACATACATTGCATGCTAGTGCGTACATGTGAAATCGTGTCCTCAAAGGAACAGCCATCAGCTCAGCATCTCCTTTACCCTCAGACAGTTTCTGCTTGTGTGAACCTCTGGTGCAAACAAAGAAAAAAAGATAAACTAATTCCCATGCATTTGTTCTTTTATGCCATCTGTATACACAGATCAAACAGTCAGACAGGTGAACAGCCCACATGCCCTCGGAGCAAATAGCACCAGCTAGGGAGCTGCAAGATCCCTTTGGCAGCAATTCCCCTCCCTTGTCTTTTCCTCTTGCCCAGTCCTAGAGGGTGAGTCTATGGCAATTTATTGGCAGAGATGGGACGAAACTCTAGAGGACCAACAACCTTCATGTTCCCAAATCCTATGCACACTTTCAGCCCTTCTAGATACCACAGAGCAACAAATACCAGCCTGCTGTGTGTCTCACCATGGCTGCTTCCAGCCCAAATTATGGGCTCCCTACCCTTCTTCCATTCCTAAAACAGGATCCTCATTGTGTCCCCAAGCCTGGCCTCAAACGTTTACCAACATCTGCAAAGCACCCAGATTAACTAAGCAGCACAGGTCAGCCTGCAAATGATTCAGCTACCAGGGGCCAATGGCTGGGACATTTCACACCGTCTGTCGACCACCAACGTCTCTGGCAGGAGCCCTGTGGGGCCACGACAGGAAATTGGGTCTTAATCACCGTCTCACTTTTCACTCCCCACTTCAGTTCTATTTTAGCAGCTGCTGTGAGCTGGCTCCACGCTTTCAGATGAGCAACCACCAGGGCACAGGGTTTAGCTCGAGTGTTTTCAGGCTGCAACTCCAAATGTGAAGAAAAATGTACAGCTGGGGGAGGCTAAAATGGGGAGAAATCAGGCAGTGATCAAGGCTTTTAGGACACGACCAAGAAAGCACCAGCCTCCTACCCAGGTTGACATTGCCTGCACTGCCTGGGACAAGCAGCCCATGCAGGCAGGACACAGGCACTGAATGGACCTACTGACGGGGGTTGCTGGTCTCTTGGGACTGTTGTGCATCATGGTCCCACGCAGATGTGTCTTCAGGTGTTTCCCTTTCTCCTGGTTCATGATACATCTATAGATCTGGTGTGATGTCGTTATCAGCATAACTGCTCAGCCTTTGCAGCAGCCAGGGAAAATTCCCCTTGTATGGGGGAAGCCTGCTGCCACCCTAGCCCTTACAGATGGCAGAGAAAGGCCCTGTACACCTGCACCAGAGACCATCTAAAAGGGTGCTGGGACCCAGAAAGGGACGCTGCCAAGGCTCACTGGCACGGCACAGGACTGCTTGTCAACTGCCCATCAGCCTGGGCTCCCCAAGCTCACATGGCCCACAGACCTCCAGAGGCAACAGCCAGCCCAGGACCAGTTGCCAAGTGCTTATCAGTCCATGCTCTCCATGGTCATACAACCCATGGACCTCCAGAAGCAGCAGTCTGCACAAGAAAACAAGACGTTGACCTTTGTGCCAATTTTAGTTGCTTTCTCCTTCTGCAGCCCCTCAACCTAAGCACAATGGGAGGTAACAAGAAAACAACCCCAAATCTCTCCAGCCCTGAGCATCCAGGCTGGTGCAAATTTTATCCTGGAGATAACAAATGACCTGTGCAACTTCACAAGTGCTCACATATGTGTTAGAATGATGGGCCCTCACCATGCTCTGGAGGATGATGGGCTGTTTGCAGCCCATATGCCCACTAGCCTGTCTCACCCCTCATACATCTCCTGTAGTCCAATAGGCCTTGCTCCTAGTCCTCACTGGCCTTCCTGGGATGAAGCAGGCTTGACTGCATGTTATTGGGAAGGCAAAATTAGCCCCTGCCTAATTAGTTCCTGGGACATCCTCATCAGCCAGTTACCTACATGAGTACTCCCTTCTCCAAACTGGCCTTGATCTGATCACCTTCTTCATCAGAAACTGATGGAACTTTAGTCTTGTTGCATGAGAAGCTCACAAAATTTGTTTTAGAAATCACCCCCCTCTGAACAGCCCACCACAGCCTTAGGCATGAGCACTGCTACAGGAGGTCAGATTCATCTCATCTCATCTCTCCTGAAGCCATCTAGATTGTACGTATGATTTCTAAGCAAGCTGCCTAGGGGCAAGCCACATCTGATCAAAGAAATGCCACATTTTTGCTTCCCCACCTCACACTCCCTCTCCTCAGTAAGTGAAGGGGATTTTGTGTTCATACAAAATGATGTTAAGGTGCAAATGAACGCATAGCCCATCCCATAGCCTTGCCTCTGCAGGTAGCAGCTTTTTGACAACAGGGCAAGTTGGAGCCTGGAAGATCTCAGAGGACTTCATCAGGATTCATTTGACCTGAGGATGGCCATCAGAGCATGCAGATTTGAGTGGTACATTCAGTACAGCCACATGAATGCATCTTGGAAAAACACCCTGAGACTACAAGAAACAAAATGCTGCATGGGCAGCAAATTTCTTCCTAATAGCACATTTACCTCTGGCAGAAGTTAGAGACTGCAAGTGCTTCATGAGCCATTTGCAGGAACATTGGTATGCATTACCAAGCAACTCAGGAACTTAATTATCCCTTTTAAAATTAACTGATTTTAAAAGAATTTGGACTTCAGTTGCCTTGGGATCTGTAATTCCCAATGTAGTTACAATCCTGAAGCTACCATGAAGGCCACTCACTTTGTTGTAAATTCTATCCACCCATCAGCATGCCCCAAAATCCAGTTTCCTAAAGAGAGCAGGAACCTCAGCCTCCTTATCCACTCTCTGCTCAAGCTTCCCAAATGACAGCAAGAGCACACATCTCTACTGGGCTAAGCAAACTATCAGCACATCATGCCTGAGCATCTTTAGATGTAAAAGATACGCATTTTGGGAAGTTCTTATGCTTCTCGGAAACTTTTTGCAATATTATTTACAAAGCTCAGCAGCAGTTTTTAGAGTCCAATGGTAGTTCACAGCTTGAACCAAAAGACACATCACACACAAACCCTCTTACTAATAATGGCCCACATGGCTGGAAAGCCCCCATGTATCTCTCAGCCCCCACTGAAGAGAGGTGACATGCCTGGGTGCTCAATTTGAATATGTATGCCTGAGGCCACCCACAGGAAAGCACCAGGTCTTGCCTCTGACAACAGTCCTGACCCCAGAGATGAGAGGTAAGCAGGGCAGGGGCTGGTGTTTTCATTTCTCTACCCCAAGTATTTCCACTGAGTGATGGATAAGATCATTCACTGGGGCAGGGTGGTTTTTTTTAGACGTCATTGTAGGAGCATGTGCTCAAAGTGGAAAAACGTGGTGGTGAAATTCCCGATTTCTCTGCCCTCATGTTCTTTGGCTGGTGCTACACCATTCCCAAGAGCCAAACACCCACCCCTTACCCAAACAGCAATGTCAGGCTATGACCCAAAACAACTTAGACCTGAAATCAGGGCATGCTGATTTCTGATACGGAGTTTAAAGAGAGAAGGCCTTAAAGCTATTTTCTACTTTACTGGGCAGAGACCTAATTGAACCTATGTTACAAGCCATCACACCAGGGCTTCTGCTACAACAGTTGCTCCCAAAACCAGATGCAATGTAATTTATTTTTATAGCACAAATAGGACACAGCTCTTTACTTCAGAGTGGCACAACAGCCTGAAGAACATACAGGTCTCAGCACAAAAAACCCATCTTCTAAAGTGGATTACAAATCAGTTCTTGCAATGAGTGTAGCAAAGCATCAAAATCACAGAACCACAGAATGCTTTGGGTTGCAAGGTATCTCTAAAGATCAAATAGTCCAAACCCACTGCCATGGACAGGGACATCTTTCCAGGTTGCTCAAAGCCCCAACCAACATGGCCTTGAATACTTCCAGGGAGGAGGCATCCACAATTTCCCTGGTCAACTTGTGCATTTGTCTCACCACCCTCACAGTACATGCAGAGACACAAATCACACAACTGGGACACAAGCACAGACCAAACCATATTCCTCTTCTGTAGCAGAGCACTGTGGCTCTGGTTCATATCCACTGAGAAACTGAGTGCAGTGTCTAATTCACCTCCACTGCCCCACAGGAAGCTTCTGCTCCAGACTGGTGCTGGAAAAAGGGAAACACTGCTCATGCCACAGCAGTTCAGGGCCATAGTCCAGCATGGAAACCATAGTCCAGGTGGAAACCAAACACCTTCAGCAGTTGAAGTCCTCATGTGACCTGCAGGAGATGATGGCCAAGCATCACCAATCGAGGTGATGTCTCAGCCATTCCCGGGGACACCAGGCAGAGCCACGCACGCTGCCATCACTGGTACGGCTCTTGCTGCAGTGCTGCCCAACAAAATGTCTCCTTTTGAGGCCAACTTTACCTCATGCCTGCACAACCCTTTGCAACCCTCCAACCTGCCTACCCACCTCCAGCTAAAGCCACCTAAGCCTCCTGCCAACCCACCCAGGTTAACACCTCCCCAGCAGCTCCTGCTACCCCTTACATACCCCTACCTTCACCACTCAGCTCCTTCTGCATCTTCTCCAAGGACAGGCTTCTCCCCCTTGTTCATCACTTCTTAAATCTCATCACCATTTGCACACACAGCCTTAACTTCAGTGTTTTTTTAAGCAGTGGCAGGTTTAGGTGCGTGCTCCTTGGAAGCCTGCAGATTTTGCCCTGAACACAGTATTTCCAGGTGGTTTCATGGGGCTGAGCATGTTTGGTATAACTCTCACTGCCCTTGAGTCAACACATTTTTTTACTTTACTGTAGCCAGTATTTCACCTTTAATGACTCAAAATTAACATGCTGCAACAGCAGTTGTCCTACCTGTTCCTGGATCTTCTGGGCTGTCCTGCTGGAGAAGGGGCATAATAGTTCTGAAAAGAAAACAAAACCAAAACACACAAAGCATCGAGGAAAGCAACTAATGGCATCTAAAGACAAAACCTGCACGTTCTCCTGGAGAATAGCTACAAAACTGCAGCCTTTCAATACTAGCTTTCATTTTAAGGTAACATATTGAAGTGTGACTTGAAATTACAAGAGCTGCCCCATACTGTATACCCCATCAAGGGAAGCAAAAAGTCTTCTCTGAACTCTTTAGATGGATAAACTAAGGGGATAAAGGTGCCAGAGACCCAAAGCAGGTTCCGTGGAAAAGCACGGATGGTGGAATTAAGGTTCCTGGCTCTTGGCCTCATTCTACAGCTGTTATAAAACAACATAATCATCTCAGCTGCACAGCTATACATACTCCAGCATGAGTCATCCATAATACTTATCTAATGGTGAGTAAGCTTCTCCTGATGGTCACACTTTCCAGATAAATCTGTGAAGAAAACAAGAGAGAAAAAAACCCTATCAGAACATGTTACCAAAGAAATAAAAGGAAGCGGATGGTACCTTGGCATCAAGACACCACCCAAACTGGCAGGGGGAAAAGTGGCTTGGGGTCATTAGATGAAACACATTCCAGGAGGAGCATGACAACTATAAGGGTCCATACAGACATGAGTGATGTACCACTAAACCAACCACGATGTGATCCTTTCTACTGGCAGACAATGAAGTAAAATCCTGTGTGGATGACAGCTTTTGGGATTAAGACACAACTTTGCAGAAGATAGGGCAGATTGGGAGAGCCTATCACTTGGCACTGGCTGTGTGTCCAAGTCAGGACCTGCCACCAGGGAAAAGCTGCGTGGGACTGATGTCCATAAAATCCCAATTTGATGTTATAAATATCAAAATACTATTTGAAGAAAGCAACTCTGAATGATGGCACTTGCTCTTTCTCACCCAGCCATACGTGACCTTTGCATTCACTCTCTGGCTGCGCCCCAGCGAGCTCTGGTGAGCCACAAGAGCCGAGGTCAAGATGTGGAGGACTTTCTCATAGGAGAAATCACTGCTGGGGAGGTGGGGGAAATACCCCATGGGTCTCCCAAGGGGGCTGAGTCATTGCAGAGGTGTGTAATGGAGATTTCGGAGGGGTAGCTGAGGAGAGTGGCAGAGAAGGGAGAAAACTCCAATCACCGCCCCAGCTTCACAGGGCAGAAAGGAAGAGAAAACCCCAGCTATGAATCACCCTGCCCTGACATCTCAGAGCCACGGAAGTGTTTCACACAGTCTGCTACCAAGGCTCCCACCAGCAGACAGGCCTTGCAGCCTCCTGGTAGGCTTTGTGAGGCAAGGAGCTTCAAGGGTGGACACAAGGCTCCTGTAGGTTTGCCTGCAAGCAGGCAGCAGACACAAGAACACAGCAAATAACAGCCTTAACAGATACAAGAACATAGCCTTAACATCAAGCCTTAAGTCTTCACATCCAGTTATGAAGTCCAACATGGCCACATTCATCTCCTTCTACCTGGGAAGGACTGACAAAAAAAGCTCTGTCATGGCCAGGACAGCCTTGCAGAATGACAGAATGGTTTGGGTTGGAAGGGACATTCAAAGATCATCTCGTCCAAACCCATCAGCATAGACAGGGTCATCTTTTCATCTGTCCTTGATGGGTTGAAGTTGATCCACAACTTCACTGGGCAACCCATTCCAGTGTTCCACCATGTTATTCATGCAAAATGTCTAAACCAAACCTACCCTTTCCCATTTTAAAATCACTGTCCTTGTCCTGTCACTACAGGCCTCAGTAACAAGACTGTCCCCACCTTTCTTATAAGCCCCATTTAAGTACTGAAAAACCACCATAAGGTCTCCCTGGAACCTTCTTTTTTTTCCAGGCTGAACAGCTTTCAACTCTCTCAACCTGTTCTCCAGCTTTCTCATCACTTTTGTGGCCCTCCTCTGGACCTGCTGTAAGAAGTCTATGTCCTTCTTGTACTGGGAACCCAGTTTCACATTGCACACCTTCCCTACCTGCACCAAGGACGGAGGCTCTAGTAAGGCAAGGGCAGGAATTGACCCCATCAGGAACAAGCTTGACTGTGTTTTTTTTTTACTTCTGAGTTAAACTTTGTTCAAGTTGGTGTTTCAACCCAGGTCACTGCAGGGTCACATGAACCCTGGCACCAACATGAGTGATGGGCTGGAAACCAATTGGGAGATCCAAGTCAGCAGGATGAGCCTCCCTGGCATCATCAGACTCATGACAGATGAGAAGGGCCACATAAACATGGCCCTGTATAGAGATTTTCAGCATTTACCCACCAGCTTCAGAAGAAACCTGATTCCTTTATTTGAGCACAGGCTTTGTATGGGTACAGCCATTTATAAATAAAACCAGGCCAACTTACTCTCTCCTGAATCTTTAAGCTTATTTTCATTGCATACATTTCTTTCTTTCTCTCTCCCTGTTTTCTTTTTTTAACATAGGATTGAGAAGCTTCCCTGGAGCACAAACTCCATGTACATATACCTTAGGCAAACACATAATCCTACCCAAAACCTAACCAAACATCCCACTCTCACCCCTCTTACTAAAAAGACTGTCCGAAACATCTCTTCTGACATGATGAGAAAATGTATTCTCATTTCCAGCCTAAGCACAGTTATGCCAATGAGATCCATTTGCTCCTGAACCAACAGCATCCTTCTGCTTCAACAGGACATCACCTCTCTGACACACCTGGACTGCTCCAGACTCTCCCTACCCAGTCCTTACCATCCACCTCTTATCATCTGAATTTATCTGAGGACACAAAAAACTGGACCCAGTCAACAGTCTGTGTCATGAGGGTGAACTTCCCTCTAGGAAACTTCCCCTGCTTTTCTAGGTACAAAATTGCTGTTCTGAGATCTTTCTAGCAGAGTTTTTATCTTTAAGGTGGTTTTGGTCTTGGATGATTTTTTTTTCTTATTTGAGCTGTATGACCAAAACCACACGTGCCCTATAAATGCCCAAATATACATTTCATAGGAAATTCATATATACGGGAAGAGGGGGAAAAATCCACATTATACTGTCAAGATGCAAATAAAGCACAGGGTAAGAACAGAACCAGCCACAGCTGTAATCTAGCCTGAGCAGTGCTTTTCTAGCATGTGATAGAAAATTAAGACACAGATTAGGAGATTCCTGAAAAAGAAAAGGCTTTTCTGACAGCTATAAGTAATTTTTGGTGAACAAAGAGAGGTCTTCAGACCCAAAACAACTGAAAACTTGATCTAACACAGAATTTAGCCTAGCCAGTTCTGCAGGGTGAAAAAAAACCACAGGAATCAATAGTTAACTGTGTAGCAACCTATCACAGCTCTAGACATCTCTATCAGTAAATAAAAACAGTCCTATTACAAGGATTGCTCATTTGTATTATGATACAAAGACAAACAAATGAACACCGCCAGCTTAAGACCACAGCTCTGGAATTTACAGAAGCAAAGAAAAATCAACAGGGGCTTTGCCTGAACTGCTGGTTTAAGCATACGTGGTTTGTGCTGATGTTCAGTAAACCAGTCTGGCTTGCATGCATGTGTGCACAGTTAAAGATAACTATATTGATATATTTATATCAAAGAGGGAGAGCAAAAAAAGTCTTGCATGCAAAGCATGGTGACGTTTGCACAGATCTGGCAGATCTGGAGGAAACTGTGTGGTGCTCTCACAAGAGGTCAATGCTTTAAGATCACTAAACCCTCTGACGTGGGCATCTTCTGAAAGATGAGCCCATTTGGCTGCCTCTATAACTTCTGCTCTACACATGGCTGGTGGACAAGTCACATAGCACTGCAGTCATCCAGCTCGTTTTCTACAAGCTGAAGAACATTTCTGAGCCCCTTATTTTAGGCTTGGAAGCCTGGAGACTGGACTCTTAGGAAAAATGCATCCAAGCAGTCTGCTCCTCCTAGCCACTAATGTAACTGTCTCCCTAGGTAGCACCTTCACCATGGAATTTGTGAAATATTTGTGGAGCAAAATCACAGCTATCGGTGTCATATAAGAGAACTGCAGTTCAGTGTCACCTCTTCTAGCCCATCTACTTCCAGATTTGCATCTGGTTTGGTGACCCAGCCTCATCCAGCTGCTCCAAATGCACATCCCAGTCTCTACAGTAGCTAATAATTCCAGTTGTACAGTGGGATGTAAATATGGCTGTCATCTAAGACTGTAGCCATTAATTAAATTTCTGGCTTTGGGTAATGAGAGATGCTATCTCTCTTCGAAAGCAGCAGCCTTGACTCAGCATACGGTGGAGAGGGAGAGACCGTGCTGCTTCACTTTCTTCAAAGGTCAGCAAGGTAACACCCCGGAAACCCCGCGTAGTAACACCTTGTCCTTAACCAAGATGCAGGAGGTGTATTTAGGCAGCTGCCTGATCACAAGAGCTGCAGGGACACGTGTCTGCTCAACAACAACCAACTTGAAATACGGATGCCTTTTATTAGCCGCCCTTGTACTCAGCTCTGCTCAGAAGAGCGTGCTGCTCCGCTGGAGGGACCTGCGGCGCATGGAAAAGAGGTTATTAGTGAAGCTAATTACAAATAATGTGGCTACTTAAGAGGGCTAAAAATAGCGTTGGTGTATTAATAGATGAAGCACAAAACTGGGACAGGGAAGATGAAGATTCTCAAGTGCAGCGACATCCTACATAATCTTGAGTAAATCTCTTCATCTGCATGTTTCATTTTCTCATTTTACAAAGCAGATAAAACACTTCTCAGAAAGGCTGTGAGGCTGAATTTCTCAACATCCGAGAACACCGACACCTCCTTTACTTTATCTCCATGCAAGAGTAAAACATTCCTGTGTCATCTGGACTGGCTCCCTGACACTAATTTCATGCTGTGACTCAGGTGACAGTTCCCAGAATGCTCTAATGACTGAAAGCATTGACTGGTGATCAAAGGAACACAGGCTTTGGAGCTGGTTTCCAGTTGACCCAGAGCTGCTGGAGCAGAGCAGAGCAGAGCAAGCAAAACCCTCAGCACATCAGCTTGTGCCCACCAGTGATGTGCAGGCAGGCAGACCATGGCCATGGGGGAAATGTCTGACTCACTCCATGAAAACTTTAGCCGGTTTAAAAATCTTACGATTTTAATCTAGATAATGACCAGAGACACAAAGACTTGTAAAGACATTCTAAAACCCTTTGCCATTCCACCAGGCAAGCAGAGTCTCAGCCCAGTGCCAGACAGCAGGCATGAGCAATCAAGCCCTTCCTTCCCAAGTCTGCAGCCTCTCAGCCCAACTAATTACAAAAGCAAATAAACCCCTGACTACCCTTGTCAACAAATGTCTCTGTTCTGCTGAAAGATGTCTGAACACTGGCCTGGCAGCAGGAGACCACACCAGTCACCAGAAGAAGGAAATGACATGAGGATCCACAGCTTCTCTCTCAAATCCCTGATGAAGCTTCAGTGCCCAAACTCTGACCAGTCTTGCTGGGGCACCAAGGCACTTGGGCACCATTCAAGCTGCCATCTCCATGGCTTCCAGACCAGTTCTGAAACATCACAGTGCTGATGTCTACGTAAAGGGGAGCCAGATATGCACAACCTCTGGTCCACTCATGCAAGCTGCAGTTGTGTTCATGCAATACTCACACTGTCCTAAGATACCGAATAACCCCTCTGTATATATTCTTCTGATGCAAATGTTTGTACAGAAAAGTTTAGAAATCTGTCTTTAATGAAGATGCAGCAGCTGTGCTATAGGAGACCAGCTTCCTAATAACTATAATGCAATATATCTCACAGAGTAAGAAATAGGTTTGGAAAAATAATGTGCTCCACCATTTGCAGAGGGCTTCATCCATGTAATTAAAGAAGAGAGAGCCTGAATCTTAAAACAAGATGATGCAATCCCATGGTAAACGACAGTAGTTAGCCTACCTTTGCACTAATATAGAAGAGATAAGAAGCTGACCTTGAGTGTTTTGCTCAAAAGTTCAAGATGGTAAAAAAAAACCCAACAAAGCAGCAAAAATATAGAAGCCACAAGCCATACCAGTTTCAATACAAACAAACAGGGATGTTTTCTTTAGCCATTTCTACTGTGGCAGGAGTGAGGTAAGCAGAGCTTTCATATGAGTACTGTGAAAATAGCTGCAGGAAGAAGATAACAAGAATTGAAATATATGTTAGATGCAACTGTCAGCTACAGCCACCTCAGCCTGCAACTGTTCCCATGCTTAATCTCTGAGTTAACAAAAACACCTAGGAGGGCTTCAAAAAGTCAGCATTCATCAGCTGAACAACTGGCTTCCAAATTGGGAGTGTAGTGGGACCCACGAAGCAGAGGCTGCATCCTGGAGGCAGAATGCTGAGTGGGAAGCAGGAGGTTGGAGGGAATGATGGAAGAGGAAGAGACACAGGAGGGAGGAGCAGTCTCCTTCCTCCTCCACCTTTCCCTTCCTCCCTGCTCTCATGGTACCAAATTACTCAAGGCTCCTGCCACCCATCATGTTTTCTAGTGGACTTAAAGTCCTCTTTCACCCTCATGAGCAGGCACTGAGAGAAGCCCAAAGTTGCTTTGAGAGTGAAGGGTGGCCCAATCTGCTCATGGAGATCCAGCAGTACCAGAATAAGATGCAGCTCAAAACTGAAGTGCTGGGATATCCTCAGTCAGAAGTCCTTCAAGTCCCAGCTTTACCATGCAGTAATTCTTGAGTTCAGGTGCAATGTCTGAGCTCCCATAGGACTCTGTAATGGAAGAGGGAATGACCCTCTTTTCTGTACTTTGCTCATGAAAGTAATTTCAGCTGCAGGATGCTGCAGCTCAGAACCTTGGAAGATGAGCAGGGACTACGCTGCACAGCAGGTCCTTGATGTTGATGGGGACTCCAGGGTGGTAACTGTGAAAATCACCAACTGGAACATGAAAAGTAGAAGAGACACAAAGTTACAACCCAGGGAAACATGAAGGTTCACCTCTGTTGCATGCTTCTTTCTTCTTCTTCTTCAAGCAGATGGAACATTTTCCACTTATGACCTAATTTTTTCTGAAATATCCCTTTATGTTGGGATAAAGCAACATGTTGAGATGGAGGTACTCTCCAAAGCCAACATATCCACTGCACTTCTGAAGGACCAAAAGATTTTTATCTACTTCAAGGCAGAACAAGAATCTTCAAAGTGAAAAAAAAATTACATAAACTGTTAAAAAAAGATTGTGGGTTTTTTTGCTTTTTTTTAATCATCACTCGACTCATAAGCCATGTGAAATTAAATTTAAAAAAGGGAAACTTTAGCGAGACATTGGGAAGTACTTAACAACTGAATGCATCTTCCTGTCAGGAAAAACTTCCCATGGGAAGGTTGTTGGCAGGGAGCACAGTCACTACCAGCTTTCCCAGCCCAGGGCTGTGCTCCCTAATCCGGGGCTGGCAGCATCCTTCCCGGCCTGCCTGCTTCAGGATGGAGTTCAGCTGACTTCATCGGAAGCAAATCCCCTCCTTTCCCTCCTCCCTCCCCCCCCCAGCCCCCCATTCATGTTGAGAAGGAGCCTGGCAAACCCTGGAGAGATTACAAGGCAGGGGAAGCAGGAGGTTAAAATGCTCTGAGGCCCCTTTCAGTCTGAAAGACAAAGTAATTGTGAAGCTAAAATCTGCTGAAAATAAAGAGCGGTTTACATGAGTCTCAAAGAGAAGACAAAAATACTCTCGAGTCCTAGGAAACCATGAGCATCCTGTTCTTATAAATAACTGTAACACTTGAGCCTACAATAATATTATTGCAATATTTTGAAACGGTGCTGGAAGATTACATGTGTTATTTCGAGGATAAATTTAAGATGGTACAAAAAGGAGACTGTGCTGCTGCAATGCAATGAAAGCCCTGAGTTTAAGAATATATACATTTTTAGTTTACGTCCATGAGTGACATGGGGAAGACTGACAAGACCAGACACCCAGGAACAGGGATAAGCAATTGTTTATTTAAATCAGCTTTCACAGAGCAAGAGATGCCAAAAGAAAGCCCTTGGAGAGATAAGCCAATAAATGCCATTCTTCAGTGTAATTGTTCTCCAGTCCCACTCCATTTGGTGGGATGACCCATTTCCCCAGAGACCTTCAGAGGAGTGATATTCCAAGAGAATATTTCTCGAGGTCTGTGGACATTTGTCCATGGTCTTTTCTGATGCTTTGACCCATCTCACCTATGCAGGTAAAGGGATGCTCAGACCTGGGGTTTGTCTGTTCCTCCACTTTTCTGCTGAACCTGGTACCTCCAACTGGCAGCAGTAGTCAGCAGTTTATTGGCATGAGCACGGCTCTGCTGCTGGACAGAAACTGTCATGCTTCATACCTCTCAGTTAATGCAAATGGATCAACTGCAATAGGGGATCACAACTTCCAGGATATGAGTAACCACAGAGTCACAGAATGGTTTGGGTTGGAAGGGATGCGCAAAGATCATTTAGTGCAACTCCCCTGCCATGGACAGGGTCACCTTCCACTACACCAGGTTTCTCAAAGCCCCATCCAACCTGTCCTTGAACTCTTCCCATGATGGGGCATCCAAAACTCCTGTGCACAACCTGTTCCACCACTCAGAGTGGTGTCTCACCACTCTCACTGTAAAAAGTTTCTTCCTTCTGTCCAGTCTAAACCCGTTCCCTTTCAGTTAAAAATATCACCTATTGTCCTGACACTATAGGCCCTGTTAAAACATCTCTCTCCATCTTTTGTGTAAGACACCTTCAAGTGTTGAAAGGCCACAATAAGGTCTCCCTAGAACTTTCTCTCCCTCCAGGCTGAACAACCCCAACACAACCCAAACTCTCTCAGCCTGTCCTCACAGGAACTGCTTCATTGGGACACTGGGGTAGATCAAGGGAGCTCTCCTGCAGGTGAGCTCATCTCTGAAGTTTGGACGCTATTTTATCTGCCTGATGAAAACTTCTGCCTCCTGCACTTCTTAAGTCATCTTTCTGAATGGCAAAAGGACTGAGCACCCTCAATCTCTGGAAGTCCAGGTGAGAAGCAAGTCAGAAAAGCAAGGGAGCTGCAAAACTAGGAAGATTTCAGTCTGCTCTGTCCTCCTTTCCAGACAGCCTGAAGCACCTGTGCAGATGTCCAGGTCTGGTCAGTTAAACTCTGCACTGCAGGTGTCACACTAAACCATGCCCCACTGCCGCCAGAGGAGTTTTACATTCACTTCTTACTAACACACTCTGGAATCAAAGATGGAGAAAAAGCTTCCTACATACTGCTGCCACCTCAAGCCATCTTTCACCCCACTGCCAGCATGGCTTTCCTCAAATTTCTCTTCTGTATCAACAGGTGATTTTTCATCCCAAAGCTCAAGCCAGACTAGAACAGAAGTGATATTACAGCCAGAAACTCCTACTGTTGTGCAATTTTTCACATGCAGAATGTAGCAGCAAGGAGTAGAGAACAGGGAAAAAAAAGAAGGAAAAAAAAAAAAGGAAGACAGATGACAAAACAGTGAAGATGGAAAATAAGGTGGGAGAAAAGGAGACATGAGAAAGTGATGGAAAGAAAAAAATGACCAGGTGGGGTGACTTCAGTAAGGCTCAGGTCCCACTCCAGCACTTCTTCACCTGGCACACTGCCAATAGAGAGCAGGCACTGCATTAGGTACCAGGTCCCCTGCACACTGACAGGCCCTGGGCTTTAGCCTTCCTCCTGCACAGACGGCCTCATGATCATGTTCCAATCCTTATAAATTATTTACATCAGATATGAGGAAGTCGAGACACTAGAGATGGAAAATATGCACCAGCCCATGCCCTAGGGAGGGGAGCTGGATCCTTCCCTGCGTCACACGAAGTGAAGAAATGATGATCTGTCTCTCCTTGGGAAAGTGTTTTCATGCTCAGTGCCCTCACCAGGCTAAACTCCATGATAACTTGTATAAACTATGTTTGTTTTGACCTCTAATCCCTTTCTCTTGGCACTACCACCTGCCTGCATCCCATGCAGTCCCCTGGAGTTTCACAGCATCACTGAGACACTTCCCTCTTTAAATTAAAATTTGCAGAAGAAATAAATAATTCTGCATACATTAATGAAGGATACTTTAAAAAATAACTCAGAGATAAAGCATTTAAAATAAAATAAAATCAGTCTGATTTTGAAAACCAAGAACCTTCAGCTAGCACTTCACTCTTCCTGTATTTGCCTCCCAGAGCAGGAAGGGAATCGCTACCTAGGGAATCGCTACCTAGAGAATCGCTACCCTACCTACCAGGAGAAAAGCTTTTCCTGAGCTGTGGACCAACTGCTTTGTAACGTTACTCCTGCAGCACCAAAGGAAATGAGTGGCTCCAGCAGTTTTATGCTTCATCCCATGCTGCACAGCCAGCTGGAGTTCATGGGATGGGCCATGCCTCCTGAATGCCTGGCAAAGTTCAGAAAGCACAGAACAACCCCGTCTCCATCACCAACATTGCATTTTAAGACCTAACTCCCTCCTTACAACTGAGATAGAGTAAATAAAGGAGCATGTCATGCCCCAAACTCCACAGTAACTCACCTCCTTGCCAGGATTTGCATATTTCTTCTGTTGGCTCCAAGAGTTATCAGTGCTTCCTTCACTTTCACAGAGTCTCCTGCAGATGAAAGACTCCCGCCATGAGTCGTCAAGATTTACTGTAATTTTGGTTCAGAACAGGAAAGCACTTGCACATGCACTTAAATCACTGCTGAAGTCAAGGGCACCCAGTTGCACGCTCCCATACCCCAGAGCAATCAAGATGAAACACTTTTTTTTTTTTTTTTTAATTTGGGATAAAAAGGCATGGAGAATCTTAATTAAACCTAGATGGCAATCACTGAAATGAGCTGTTTGCCACCATAACAAATCATCCAGGAAGATGGTCAAGCACACTTTGGACATGAGGGCAGAAACTGCATGGGTAAAGGACAGCGCCGGGAGTTTGCTTGAGCAAGCACAGATGCAGAGCACAGAGTTTGTCCACAGCACCTTTGGAAACAGGCTCTGTGTTTTCAAGACACAAAAACTATAAAGATGTTCCCAGTTAATTTTTACTGATGCTTCCCCTTTAGCAGATGTTTTCTGACCTGCTCAAAATGAGAGGCTCCAGCCCCATGTGCTTCTTCCCCATGGTATAATGCATTTCTGTTGGCTTATGATCCCTGAGTACAGAGAAAGCATTTTGGAGGCTCTTCTAGATTAAATGACTCCTACCTGGCTGTCAGCAGATGTGGTGAACAGATCTGACAATTCAAGTATTTTGGAATATTTGATGGTTCAGCCTGTCCAGTCCCCACTCCTGCACTCCCAGAGATATACATGGAATGGCTGTTAGCCACATTCAACTACAACTCCAACAGGCTGCTCCAGAGGTCTCTGCTGCAATATTATCTTGCACCAGAGCAGAACCACAACTGGGCACTGACAACATCCTGGGCACAAGCTGGAATTGCTTCACCCTGCCCCCTGTAAGCATGCAAACCTAACTTAAAAAATGGTTTCTTGCAAGAGCACTGCAGGTTCCAGGTTGACTGTGTCCTGGTGTCTTCTAGAGAAAAATTACTTCAGCTGACAAATAAAATTACAGCTTTGAGTGCTTTTTCCAACTTCAAACTCAATCTGTATAATGAAAGCAAAAGAAATGAGCTCTCCTCATCATCTCAAGCACTATACCTGGCACATAATCTTGACATACTTGAGATGTGCATGTTACAGATACACTGGATGCATGCTGTAGGTATATGGGATACCTGCCACGGTGCCACAGGGGTGTGGGCTGCATGCTGTGAGCATGTAGGGTGCACACTGTGGGTATATCAAATGCACACCATGGGCATGCAGGATGCATGCTGCAGGTACTATGGTGCACGCCATGAGTGGATGGGGTGAATACCATGGCTATGAGAGGTGCACACCCTGGATATGGATATATGGACACCCATGATGATTCAGAAGCCACAGAAAGACTCTATACCTGAGATGAAGGACTGACAAAGAACACAGTCAGCAGTAAGAAGGAGAACTCTCTCCTCTTTCTTTTAACAACCCTGACTTGTTCCTGCAGTATGATGAAGATCAGTCACCTGGCAGAACAAGCCAAGCTGACTCAGCTGGGAGTGACATGGCTACCCTGGCTGGTCATCGGAGCTGGCCACCAGCCCCAAGCAGGGCACATCCCTGTGACCACCCCCAAGGCAATGGCTCATTTCCACAGGATGGGACAGTGCTGCACCTAGAGGCAAACCAGCAATGAACAGATCCCTGAGCAGGACCCAGGTAATGAGGAAATACCTAAATATGGTGCAGTGCTGCAAGGAGTTGGCCAAGGAGTGAAGCCCAAGGTCCATTGGTCATCCATGAATTCTTTACCAGGAGGGTAGGGGAATAATGGAACAGATTACCCAAGGAAGTAGTTGAGGCCTCATTCTTGGAGATACAGCTCCAGTTGAGGATCTCCCTGCTTAGTGCAGGAGGATTGGACTAGATGATCTTTAGAGGTGCCTTCCAACTCCAATTATTCTGTGATCCACCGCCCCAGTGACCTCAGGGCACCGGCGTTTGGGCAGCAGTTGCTCAACTGATGGCGCAGGGCCAGGGGCTGAAGGCCGGCCCGAGACCACTGTAGCAAGACCGGGGTGACTCAGCACGGTTTGGGGAGAAAAAAAGTGGAGAGATAAAGTCATAAGAGGAGCCTGGGACCCCTGTGCTGTGAGCTGATGGGTGCTGGGCTGCACTGCAGGAAGCAGGACGAAGGACAAGGAAAAAACTCATCAGGCTGAGAACGTGGTTACAGGAGAAGCAAGGCTGCCATGTCCCCCACACCCACATCCCCAGGGATGGTACCACCCTCAAGGAGAGCAGCACTTTCCTTCCTTCCTGTTATCTCCAGGCACCTGACAGGGCACTGCAGGAAGTGGTGCCAGTGGTTTGGCTCTTCAGAACAAAGCAGTCTCCTAAGTGGTCCAAATGAAATCACCCCAAGACCTGTCTCATGCTCCTGAGAGCACACCAGGTCTAAGCTGGTGATGGCACTCATGGGGAGACCTTCAGCTGCAGCACCCTCACCACACCCAAAGTGGTTATCAACATGATGCCAACCTAAAGTATGTCTTTTGTTGGACTCCTGGGACTTGACCTTCTGCTGGGCATTGCGAGGCACTCAAGCCATGGGCCAGATTGAAGATATTTGTAACTAAGGGGTGAGGTAACTTGCTATGGCCACAGAATGTCTGAAAAAAACACGTGTGATTGTTCAGAAGAAACCCATGGTACACATACAGATAGCCTCTCTCCATCTGTACCTTTTAGCAGATTTATTCTGAACTGAGATGATGATCTTACCCTGTCTTGGTACAACACTGTTAAGAGAGCATTTACCTGGCAAAGAAGCCCTAATGTGAGGAGAAAACAAAGAGGCTGATTCAAAGCTGCCCTTTCCAGAAGCCTCTTATGAAGAATTTGACTATTCTTAGGTGGATGGGTGACCTTGCTTTCTTCCCCTAAGGACTTCTAGGAACAAATCTGCCTTCATGGACAGAGTCCAACTACAGAGAGGAACAACTCTCCACTCTCCATCAAGAGTTTTACCCAGACACATTGCAGAAGCTGAAGGCCCCAGGCTGTCAGTTCTGCACCAAAAAGAGGCAAAGAGAAGGCAAAGGGATAATGCTCTACAGGAAGAAGCTATAAGGAAGAGCAGTTATTTCTCCCTGTATCTCTCCTACCTGCTAAACATGCAGCGAAATTATCAGCAGCTACCAGATAATACTTGAAAGCACCCAAGAGAGAAAGGGAAAGAGGGAAAATAACCCACAAATTAAAGAGGCAGGAGGATGGAGGGATAAAGCTTTATCCAAGCTGTGAGTAAGCCTGGAGAAAAGCCAAGGTTGCTGCTCAGAGGGGATGGTTACACCTAATTTTAAGCAAAGCCTTCATGTGCATTGTGAGAAAACAGTCCCTACCTCCTACTGTCTGGAAGCCTGAAGTTATCTGCAGTGCATAAAAGGACCTTCCAAGCAAAGATGCAGAACACTCCATTTCAGTTAAACGAACAGCCTTACTTCCCCTCCTCAATCCTACATTATTCTCCTGGGCACATGGACAATCCTAAGAGCCTTGATCTGCAACAAAACCTTGACACAGATGCCTCTGACCTACAGACAAATTCATTTATTGCTGGGCCAGGAGGCTGGACAAAGGGGAGTGGTGTCTCAGAGCTGGGTGCCAGGGCCACTCTCTGATTCAGCAAAGCCCTTGATAAGAAATGTCATCCTCCATTGAGTAATTTTAGCCTGTGAGATAAGAATCTCTATCAGGCTCAAACATATGGCTGGCTGCAGAGCACGCAGCAAAATGAGATGGGTAATTTATTTGCTTGTGCTAAGAGCACTCCCAGACTCAGAAAAGCTGATGCAACGAAATAATAAGTGCCAAATTACACTCCATTCTTTGAAGGCCTGGAAGAGATTCCTGAGAGATACAAGTGGTGGTATCTCTCTCTTCCGAGCATCAAGCCACCAAGGAGACAACACTAGTACACAGCAAGTGATGGCAGCCTCGCTGCCTTTCTGAAGACTTTCTGGAAGTCTGTTCCTCTCATTAAATCATCCTTGTTATACAGAAATTTACACCCACAGATATGACTGGTGCTCTGTATCAAGTGCCAGTAGATACTTACGGGAGAGGATGCAGGGGGGTTAAGTGACTGAACTGCAGAGGTCCAAGGGCTGAGCTCCAGACTCCTGAGATAAGTCCTAGTGTTAGACCATGGCTTAAAATTAATGGCCTGCAGCACCATCAGTCCATTAGGTGTGGCAACACCCTCCTGCCAAGTCCAGCTTCACACCTCTGATTTAGGTGACCTGAGTTAATCCACATAAACATGACAATGGGCCAGACACTGCATGGCTTCAGCTGCACTCAGAGAGTAATGAACCTGAGCTGCACAGGCACATCTGATCCATGGGGACACCTCAAGGACACTCTCAAGATGCACTTTGTGTTTAAACACTGGTTGCTGGGATGATATGCTGGAGAAGGCTCACCCCTAGAGAGCTTGCTCTCTTATACTCTTTCCTTTCTTGTTTATCATCAAGGAAGACACCAAACTAGATGGTCTCACTCTGCACAACCACTTCTGCTCCCTCTTATCTTCATCAGCATGGCTGCTGATGAATGTGCATCACGTACTTACCCACCTTCACCTTTAAATGGGGAAACACTCTCAGTCTGAAGATTAGTATCTCAGCATCCATTTTGAAACAGAAATTCATGCTTAACCTGCAAATATTTTAATTTGGTGCTTCCAAGAAACTGAGCCAGACACAGATTTTGAAAGTGTCCTCCCACTCTGTGATTCAAACCTGTTGTAGAAATGTAGTAGCTACACACTTGGTCATAGATAAATCTCTTCACTGATGTGAAATCAATTTTGCTTCCTGACCAGTGGTATCTTCCCATCGCCAGATCTACCCATGTCATTGACATTCTTACTGGAAATATTAACAGTTAAACCAACAACTGAATGAGTCACAGAGATTAAAAACTTCTCACTAATACGAAAAGATTGTTATTACAGCTCAGTGCGGAGACAAAGGGGTGAGGGTGAGTGGGGAAACTTCTGATCTACAAAAAACAAATGGATTTTAATCTCAAGGGAGTTCAATCCAGCATATTTTGTCATTGGCAAATCTATTCATAGAATCATAGAATCATAGAATCATAGAATCATAGAGGTTGGAAGGGACCTCGAAAGATCATCTAGTCCAACCCCCCCTGCCAGAGCAGGGCCACCTAGAGTACATCGCATAGGAACGTGTCCAGGCGGGTTTTGAATGTCTCCAGTGAAGGAGACTCCACAACCCCCCTGGGCAGCCTGTTCCAGGGCTCTGTCACCCTTACAGTAAAAAAATTTTTTCGGGTATTCAACTTGAACCTCCTATGCTCCAATTTACACCCATTATCCCTTGTCCTATCACTGGTCACCACTGAGAAAAGCCTAACTCCATCTCCCTGACACTCACCCCTTACATATTTGAAAACATTGATGAGGTCACCCCTCAGTCTCCTTTTCTCCAAACTAAAGAGACCCAGAATGTTAAGATGATACAGGTCTACATGATGACATAGCCTTTGTGGCAACACAACACGCAGTAACCTCAGAGGAATTCTGATGAACCCTTTCCATCCTTAGTACCACACAGCATTCACATGAACCAGCCAGACAGCACAAAGTGCAGAAGAGGAAAGCCACATGTCCCTCACACCTATTGAGCTCTATCTCCAGAACAGACCAAGCCTAAGAGATGCTCTGCTATCCTGAGTAGTTTTTGCCTTTGAGGAAAGCTTCCATCACTCCTGAGCATGACAAGTGAGGAGCCATGCATGTATATGAGAAAAAACATTTGCAGTAGGAGGGAAACTAAAAAAAAAAAATAAATTAAGTTTCCACTTTCTTTTCTGCAACCCATGCTTTTCAGTTCTTCAAAGGTGGTAAATTGAAAACAGGTAATTTTGCTCTGTTTTTTCCATCTCCTGCCTCTTGTGGCTATGTAATAAGCCCGTATATTTCAGCCCTCTTCATGTCTCATAAATTTAGAAAACACAACACTGTTGTGCTCCAAAGCTGGAGACCCCAACAATGCAGATGAATGTGAAGGTCTTCATCCTTACTTCCAAAAGTAAAGCAGCAAGTTCATCTGTCATAAAGTAAAGCAATAAGCTTCTTCCAGAAGAGAGATATTTAATGTGCATGTGAAAGTAGAGATGTTTGATTCAATACTAATGAAGACACCTCTCCACTGGGTATAGATTACTGTTCTAATGAGGAGACAGGAAAAACTTTTTAAAAAGTCAGATCAGCTATATAAAAAATAGTAGTCTTATATATACAGACTGTAGAGATTTGCTGATCTCTTGTACATGAATCCTGCTCAAGTGTCTGCTGACTTCCATGCCCCAGGACATGGGAAGTGGTCAAGGGAATAAGAGGGAGGTTGGGGACAGTAGGAGAAACTACTCAACCAAAAATCGGTGCCTGGACTCAACCCACTTCTTGTCTGATGGATATTTGAGTGAGGAAGGAGTAAGGAAGGAACATGTTTGGCTGGTGTGGGTTTTTTACCTTGTTATGAAACTTCAGTCGCACACTGAAGGTCAGGAAGCTGGCTTGTAGCATCATCTTTTCTCCTTCCTTCTGCATGTATCTTCCCTTGTGAGTCTTCTCCTGGGAAAAATCTGTCTCTAAAATAAGAGCTATATTCCAGGCTTTTCTTCTTTTGAGTGCTCCCAGCAGCAACACAGAATTGATTTTAGTTACTTGTGTAAAGCAGCCAGCTCCTTTCTTTCTCCTTGAGTGATACTGGATGTAAAAACTTAATTCCACCCATTTCTGAAGAGTGGGAAGGGTAGCCTGGAGAATTCCAAAAACCTTTTTAAATATTGTAATCCAAGCCAAATCGCAGAACATCAAGCTTCATCATCCAGACACCTATAAAGAATATACAATTTTAGTATCTGGATAGGAACAGATTGGCAAACTTTCAAGTTTTATGAATTATTTTTGTTAGCATTAAAAGAGATTGTTTACCTCTGAAGGAGAGTAGTGTCTGGTTCACCCTTCAAAGGGATACCCTGACCTTGCTGTACTGATGGAAGAACACCTTGTTCTTGCCTGCAAATTCAGCCAGCAGAAAATACTGCTCAAACAGAGGTGAACAAGGCATGTCAAAGAAAGCTGAAAAAAACCCAATTCTATCACCCTTGGAGGTTTTCAAGAACTTGATTCTTTTTCCCCCTTTTAGATGAGTGGGGGGAAAAAAAAAGGATTAAAACCTTGAAATTTTGAAGACTGCTAAATTCAAACAGATTTCAATTAGAAGCATTTTGTTTCAACAGTTGAAAACTTTCCCAAGCACTGAATGAGTCATGCAGCTACACTTTTCATTCCATTGTAACTTGCATTAGAAACATAGTCATTTCACATACAAACCAAAATATGAACACAATCAGAAAGTGTACATGTACTGTCACTAGTCAGCCTTCTTAAGAATTTTGTTATATTTTTCCCCCTCCAAAAAATAAAGCTGACTCTCTCCTGAAAGCATAATCAGCTGCACCACAGTGACATATTAGTGACAAATTCCCAGTCAGCTCAAATGCTAACAAAGGCAACATCAAGCTACTTCAATCAAGTTAAGTGGATTTTAATATACAATGCAATACAGTTTTACAGGTAAATTTTATCCTAAAATAATTTCAATGCTCAACTACAGATTTGTATAGACCAGCAAAATTACTGCATTCTGTGTTGATTAATATTAATGAAGACACTGCTCCACTGGGTATAGAATACTGGTCCAATAAGGAGATTAGAAAAACTTTTGGAAGTCAGATCAACTTTGTTAAAATCCAGAGCTTTTTGTGCACAGACAGAAACAGAAACACAGTATATAGGCACTTCATCATACGCTTAAGATTTTCAGCATGTCCAGGAGCTCTTCCTCTGGGCACAGATGAGACACAAGCCAACACAACAGTCCAGAGAAAGAAATACCAACCCTTCATCTACTTTCAGAAGACATTTGAAAGAGATGGAGAATGAAGACAATGGGGAAGTCTGCAACAGAGAGGTCTGCAAGGCTTTTTTGGATAGCAAGAGCTGCAGATGGCACCAGCAGCCCCACCTCACTAGGAATGAACTGCAAACAAACTCCAACCCAGCAACCAAGGAGGACTGACAGGGTAGGAGACACAGAGAAACTGGTTCAGGTTTAGGAGGTACCTGGGAATAATTTGTAATTTAGTCTCATAAGAGATCTCTTTTATCAATGGATGTTTGGTCTTAAACAGATTTAACATTCTTAGTTAGAGACCCACAGTGAAATGACAGGCTGGCAGGATAAGCAAGAGGGTTTGTGCTGCTGCAGAAATCACTCCCTTGGGTACAAAATGTGGCATAGGAGGTACAAAGCCAAAGAAGCTCAAACATAGAATCATAGAATCAGAGAATCAGAGAATGGTATGGGCTGGAAGGGACTTCTGGAGATCATACAGTCCCACCCCCATGCCAGGGCAGGTTCACCTAGAGCAGGTTGCACAGGATGGTGTCCAGGCAGGTTCTGAATGTTTCCAGAGATGGAGACTCCACCACCTCTCTGGGCAGCCTGTTTCAGCGCTCTTGGTACCCTCAAAGTAAGTTCCTCCTCATGTTTAGATGTAACTTCAATGTTCAGGTTTGTGCCCTCTACCTTGTTCTGTCACTGGGTACCACTAAAAAAAGACTGACCTCAACCTCCTGACAACCACCCTTTAAATATTTGTAAATGTTGATAAAGTCCCCTCTCTGTCCCTCTAAAAAGATCCAAGTCCCTCAAACATTTTTGCTGAGGAAGCTGAGAGGTATGGGACAGGGAAGTTGAGGGAGATGGATCATTTAATTGCCAAATGGAACAAGGTCATAAGTGGCGTGGTGGAAGAGAATGGTTCTGGCATTCCCTGGGAGGACAGGCAGGACAGCTAAGAAGACAAGAATTGGAAGCACGGCCTAAGCACTGTGGCAATGTCATCCACAGCTCCAGAGAGATGGGTCTCTCTGACCACTGACCACCTCTTGCTGCCTTCTGTATTTATGTGTCAAGTTCACATGCCACACTGTCTCTTGCTCCAAGACCTGCTGCACTGTTATGGGGGGGTGGGTCTCTAAAGGGCCCCACACACACATACCAAGCTGCTGCAGGCTCCTTTTGGGTCATGCAATGCTATTCATTGTATCCATCCCCATCCTGTGAATCACTGGACCAGGCCTGCTCCCTGAGATGTAACCAAACACACCTGATGGGCTGTCCTTGGCCAGACTGTGATGCTGCCTCATGCATCAGAGAGGAAGAAGCATGAATAGGATGAGATCTTTATCTTTGGGCCATCCATCTCACACCCCTCCACCACATCAATGTGTCCTCCCCATTCAAATGCTTTGTCTCAACCTAACCACATGCTTCCACCTTCTTTGTCCATTTGAACCTGCACAACACCCAATGTCACCTCACTACCTCTGGAAGGAGGTGACAAGCTCGCCCTAATTTGGGGTGATGAGACTCCCTTTTTATTCAAAGACCTTTCAAAACCAGAGGTCCATCATCAGTGCTTTCCAACGAACACCAAGAACTAATCTGCTCTGAAGACATGTTCTCTGTGACACTGAAGATTAGCCACCAGCAGAAGTCATTGAGGGAGAAATAACAGCATGGTGTGAGGAGCTCCAGCGCACACAAGGGCCAGGTGTGTATTGAAGGGGCTGTGACCATAAATCGAGGACTTGCAATGAACGTGGAGCCTAGAAAGTGACAGCCTGGCCCAGGGCATGTGGAATTACAAAGTGTTTTCCTCAGGCTGCCAGCAATATTTCCCTGAGTAGGCCATGACACTGACACAGTGACATTAAAAGCTCAGCTTCCAGTAACATCCCTGCCACCCAAAGCCCTGGCACAAGGCAGCCAAGCTGTCCCAGAGATGACCCTCCCCAGAAGGAACACCATATGCTGATGATCCTGGCAAGAGGATTAGCAAGGCAGTGTTGAAGTGCTAAACACAGCCACAACCAAGGAGAGAAAGCTTCCCACAAATAAGGGGACCAGCAGAAGATCTTTTCTCACAGCGGTCGCTGCAGAAATGGAGCTCGCCCTGTTCTCAGCTGAAGTCAGTGTTCAGATGGACAAATAAATGTCTGACCCACATGGCTGAGCTGCAGCAGCACAGGTACACAGTGACCTGTAACCAGGCAATCCTGGCTATGACAATCCCACTTGAGACAATTACATGCAAGACTACCTCAAAACACCCCACCTGAAGGGTAAAAGCAAGAATAATTTGGGTTACAGTCTGGACTGCCTTGTCTCCCACGCTTTCTCAGAAGCTGGTTGTCCCTGCTTTTGCTGCTGTCTACATTTCCCCCTCCTCCATTCCTGCATTACTAATAAATTAGCATCACACTTAGCAGCAGGCAGTAAAATGCACTCACAGGGCTTCTGAAGTCACTGACTTCAACAGTGGCTTAAGCAGATGTGCTAAGGAAACATCTGGATGTTATTACCAAAAGGCTTTCTAGGTTCCCCATCAGATCAACACCTCTGTTTCCTCTGAGTCATTATATATATATAAGAAAGAACATAAAACTGATAATAAAATTGCCCCAGTTGGAAATACAGCCAGTCTCCTGTTTCTAATGTCTAGAAATATGTTGTAACTGACCCAAACCCTCTATGGTGGCAGGCAACCCATGACACCCAAGCAAGGAGCTTGGTGCTACACTCCAGCAATATCAACTTTGGCTGACACAGGGTTTGCAGGCTAACTACCTCCATGGTTAATCTCCATGGGAGAAAGTGCTCCATCAAGAGATGAAAGAGGTCAAAAAAAAAAAAATGCAGGACTCTAGAGGCCAGTGGCATGCAGTCAGTCCTGTCCCACCAAGCACTGGAGAAGCATGGTGGGACCACATTCCTTTCCCCAGCTCGGCTATAGAAGGATTTTTGATATGTGGCTGGTACAGTGAGAAAGGTTGGACTAACACTCCTTTCAGAATACAAACCAAGAAAAAAAAATACATCAAAAAGACTAATGAGATGCTTGGCATATTAAAGAAATGGCTACATGGAAACTTTTCAAACATACAAGACCTACAGGACTGGCTGAGGTAAGCAGCATAATTAGCCCAACGTTAGCTCACAAGGCAGGTCCACAAGGCTTGGACGCACAAATGAGGGATGTCACGTACCAGCCGAGAGGGCCTGTTATCTTTGGGCCTTGGATTGGCACAGTCAGTGGGAGTGTGAGGTTTAATACCTATACCCACACTTCAAGAATAACACTGGAAAAACTGGAGCGAGTTCAGAGGACAGCCAGAAAAACAAAACCAGGCTTGTACCAAGGAGCTCTAGGAAGTCAATCAAAGAGAAAGTTAAAAGGTACCTCACAGCCTGTAAGTACCTGTCAGGAAGAGTGCTCTTCAGTCTACCAGACAAAGGCATAAAAAGACCAAAGGTTGAAAGCTGAAGCTTGGCAGAAAACAAACCAGAAATAAAGACACCATTTTTCAACACTGTAGGTAATTAACAGAAGGAAAAGGCCTCCAACTGGAAAGACCAATGATCCAGCACTGGCAATCTTTAAACTAAGATGGGATTCCACTTTGCCCCTCTTACTCTCCCGAAAATGTATTTCTGGGTCCATCTTCAACTAACTACTGAACTCAAGAGTGGAAAATAATTCAAGGAATCTCTGTTATACAACAGGTCAGACTAAATAAGCACCATGACCTTAAAACCTAGAAATCAATGAGGTACAAAGAGCAAGAGGCCTCCACCAGCCCCAGAGCTCAGGTTCACTGTACTCCATTACCACCAAACTGTGGATTTTGCTGAAGAGTAGCAAAAGCTCCAGATCCTGCTAAACCAAGAAATCCACACTGATTTTTTTTCTTTCAGCTAAGGAACTGGGAAAAATCACAACCAGACAAAAGCAAGCAAAAAATTAAAACATCGACAAGGCAGAAACAAAGCATGATATAAGAAACAAGGTTTTCACAGTGAGAACACTCGTTCACCGGAACAACTTCCCCAGAGATGTGGTAGAGTCCTCATCACTTGGAAGTTTTCAAGATGCAACTGGACATGGTTCTAGATAATGTCATTCAGGCTCCCTCTCCCACACATGGTTGGACTGTACGATCTTTCAAGGTCCCCTCTAACCTGGTTAGGCTGTGACTCTATAAAATGCACATAAAACTTTCCTGTTGTTTTGTTTTGTTTTTTTAACTCTGAGAGAAGGATTTAGACTTGCTTTCACTGTAAGAAACATTTCTTCTCAAGTTGTTTACAGCACACATATTCCCTTCCCCACGCACAGGAGATGAGGAGATGGGACAATCATAGCTCTACAGCACTAGCCATCTTTTGAAGGGATGTCCAATTATCTTTCTGGAAGACCTGGCTGCAGACTTTCGGCAATCAGATTTACCAGTAAATGCAGAAATGGAAATAAAATTGAGAAAGGAATCACTTTCTCCAGATGTTTACACCAGAAATTCCCACCACGGAGCATGGTCCATCCCAGGAGGTTTCTGGAGCTGTTAAAACAGCAGTTAAAACTATTGAAAAAACAGCTGTGTTTTGACACCATTCCTTAATTCCTGCTTTTGAGAATTCACAGGTTATGGGTAGTCTTTCCAGAGAGGTTACCTCAGGGCTACTGGGCTTCTCTGCTTTGGATGCAGCAAATATGTTTACCCAGGCATGGTTGTGATTAGCCTGGAGCTGCAATGCCTCAAGGCTGGAACTGCAACCAAACGTACAACCAACTGGACCAGGAGCCTTCCTCTCTCCTTCCCTGTGGTCTGGCTTATAGCAGTAACAATTCAATTAGCCCATGTCTCAGTGCCCCATCTGCTAATGGTTTGTCCTCTCATGCAGAGACCATGAGGATAAATATGAAATAATGTCTCTGGGCTGGACAGGAGGATCATATAGAAGACCACAGGCAAAACAACAGACTGCTCATTGCTCAAAAAACTGCCCAGCTCTCAAAAACTGGTTAAGAGAACCACATCTTCTCAGCAATTCTGTCTCTCCCTAAAACTCAGAGCAGGCAAGGAGATAGTCTGGGGATCCCAAATTGGCATCTCTGATGCCCTTAAATCAGGGGTCAGCAGAGTAAGTCAGAAGAGCAGCGCCAGCGATGACAGAGGTATGAATCAGAGCTGAGTGCATTTGTAAAAGCATCTGTTGAAGGAAACCCATTAACTTCTGCTGACCCATGGTTTCTCCAAGCTAGTTTTGCATTACATTAATACAAGCGTTTTGAAGTCACTCAGCTCAAATGCTGTGAAGCCCACAGGATTACAGAACTGTTTCTCTGGCATCTGGCATTAGAAAGGCTCTATGTATTTTAATAAGGAGATTTACTTCTGACCATGCTTGGTCTTAATGGCTTAGGAAGAGCATGGGGAAGAAAAGGTGGAAGTGGGAAGGCTAATGAGCCTATACAGGAATGGAGGCCTGCCCAAACTGTTTGTAGTAGCAGCAATAATGATAGATCATCATCATCATCATCATCATCATCATCAAAAGGCAAACCACCACAAGTCAATGTCATGATAAGGCTGGCAGAAGGCCAGTATGGGCTCTGAATAATGCGGACTACGATGTTGACCTGATCCCCCCAAGACTGTTTTGGAGGAATTAAAAAACCTCCTCTCCACCAAAACACAGGCAGGGCTCTACCTAAAAAATTGTTACCATGACAAAGAGCACATACAGCTGCACCAGCTCTGCTGGTGGAGGGGGCTGCAATCTTTCTTTCTGTCTTTCTTAGTCTTTTTACTTTTCTCATTCTACCTTACAGAATGAACACTTTGACAAATAACATCATGCAGCTTCATCCAGATCCACACTGTCTCTCAAGATTTGGTGCATTTCTCAAAACTGTACCTTCTGGAGTCATGTGAAAATATAATCATATAAATTTTGCCTTTTTTTCTCAACAGGGGAGAGAAGACTGTCTGAATTTTATAGATTGGGAAGTGTTTATAAATCACAGAAAATATTTACAAGTCACAGAAATGTAAAAGTAGTCTTTAATATCTAGACTTACGTACACATGTATATGCATAATATACACACACACAAACTTCTTAAATCTGTTGTCTTTTTATAGCATGCTGACGATTTTGCTTTGCTTCTATAACTGCCACACCTTAATTTCTCTCTTCACACAGGCTGAATGACCATCAGGAGATCCATGCCCATGGCCCAAAGACACTTGAGCAAAAGGAATAAAGCTCCCAACTCTGACACTCAAAAATACCCATTGATGTTAATCATATTTAGGCTTCCACATTCCCTTTGTACTTCTCGACTCCAGGATTTCCACATCTGACAGGTTCCTGTAAACCTCAAAAGCATTTCCCAGGATGTGGTCCCTCACTGCATTCTCCCTTAGAGAGCTGAAAAGCCCTAAGGATGTAAATGCTCTGGTCCAACCCTTCTGCAAAGAGAAAGCAAATCCCAGCTCCTTACTGGTTTCTATGAAATCATCATCGTGGTGGTGTGCATCTGCAATACCTCACCCCTGTCTCTTCCTCCTTCAGAGCTTAAAATGTGAAGCCACACTGTGAAAGAGACAGGACAGTGAACTAACCTGTGGCACAGATTTCAAGGAGCTGCTATCAGTTCAGCGAGAAACCTTGGAGGCTGCAGTCAAAATACCAACTCCCCCAGGCCTGGATATGCATGTGCTGTCTGGAAAATACTGGGGGAGCTGGGGAGGGGGATGAACTTTCGGGGCTTCAAAGCATGGGAATCACTTCCTAAGATTTTAAGGATCATTGGGTCACCCAGACTGAACCTTTCATAAGGGAGGTCACAAGTTTCATCCATTTACCTTTTATTTGAGCTGTATTGCTAGTGTTTGCCTAAGCCCCACCTTCCAGGAAGGCATGCAGGCTCCATGCAAAGATCTCAAGATATGGAGATGGTAACTCACCTTTTTGATGGCTGGCCCGAATACTTAAAAGCCTTTGGTATTTAAAAAAGGCACTTTAACTCTGATTTATCTGCACTGCATTTGCAGCTAGGGGTGCCTGTGATACAGCTGCTGGCTGTGGGAGGTGCTTTGCCTAGTGATTTCCTCAGCTGTTCACAAAACCCATCCCCAGCAGAAACCCTGGGGCCTCTCAGCTCTCTTCCTCTGCAGACAGCCTGTCTTCTGCCCCTACCCTTTTTATTTATTTCCAATCGACAAAGGAGAAGAGGAGCTTTGAAAGGATTTAGCAGGGCTGGCAGGGAGTCACTGCGGGTAGCTGGGGGTGAGAGGGGAGGGATGGAAAGGAAGGGCAAAGCAAACACTTTCATCCCCATTTTTTCCATTCCAAGGTGAATCCACACATTTCTCCACACCCACACTTTTCCCCTGTTTCCAAACATCTCCTGCTCTCTACCAGCTCTTCCATATACTCACACATATAAAAATGCCCTTCCCTAAACATCTTCCTTGGATGCTTCACAACCACAAACTCCTATGACCCCATGTCACTCTCTTCCCTCAGCCTCTCATTAATAATAATTACTATCTAAGTTACTAAACCTTTTCCTCAGTGTTCACATCACAAAAAGCAACTCTAACCTGGCTGGCTGAGCAGCACTCAACACCAAGCACGGAATCCTGGGCTAGAGAAGATGCTCATGGTCACCCTGAATTATTTCTGATATGGCCACATCTGCTTTCTGCAGCATTTTCATCCCACTTGCAAGGGTACATGTTCTGAGAACCTTGTACGGATGCTACAGCACTCCCACAAAACACACTTTGGTATTCAAAAGGTTTATTTTTAAAATGCATTTGTTTACCTCTAATCACAGAATCATTTCCAATTTATGTCAGCAAAATAAAAGCCAGAACACAAAACAAAGAAAGAAGAGCCTGTCTGACTTGGAAGCCTAAAAATAGACTTGCATATTGCAAATAGTGAACTGTCAGGTAAAGCCTGCAGATTGAAAGTTCAGATGAATAATCTGTTTGCTTTTCCTGCTTCAGTACTTTCCCGCTGTTATCACAGTACAAATAAGTCAGTGCACGTTAATTACTCTGATGGCAATTTCCTGGGAGCTGGTACTCAAGTATCAGCCCACATTTATTTCTGAGCATCACAGCCTAGTTCTCCCCACGCACTCCCATAAAAATAAGCAGCCAAGATGCCAAATTGTCCCCTTCCTGTCCTGTCCTTCCTCACTGCAGACCCGGCACTGCCAGTTTCATCCCATTCCTGACTCGAACACCAACACCAGATGCAGGATCTGCCCGAAGCAACCTGTCATTCCCAGCTATCCTGGCAAAAGCCAGTATGTTAACACACAAGACAGATCCAGCAGCACCTGGGCCTGAACTGAGCTCCTTCAAGGTGTTCAATGCTTGTATAAATTGTAGATCCCAAGCAGTACTGATGCAGTAAAAAAAGGGGCTAATTCTTGGGAGCCAAGAGTACAAGCAACTTTTCTGCAGGGCACATGCATTAAGACAGGAAGAATGGGAAGGGAAACGTCTGGGAAGTGTTTTTGTAAGGCACCCAACAAACCAGTCTCAAGCCCCTTTTAGCCCAAAACCATCCCACAAGGCTCATAAGAGTTTATATTCACGGGTGAACTACATCAAAGAACCACCTAAACAATGCCTGTGGTTTCTGCTGGGCTTTTTTTTTTTTTCCCCTGCTTGGTATTTATACAGCCTCAGATTTGCACTGTAATTTGGTCAAACGCATTAGAGCAAAGACAAAGGGAGGAGAGAGGAAAGGAAAAAGGTGCTGTTACCTGCATTACATCCCAAATGGGTTTGAATTTCTGTATGAACCTTTGGTGCAACCCCAGCCCAGATGCAAGCTTTTTGCTGACCAGGCAATACAAATCCAGCATCCTCCTTTGTGGTGGTTTTTTTTTTTTTTAGCCTTTCACGTTTTTTTTGTGGGAAAGGTTGCCTACTTATGGATTTTTTTGTATTATCGTTCCTTTATGCTTTCACTGCACACCAAAGGGTTAAGTGACCTTTCAGATCCTCCCTAGATGCACCTCCATGCGTAACAAGAAAGCTTCCAGCCCAGTGAAAACAACTTGAAAGAAGGGCAGTGACCCAGCCACAGGCTTAAGTTTCGGGTCACAACACCCCTGCTCTAAACCATCCGTCTTCCTCTGGCCACAAGTTTGCAGCCACCCACTAAAGCAATTAATGTTCAGGATTTACAGGAAAACACCTTTTGGGGACCTAGCATTCTCTCCTGCACCTGAGATGAGAGCTGTGAGCTAGCAAGGGGCAGAGCAGGCACACACTGATGCAGCATCACTTTGCATCCACTTGCGTAAGCACCAAAAACACATGGGCCACTGGGAAAAAGTAAAAAACAAAAACAAACAACCAAACAACAACAACAACAAAATCCAAGCAAACAAACAAAAAAACCTGAATAATGAACTTTGATTTAATTCACTTTCAACTTCTGGAAGAGAAATTTTGCAAGGATATGGGTGTTTATAACCCCTATCAACCTGGACATGTGCACACCACATTGCACAGCAGAATCAAAGCCATCTTGGCTAGCACAGGAACATCACACTGCTCCATTAAACGCCTTGGATCAAAGAACAGAGAAGGTTTGGTGTTACTACACACTGTGTGCTAAGGGAAATGGAACATCTCAAAAATGCCACACACTGGAAGAAGGCTGTGGAGGGGCAGGGTGTTCCCCCTCTCCTCTTTTCCAAAAGGGGCTCCCTCAGGGTGGTGATAAACAATCACCTGCTGGATCACAGTATTGGGGATCACAGAATAATAGAATCATAGAATGGTTTGGGTTGGAAAGGACCTTTAAAGATCATGAAGTCCAACCCCCCTTCAATGAGGAAGGACATCAGTGGTCCCATTTTCAGTTTGCAGCAAGGATGATGGAAAGCAACTCACTGTTGAGAAAACAGCCAACAAGAAGTTTAAAATCCAGCTCCACACACACTATACTGAAACATGGCTGCTGAGGAAGGAAATCTTGGCTCATCTGAGGCAAGAAGGACAAAAAAGGCCAGTGTGGGATTCCAGCCTTGAGGCTGGCACTCAGTGCAGCTCCTTTCAATCTCACACCTACCAGGGGTGCTCTTGCTCTGGACTGATGCTGATGGAGTATCAGGATGGGATGCAAACACAGAAAAAGATGAAGATGTGAAGATAAAGCTCTTCCAACCTCTCCCACTTTGTATTGTTAGCACTAAAAGCAAGAGTGTAAAGGAACAAACTACATTTGCAGGTACTTGGGTGCAGAGACTTTCCCATTTACTATGATCAACCAAACCATTCTGAGGAGCAAGGTAGAGGCAGAAAGCCCAAGGAGGTTCCTGGTTCAGATGCAGCTCCCAAGCTTTTAATGTGATTATGCCTGTGACTCTCCCACACAAGACTTCTGGCACTGTGACCCACCCATGAGACTGTTTCCATTCCTCCCTCCCTCTCAGCCAATGTCAGCACATGCTACTTTGCCATTCAAGACCATGGACTGGACTGGGGAACAGAATCAACAGAGTAACAACTGAGAGGGAAAACAGAGCCAGGTCAGCTGGATGGACTCCCCATTGTGAGTGGGTTCAGCAACATCCCTCTCTGCTGGCAGCCTGAAGAGGTTTCGGGTGCAGCAGTGCAGAAGGATGCCCAGATTTCATGGTAATGCAGCTTGGCTGATGAAGGGATGAGCCACTGAATGGTCACAGGCTTTTATTTTTAGTGATTAGCCATATTTACGTGCACTATCCAAAAACTGGGCTGCATTCAGCTACGTGATCCCATTTCTCAGCTGACTGGCACAGCTGACAGCATCAGAGGAACCAGCTAGAAATACTGGCTGTGAACCCAAGGCAAGCTATTCCTGATTGAAACCTATGGCTGAAGCTTAGTATATACTGGAAACACAGACATGAGCTAAAACACCATCAAAGAATGAGAGGACTTCACCAGTTTCTCTGACCCAACAAGCAGTGCAGGACTAACAAGATGCGGATCACTTCAAGAGCACTTATCTTGTACAGCCTTGTATACAATTGTGTGGGACAGATATGCATTATTTACTTGCTGAAATATATCCCAAAAAACACAAAGATGTCCTTCAATACCTAGAGAGGGACATCCTATGGGAACATGCAAAAAAAACCCCAAACAACACCATACTTTGACTCAGCAGTCAGCTTGGAGACTGATGGATGCATCCTGCTACTGAAGAGCAGGCACAGGCGGGGTCTGCGTTAATTAGCCTTTGAGAAGACCCTGAGACACTCATTTTGGGAGGAATTTGTATCTGAGTGATGTGAGTGCTAAGACCTCCTCTCCACACACACAACCATCCCTTTGCTGCCCACACCACCACATGTTGGGACAGCCTCTTTTCTCCACCCTCACAGCTCCTGCTGCTCTCTGCTGAGGCTGAGGGGATAACTGGCATCCTACTTGATCCTCTGGGTTAGCCAGGCTGAGGGCTGCCCTCACAGATTCGTAGAATGGTTTGGGTTGGAAGAGATCTTTAAAAGTTATCTAGCTCAACCTCACAGCAATGCACAGGCACATCCTCAACTACGTCAGTTTGCTCCAAGTCCCATTCAGCCTGACCTTGAATGTTTCCAGGGATGGGGCATCTACAGGCAACCTATTCCTCCTCAAAGGAGATGAGTGTGCAACGTACACACCCTACTTCATAAAAGCATGTGAGCTGCTCCAGATGCTGCATTCAGATGGACCCAAACCATGACTGATGATGATGCAAGGTCAGTGGAAAGCATGGGGACAGGACCACAGTGCTTTACCCAGCAACCCAGTAACACTGGGCTCTGCCAGCCTGGGGACCTTCTGAAGCCTGTCCCTCCCCACTTGGTTTGGAGAAGGGAGAACCACTCACTCCTTGACTCTAGCACTCATTGCCACCCCCCTCTTTTTCTAGCTAAGCTCTTTGTGTGTTTTTGAGCTGCCCCACGGCTACAAGCTCTGATTCATGACTTCGGCCCTGAAGGTGTCTTTCACCACCACAGAGCACACAAGGAAATTGGAGCAAGGGATGAGACCCGCACCCCAAACCACAGAGTGGCTCTGTTAGGGTATCCACCCAGGGGTTCAACAGAGCAGCCCAGCACATGCTGCCAGCCAGGGTGACTGCTAGGGAGCACAAGCCTCGGGGAAGAAACCCAGCTCTGTATCCTGGCTTTGCAGCCTGGCTGCTACACAGCAAAACAAGAGGAGAGGTGCAGCTCACCCTCTCCAAAGTATACGCCCTTCCTAATGAGAGTTGACCCAGGAGCTATGCGGGAGTCGTGCCCGTTCCCAGGCAGGCTCAACACCACTGAGAGCCAACACTGGAGCCAGGCAGCCTCCAAGAAAGGAGACATGAGGTGGAAATTTTGCTTTGATGCTGACTCACCAGCCAGCCCTGGCACAGGGGAGGAGGAAGGATTGCCAGCGAACACTCTGGTCCTTTGCTCGTGCATACATGTGGGGCTGAGCTCAACCAGAGGAAAGGGATGCAATAACTGCTGGTCAAGTGCAGAGTCATCAGCAACACATGGTTGCAATGGCCCAAGCCCTGAAATGGCAGCTGACCATCTGCACTGCACACGGAAGCCCATGGAGAAGGGCTGGCACAGCACGGACTGTATGAAAGGATCACATTGTATGACCACACATCACCCCAAGATGTCAGTAGGAAAAACTCCATTATGTGCCACTAAATCTGGGCAGAGTGCAGTGCCAGGACCTCTTCTCACACTGCAGAGGTTACATTCCAGCAGACACAAATATTTTCTATCAGCCTTGCCACTGCTGTTAGCACAGTAATGATGCCAAGCACCACCCAGCAGCAACAGCAAGGTTCAGTGCTTTGCATTAACTGCAGCCTCAATCCAGTTGTAGAAAGCTGACACTAAAAATAGGATCAGAATGAATACAAAGGTTATACAGTGAAAGAATTCACAACTTAATTCCTGACACTTAAATGCCTTCCCTTCCACCACCCCCTTTCGTATCTCTTTCAATTCGTTTCCATAGATCTCGATGCACTTAAATGACTATTTAAGCTCTGTTAGCATTGTCATCCTGATAGAGAAACTGCAATTTAGAAAGCTTGAGCAACCCATCTGACATTGCCCAATAACCCACTGAGAGAAGAGAAGCCAGGACTGGTTTAGCACAGACCTATCCATCCCACCATGCTGCCTCGCCACAGGGTATGAGTTACTGGCAGGTGAGCCAGGGTGGTTACATGGCACTGCTGTATTTCCCAGGCTGGGGAATGCCCTGCCACCACACAGGGTGGAAAGCCATGGCTACTGTCCTTACTACGAGGTAGTCCAAAATACATGACTTATTTATTCTTGTTTTGTTTCACCCATCAGCATTGTTCTTAAAGCTTAGGAATACTGACTTTCTAGAGAGAACAAAGGCTGCCAGAGGAGGTGAAATCTATGAAATCCCATCTATGAAATAAGCTCAGTGCCTGCAGGTGTTTGCAAACAAAAAATACCAAAAAATATCTCTTCTATCACCACTGTCCAGTCCCAAACCATTTATGTCCAGGATCCGTGTTAAGTAACTATGCACCAGGATGAATGGGAGAGGGAACTTCAGAGAAACATGAGATTCACGGTGTGGACCAGACCTCGCCATACAGTCCCTGACAAAGCAAACAGGACCTTGAAGCTGCCTAAAGGTTGTGAAGTTGAATCCTCCCACAGCAGCTGTGAAAGTGCTCAACTCTTCGAGCCACTGGTACAGGTGTCTGTGAAGAACACCCCAGTCAGTGGGTCCACCCTGACCAGAAGGCCACCAAGATGTTGCAAGGTATTGCTTTTTGCCATATGTATTCTGCAGCATCCTGTGGAGGAAACAGTTCTCAGCTCAGGGCAGTGAATGTGATAGGCAGTGAGAAGCCAGAGAAGTCTCTCACCTTTCGATAGACATATTTGGACTTCTTTAATCCTCCACTTGCTCTAGTGACCCCATCTTGCCCATCCCATGCCCTCACCTTCCTCATAATTCATTTGGCCTTCACATAACCTCTTAAATTACCATACAATTGAAACATTAAAGGATTATCGTTGTAGTGACTCAGCATGATGTGTTCAAAGCTCACGCCTCCACAGAAGTCTTGACCAAAAGGAAACTGGACAGAAATCCAGTCTCAGTGATACCCATGACCAAAAATGAGCATGAAAAAAAGCATGGAGGATCACCCCTGCCCTACCTCCTACTGTACAGCTGTGGACCAGGGGCATGAAGCAGCTCAGTGGCTTGGACTAAAATCCAGAGGCCGAGCACTGTACTTGAGCATCCCAAACACAGGGCTGCTATGCAAATGTCTTCACCACTTAACTCTCCATCACCCAGTCCTGCCAAGCAGGATTTAACTAAAATTTCACAGTACAAGTGTGACTGTTTGACTCTGTCCAAACGCATCCCAGCTGCTGAAACACGGCTAATTTTATCTAGTCTTCTAGGCTCCTCTTCAGCACTGTGCAGCATGAGAAACCTTGGCATCCCCACATAATTGCTGGTCCCTGCTAACTGACTGAATTAGGTGGCCTTCATCTTCATTACACATCATTAAAACTGGCTTTAAAGACAGTCCTTAACACTACCTTCAGTAAGAATGTATACATATCTCTGCAGCTCAAATTCAAACGTACCAGCTTCTATTAGGTGGACAGTACTACTGTACCCACACTGGTCACTTCTGCTGGTGAACTCTCCAGCTGCCCAACATGTGCACCTGCAACTAACACATAATACTCATTTTCACACTACAGACTCAGTGTTATTGGTTTCCCCCACTCTCCATGGGGGTCCTGCAGGTGAAATTCCAGCAGAGGAGCCCAGAGTGGTAACGGCAGCAGCTGCCGCAAGCAGACGGGTCATGCAGAGCACCACATTCCTCCCCTGGGAACCAACAGCACAAATAAGCCTAAAATCTGATTCTATTGCATCTTTCGAATTCTTAACAAGCCAACAAAAAATTACTGCTTCCTTCTTTTTTTTTTTTTTTTTTTTATTTCCCATTTTTAAAGTGACAAGGCTTTTTGCTTTTTAAAATCAATAGTTAATTTTTAAATGCCAGGGTATTGTTCGCTGCATCTGGGAATGGTGAATCAGAGGCAACAGAGAAATAGTAATAAAGAAGATGAAATAAATTCCCCAGCAGGCTACACAACAGTTAGGGAGTGACTGTCCTCCTCCCTGCCCAGACTCAAGAGCAGAAGAGCATCCTCAAGTCTTGCTGCCAGTGCCAGCAGCAGGGCAGCCAGGGTGGCCGAGGGCTTTCAGGTCAGGCTCTTTGGGAAGGGGGCAGAAATCATTCAAACCTCAGCTGAGGCCATTTGCAGGGCTGAGGGCTCGCTGGGGACAGCAAGTACCACGAGGAGTACAAAAGCCTTTTTGGAAGCAGGCAGCTGCCCACAGCAGAGGAGCCTGGGAAAGGGTGGGATGCACGGCGCATCCCACAGGGAAGGACAGCCCTGCTCTGAAGCATCAACCCAAGCTCTTTCCTGGCTCCAGCCTTCCTTCTCAGTGCTGTGCTGTGCCACACACATCTGTGTAGAGGGCAAGAGTGGCTGAGAGCCAACTCAACAACTCAAGAGGTGCAATTATCATTAGAGCCAAGCAGGCTGGAGCAGGGGAGAGGAGATGCCTCCCAGTCAAATGACTGGGTTTTATGCTGCTGCTCACATTCCTGCATTCCTCTGCTGCTGTGTAGTGAATACACCCTCACAAACTGCTAAAAACGAGGTGCTTTTGGTTAATCAGGGTGTGTGTTTTGTAACCTTACACCTTTGCAGACAGAGACCTGCTATGTTTGTCATCTAGGAGGCGAGACTTTATAGAGCTGGCTTGTGTAATCATGAGGAGACGTCAGCACGTGGCTGTTTTATGGAAATAATATCCCCAACGTGTGTGTGGAGATGGGATAGAAAGTGCATGGAACCAGGCAGACACCTTGCTGGGCAAGGGTGCACCACAGGTCCCTGACCAAAAGCACACACAGAGTCACTCCTGATGATGTTATATTCAAAACTCACTATCTGCACCAGTGCGGAAAAGGAAGTGATACTATTAATTCATGTCTTTACTGAAAAAGTTAGTGGCTTCTAAATCAAGCCAGAATACAAAGCTCCCTCTGCTTGACCAGGGCTCCTCAAACCAGCCTCTGACTGTACCAGCTCTCATCTTCAGAAACTCCAAAAACTCCCCCTTCCTAACTCATCATCCTCCAGTTTGGCCTCTGGATTGCCGTCCCAAGGGCCCTGACGTTCCAAGTATAGTCCTTCTCTACCTCAACTTCACCTCTGCCAGGAACAAACCTCTAGCCCTCCTCTCCCTCACACTCTCCTTTTTACTCCAGGGTAGTCTTCTTACGTTCAAATTCACATCTCAAAACATCTTAAGGATGCTCTTTTGTTCAGCATTCAAATTTGCTGTTGCCATAATTTTTTTCCACATCACAGCCAATACAACCACTCTTTCCGGAGAAACCTAGCTTCTCCCAGCCAAAGGGTATGCTACTACACAGGTCATCTTTTCTATCCCACTTCACCTCCCCAAGGCTCTGTCCTTTCCCTAGCTCATCACACAAGAGCTCTATAACTTTCACAGCATAATCCATGTCCTACAGTACCCACCATCTGCTGTTGACTCTTATGAAGCTGTCTTCTATTAGGAAGCTGATCTCCTGGGCCAGTCCATGGAAAACATCTTTGATAATGAGTGGTATTTTCTCCCTTCCTTCTCCTTTCTTGCCTGGTAGGAAATTCTCTCTAATTTCTGCCAAACCACCTCATCGACTTAATCAAAACTCTCCTTTGCTTTGACATTTACAAGAAAACTCAATAACTGAGGCTGCTGGTGTCCTGAGACACATCTGTCAAGATGATCAATAGTGCCCTAGCATTTTCATTTTACTCCCCCATCCGCATGTATCTATCCAGCACCTTCCCTATTGATCCAGACCATAAGCTCCTTGGCAGATGGACAGCCTTTTATTCAACACTGGTTGGCAGTCGACTTACTATGAGTCAGCAGTGTGTGCAGGTGGCCAAGAAAGCCAATGGCATCCTGGCTTGTATTAGGAACACTGTGGCCAGCAGGAACAGGGAGGTGATCATCCCTCTATACTCAGCTCTGGTGAGGCTGCATCTTGAGCACTGTGCTCAGTTCTGGGCACCTCACTATAGGAGGGACAGAGAAGTGCTGGAGAGTGTCCAGAGAAGGGCAACAAAGCTTATGCAGGGCCTGGAGCACAAGTCCTATGGGGAGCAGCTAAGGGAGCTGGAGGTGTTTAGTCTGGAGAAGAGGAGGATGAGAAGAGACCTTAGAGCTCTCTTCAACCACCTCAAGGGAGGTTGGAGAAAGGAGGGAAACAGCCTCTTCTTAGTGAACTGTGATAGGAACAGAGGAAATGGATGGAAGCTGTGCCAAGGGAGGTTTAGGCTGGATGTTAGGAAACATTTTTTCACTGAGAGGGTTGTCAGGCATTGGAATAGCCTGCCCAGGACAGTGGTGGAGTCAGCATCCCTGGAGATATTTAAAAGGCATTTGGACCTGGTCCTTAAGGACACGGTTTAGTAGTTAGCTTATGGTGTTGGTCAAAGGTTGGACTGGATGACCTTGAAGGTCACTTCCAACCTAAAACATTCTGTGATTCTGTGATTTGTATAAACAACTATAGGCTCTGTGGGATCAATTAGTGCTCCTGGTGTCACAGTGGTGTAAATAATGTGTTTAAACAGCCATCAAGGTTGAGACATCTGTTTGTACCAGGTGTGATCCTGACACTTAAAGCACAAAACATAGCCAAGAAGTCCACTCACATTATACTGCTATGGAGTTACTTGAGGGCATTCCACAGTGCACCAACATCCAGATGCACTGTTGTTGCATCTAGCTGCATCTTGTTTGTTCCCAAACAAATCACAGCACATAAAATTCCCAGAAGTTACTGCTAACACCTCTTGACACACCACTCTTCAGGCATCCCATGATGATTCTTTGCACGTGTGGAAGAACAAAGAGTTGCTCTTGCAAACAAAGCACAAGCTCCATACTAACTACTCAACCATGACTGCACTTCAGTGACATTCTTTCTTCTAGATTGGAAATCACAGAACCACTGAATCATGGACCAGTTTGGGATGGAAGGGCTCTTTAAAGGCCAATTAGTCTCCTGCAGTGAGCAGGGACAGCTTCAAATACACCAGAGCCCTGTCCAACCTGACCTTGAATGGTTCCAGGGACATAGTTTCTACCACCTCTCTGGGCAACCACTGTCAGTGTTTCACCACCCTCAATATAAACATTTTCTTCCTTATATCTAGTTTTAATCTAACCTCTTTTAGGCTAAAACCACTGTCCCTTGTGCTGCCCTACAGGCCTTGGCAATAAGTTTGTCTCCATCATTTTTATAAACTCCCTTTAAGTACTGAAAGGCAGCAACAAGATGTCCCAAGAGTCTTCTCTTTTCTGGGCTGAACAACCCCAACTTTCTCAGCCTGTCCTTGTAGAAGAGGTGCTCCTCTGGAGCTCCAGCCCTCTGATCATCTTTGTGGTCCTTCTCTGGACTTGATCAAACAAGTTCCATGTTCTTCTTGTGTATCCCTTCACTTTTTTCATCCAAAGGTGACCACTACCCTGTTGTCCTTCTGCCCTGGGTGTGGGGGCAGCCCTAAGTGAAATCTTTGAGTGCCCCAATCCGAACTCGGCTCACAACTCCAGTCCCTTTATACACACTCTCATGTCTTCTATCAAATCAAGGACATACTCAAATGGCCAGGACCACAACCTGTGAAGCACACTGAAAGATACTGGGGGGAAAAAATAAAAGAAAAAAATTAAAAAGCAAAGCCTTTAATGCAGAGGTGACTTTCTCTCTGCTGCCCAGAAGAGGCTTGCAAGGCAAGTTCTTCCACCATGCTCCAGGGCTGGCCACACAGCACGGCGCCGCCAGCTCGCTGACTGATGAAAATCCAATAGTCACATGAGACCTGTGCACTGCAGCACAAAAAGGAGATGCACACACAGGAGGGTTGGGTTTTCCCGCCTTCCTCACTCCTCCTTTATTTGAACTTGGCCTGAACTGACGCTGCAATGAGAAAAGCCAGCCATAAACCACAGGCTTTCTAGGCCTCAGACAAAGTCAGAGTTCTCCTATCTCTTTTAGTGCTTCTCTCTGGGGCTGAGCCACATCTCTGTAGATTCAGAAAATCAATTTGCCCCATGCAGAAGGACCCCAAGGCATCTGCACTGCAGAAGGCACATTCTGCTTTCCCCCTGGGAAGCATTTCCCATGGCTCACACCACACATTTTCCACACACACACACAAAAATATTTTTTGGGCAAGAGCTTGCAGCTACCACCTAGCAACCACCTGTCCTGTAGGTCAGCTACCAGCATTTTCGATCAGGGTTTCTCCAAGGAGTGCAAGGCTGAAAACATTGTTCTCTGAGAAACAGCAAGATTCTGCTTGGTTGAACACAAACAACTCCCTTTGTTTTCATTAATGTAACAATTTCACATTACAGGCATTTTCAGGCTCACTGTGATTATTTTGTACCTCCAGTACTACACAGTTCACAGGCACAGCCAAAGGCAAGAAGGTCCCTCTAAGGCTCTGATGAGCAAGGATTTCACATGATCCAAGTGGGATGTGTCTACCTAGACAAGTGCAGACAGACCTGGGCTTGCTCCACTTGTGCTCAAAGCCAAGTGGGACTCAGTCCAGCTTAAGACAAAAGCCACAGAGCCACATCAGTGCAGCACTCTCTGCCCAAGTTCATATGCTAAAGTGGGTGCCCTGGGCAAACCAGACCTTTGCTTTTGTTCTCCACAACAGTTATATGAGAATGGAAGTGTTAAAAATCACCAACAACCAAAAAAATTCCTCTTAACCATAACTGGTAACTATTAGAACAGATTTCAGTGAACAAGTGCAGTTCTAATGGAGGCTTTCGAGACGTTTGGTCCTGAGGGAACCACGTACCATAGTGTATTGGTCTGTGGAAAACAATACAAGAAATGCAACTCTATTGTCAGAAGACTTCAATTTGTTTGAAAGGATCCCACACCTCCATAAAAAATAAAAATTTAAAAATCCACAAGGTGAGAAAGGTTTGGAGAGCTAGTCAGAAGGTGCATAATGAATGGAAATCCACCACTGGGTGGAAACCCAACCCAAACAAACAAAATCCCCACAACAGCAATGCTCTCATTGCTATGGTCTGTGAGGAACAGTTTATTCAACAAAAAGGAAACTGTTCACAGGGAAGAAAGTGAGTTGAAATTTAGCCAATACAAAGATAAACGTGAATGTACAAAGAAAGGCTTTAAGATCTCAAGCAATCATCAAAAGGCATCTCATGTGTACCTTAAAGGTGGGAAAAATGCTGTTTGCTGCATGACCAAGGTCCCTGTGTACAGAAGGCACCTGGAAGTGCCTGATGAACCATTCAAACAGCCACTAGGCTCAATCACATTTAACTTGAATGCCTCAGTAAACACATGAGAAGAAAGCATTCCTCTGAACATGTGTGAGTGACAAGAAACTCACTGAAACAAAGGGAGCTGATGGTGTACTGGGCTTTTCCCTTCTGTTGAAATAAAATTGTATCCTATGTTGCATTTGACTGTAGAAGGCTTGGAGCAGTTTCAAGACTGTTTGGAGAGAAAAAAAATCAATGACCTACACCTTGGTGCTTTCCAGACTCTTGAAGCAGCTGACCTTTTTGGAGGGGACAAAAAAATTAACAAAAATTTTTTCATCTTATAAATCATGTGAATGCAAGCCCAAAGGGTGACGTGGATTGGGCCGACAACCACAATGTCAAGCATTTCACCACTGCCAAAACCCAGGTACCCCTCCTCCACCTCCTCAGAGCCACAGCTGTCCCTGGTGCTCACCAAACCTCTCCAGAAGCTGATGCAGCTCACTGACCAGCAGAAAGCTTACCCATGGGCAAGCTCACTTTCTCACAGCACAGCAAACTGTGGATGGATCAATGCTGGAAAAAGCACAAGGGCTGAAGAGGGCTGAAGACATCAGTGGTACCATCCCCTTTGGTGGCAGCAATGGTGACAGCCCAGGACTTCCCATAAGAGCCCATCCCATGGCCAAAGAGCTGCAGAAGGGAGAGATGGGCAAGGAGGAGAATGAAAGGAAGACGGTGATATTAAAAAAAAGCTCATTTTGGCTTTAGGAGGAAAATGCCTATAATTAAAACCTCAAATCAGATACGGATTTGGCAGCTGAAAAGAACAATGCTGGGTTCTGTTTTCAGTTTTGCTTGGGGTTTCTCAGCCTGGTTGGCAGGACACTTTTATGTAGCTCATCCTAAGGGAAATAATTTAAGAATTCCAAGTTGCTTCATATAAAAACTATTCTCAGTAATCATCTATCCCCAGATTCTCTGACCAGACAAACTAATTTATTTTATCTCTGAGAAGTTATTTTGCCACTCTGTACTTCTGTGTGAAGAAACCAGCTAAGAAAAAGAAGACAACTGCTTAGTCCGGGAGAAATGGAATATGCACACAATGCTTTTGAAAATCGCAAAAAAAAAAATGCTCTAGTGGGAAGAAAAAACAAGTGAGTAGTCACAGAAAATGCTTTGCCCCTGTTGCCTTTCATGTCATGGTACTGGGTAGGGGAACATGAAGCTCTAATGAGTTCTAGAGATGCCTTCAGCTGGTAACTCCTGTCTTGCAAGCAGTGCATGTCCCACACTGGGCTTTTTCTCCTGTTCATTTAACCACACTGAAACACCCTTTCTGTATTGGTTTGCCAGGAAATGTTCCAACAGATGTGAGGCTCTGTCACTGCTTCGTTGATCCAAATGAGGGATGGTGCTCAGGGTCACACTTTGCCTCTCAGCAACAGTGCTGCTGCCCATGAGGAGCACGGCCATGACCCAGCTTCTAAAGTCATCTTCTCCAACAGGTGTTCTTTTAATTTCTTTAGTTATATAATTTCATTAAGGTAGCTTTTACTTGAAGTCAATTCATCACATTTTGTCTATCAGCAGTAGTGGGCATTTGTATAAAAAAACCCTAAGACCTTTATTCCAGGTCAGCCATTGCCTGCAAAGCTGGCACGTTAAGTTTAGTCAAGTTGGACCACATGTCCCTCGTGGGGCCACGCTCAAAGGCAACAACACAGTGGCTCCAGCTGTAGGGCACAGATGGTACCAGTGATGGCACAGGAAAACCAAGCTCTGTGTCTGGTTGTGAGGTGTGGGGATGCAAAGACCAAGGCAGAAGTGACGAGTTTGGTGGAAAGACTTCACCAGGTATTGGAAATGACCCTGAATGAGCACCCAGAAATGTGCAGCCTTAAGCAAGGAAACAGGGATGTCTCAGTAAGGCTGAGTCAGGGCAGGGGCTGGCACACAACTCTGAGCCATGGCAGTGCAAGCATGGAGACAAAATTAAGTTGAAGGACAAAGGGGCTAGAGGCAAGTGGCAGAATCCCAACAGAAGGAGAGGAGGCAGTGGCTATGCCAGTTCCCCCTGCCCATGAGACATCAATAAGAGAGGGAGGACAAGTCACAGATGGGAGAGGACCAGCACTGCATGGGAAGCAAAGCTGGACACATCATCCTGCAGCACACAGGATCTCATGGCCCAGCATGCCCCCAAAGTGTCCAACATGCAGTTCCTGCTCCCCAAAGATCTTTGTCCCATAGACCACAAAGACTCAGACATTGTGGACTCTGGAAAATTTCTGGTAGAGAAGTTCACCAGATCTCTGTCTCTTTTAGGCAAGTTCTGCTGGTCCTCTATATTATGCCTTCACTCCAAGATATTATGAGTATGCAGAAGATAATTCAAACAGAGAAGGCAGCACTGCAGAACAAGAGACTTGGAGGAAACCACACATTAAAAAAAAAACATGAAGATTCCAAACAACCCAAAAATTGAGCAAGGACGGCAGAATCCTACAAGAGGTGTAATAGCAGCAGGAATTAAAATGGGATAAATGGGAAGGGTCTGAAGGAGCCTCACTGCAGAGTGGGGATGTTGCAGAGACAGAGGAAGGGAAGTAAAGTGGGTACCACAGGGGCAAATCAGGCAGTGTGCATCCATGAGACACTGGATTTACCATCCAACCTGGGATGAAAATATGTTGGTAAATGACACAGTAAGATCCACTCAATCACTTTAAAAAAATTCTGTGTATTTTCACTGAATCATAGAATAGTTTGAGTTGGAAGGAACCTTAAATATCATCTAGGTCCAACCCCCCTGCATGGACAGGGACATCTCCCACTAGATCAGGTTGCTTAAAGCCCCATCCAACCTGGTTTGAACACTTCCAGGGAGGGGGCATCCACAACACCCCTGGGCAACCTGTGCCAGTGTCTCACCACCCTCAAAGTTCTTCCTCACGTCTAACCTAAATCTGCCTTCTTTCAGTTCAAAGCCATTACCTCCTGTCCTATCACTACATGTCCTTGTACAAAGTCCCTCCCCAGCTTTCCTGCAGCCTCTTCAGGTACTGAAGGGCCACAATAAGGTCTCCCTGGAGACTTCTTTTCTCCAGGCTGAACAACCCCAACTTTCTCAGCATGTCTTTACAGAAGAGGTGTTCCAGTCCTCTGATCATCTTCATGGCCCTCCTTCTGGACTCCAATAAATTCCACATCTATCCTGTGTTGGAGGCTGTATATTAATGCCATCTATTGCTGACGTGAGACCTGAGGCTACAGTTCAGCATGATGCATGCAGGGGCTCTGCAGCCCCTGCTGTCACAGCAGTATCTCTATCATGTGGTGAGGCTCAGACCATCCCCAGGTAGGCTCAAAAATGGTGACAGGTAAAGCCTCATCAGGCATCACCCATGTGCCTCACTAGTTTTGCACTCAATCCAGTATCACCTGTCCTCCTGCAGCTGGCATGAAGCCAGCTCAAACACAGCTAGACAACATAACCTTCACACGGCGAGTTCAGCCTGATCTCACTGAGAGGCAACTGAATGCCCAGGGCTGATCTGGATGGAAGCCACACTGCTGGCTCACCCCTCAGTGCCAGCAAAGGGTTGAGCTTTATCATGCTCAGGAAACAGCTCTCATCTAGCAACACTCATCAGCCAAACATCCAGCACTCTACTTACTGCCCACAGTCTTCTTTCCTCATGTCTCAGATTGAAGCAAAAAGGCATGGGGTTAAGTTCAGTCTGTGATGCTCAGACCTAATGGATGGGCTGAGTGAGAGATGATAATTTCTCTGGTCCTCCCAAAAAGAGAGATCGTGTCCTGCACTGCTCTCAACAACTTTATTCACCACCTGCAAGTAAAGCTTTGGAGTGATTTTCAGCAGATTCAGTGGCTTGTGAGGTATATATAGATTTTTTTTTTTTTTTAACTGGCTTCTTATTTCTAGCTAAGTCAAAAGATCCAGTCACTGTTGTTACACATTGACCTCAGCCCAAAAGCTATTTTTGCTCATGGTAAAAGAAACTGCAGTTCTTTCTGATTAACTCCACAGAAATGCCTATTACTCAGTCAGAAGTCTGCAAAGCTGTCTTGAACTAATCATCAATTTAGTTTAAAGCAATTACATTTTTAGGATAAACATCCTCTGACATCCAAAGTATCATTATGAGGTTTCTATTCACTTTGAATGTTGTTTTTTTTTTCCTTTTACTGTCACCATCAGGTTAATCACAGACAGAACAGAAACATCATCAAAATCAGCCAGTCCATCGTGGTATAACCCAAAATAACACAATTAACTTCCGTAACTGGCTTCTCTGCAGAAGCAACATATCCTATTCCAGTCCTGGCTCTGTACATGCCTCGTGATTCAGTTTCAATGGGAAGAAGTCCACAAAGAAGCTGCATGTGTTAGGGACAACCCCAAAACAGCATCAGGCAACAGGCAGCAGAGACCTGACCCAAGAGGTGATTTGTCAAGTGTGGCACTTTGGCTTGCAGCAAACTTGCCCAGCTGGCCAGATACAGCTACTTGCTGGTGGTCCAAAACAGGGTAACTCATCCCTACTAAAGGATGAAAAATAACACACAGTACCTGACAGATGGACACAAAAAGACCCTGAGTGGAACATAAAGCACACAGAAAAAGCCAAGGCTGTGAAGCCAAAGCCGCACTGCGCCTTCATGCATCATTCCCCCAGATTTGACAACTTAAGAAAATGAGGTTGCAGGTACTTCTACCATCAGCTGGGCTTTCACAGGAGCACAGTGCCTGTGCCAATGGTTTCAAGTTTACTCAGGGTCAAGGCAGTTGCCCAGTGGGGAAACAGGCCTGTGGGATTCTGCACACAGCACGGAGACTCTTCTTTCCCTTTTGTCGAAGCATCACTCAAAGCTAAAGGCTGAAAACACATTAACCAGGAAAGAAAAGCAGCCATGTTACAAAGTGAGCACACAAAGCACACTGTGACATTTATAAGTGAGGTTGGACTTACTCATTTGTATTTCAAAGGCCAGGTTGACACAAGACATTTCTCTTGCTCTGGCTTTGTCTGTGAAGGGAATAATACATAATTCTGAGTGCTGTTGCCACAGTGTCAGACAGAGTCCTCCTGCAGAGGCAGCTACATTGACATTCAACCTATCTTGCTTGGAGAGTCTGAGGTCCAACCCAGCAAAATTCCCCTTTGGCTATACAGCCCACACCAATTTTGGGAGCCTTGCTCACCAACCTATCCTAAACTCCCTATGGCTTGAGTGATTATTAAGCTAATTGTGTTGAGCTTTCCCTTCTCCAGTAACTTCACACATCTGAAACCTTTTTATCTTCAGAGCTCTATGGCCTTGGGAAGTTGTGGATGTCTCATACCTGGCAGGGTTGAGGGCCAGGTTGGATGGGGCTTTGAGCAACCTGGTGTAGGCGGAGGTGTCCCTGCCCCTACAGGGGAACTGGAACCAAATGATCTTTAAAGTCCCTTCCAACTCAAAGGACTCTGTGGTATGATTTTGTGACTCTCAATGACCAAAGGTGTCACCTAGTGATAAAACTCAGACTTAATGTTTTAAAACCTTTGTGGCCTCTACCAAACCGTAAGGTCTCCTCCATTGCAGAAAAAATGGTATTTTTCTTCCAGCCACCAGTAACAAGCCCAGGATGGAGGACCATCAGCACTGATTGGGCTCAGACCTCTCAGTGGTAAGTTGCAGTGCTCTGTAGATCAAGAGCTGCCTCTTCCATTAGCTCAGCAACCTGTCGTTAAATCAAGCTGAAATCCAGTTTACAGTCTGCCTTGTCATACTAGACCCACCAAGACCCCTGCTCTGGCATAATGCTTTGTCTCAGCTGGTGGCCTCAAAACTGGCAGACAAGGTGCATGGCACATTTACCTGTAATACCTTCAGCCTCACATCCAACTCCTAGTAAAACCCAAACTGTCTCAAAGGAACAAGCCATCCTCCCCATTCTAGACCACACACATTTTATGCACGTGTTTTCAGGTCATCAATCTAGGAACTCAAGAGCGTCATGGAAACTTTTACTTGTCTACAAAAAAGCCCTTCTCCATTCAACTGGACTGTGATTCACATTAGGTGAATACGCAAAACTGACAAAGTCACAACAGACCATGTCTCCAATTCCTTGGCAGATACCATCATGACCATCTTCTTAGTAGATACCATGATGACTACTTGAAGGCCTTATGGAAATGCTGTCATAACAAAGGCCACAAAATGTCAGAGCAATGAGAATATGCTCTTCCAAGCAGGACCAAAAGATGAGTGTTATTAAATGGGCATTTTGCTCCACAGGTTCCTTCAAGTTGGAGCTGGCCACAAGACTCCACTTTCCCTCTGTGACATGACCCTGTGGTTAACTTTGGCTACTTTTCTGCCCCAAAAGCATGTTGGCATTGTCAGAGTCCTTCTCTACATTTATTAAGTCCATGCATGTAACCCTGGCAGGCATACTAAGAAAGCAAAGTAAGCAAAGTAGCAAAGTAAGAAACAATAGGGGAAACAGCTTGCCCCAATTAATCATCTCCATATCCAAATCAGAACTTCCCTTTCAAGTTTGCCATCCAGCATGGAGTTCCTCCCACCAATCATCTCCTCCACCCACGGCCACACACTCCACCTCTGCCCCAGCTGCTTTCTCCAGCCTTCAACCATGCCCATGACAATGTAGTCACAGTCTAGTACATGTCGCCCCCTCTCTCAGTGCAGTTTCATCTTTGTTTTTAAAGCCATTTTCCCCATATATGCTTTGAGCACATTTGTGGACCAATGCCTGTTTGTACATGTGGCCAAGGAGCATCTGTAATTCAGAAACTTGGGGGCTTCCTCACAAAGCTCACACACCCCTCAACTACAGGCAGCTGCAGTGGTGCTGGATGCGTTGTGTCTTCTCTTGTCCAGGTGGAGCAGTGGTCTCACATTTGGGGATGAAGGGAAATGATCTGGTACAGGTCACAGAGAGGTCTGGCAACAGACTGGTTGGACCCAACACATCAAACCTGATATCCCACCACAAAGGTGGGAATGACTTCCTTGTAACAGCGAAATGTGTATTAATCACAAATGGTAACATGTACATGCACAGAGAGGTATATAAGATATTTATAAATTACACACCAAAATAACACCAAGGAGTATGGCTGTCAAAGCAGGGATAAAATCAGCTTATTAGAGAAGCAGCAGAAATCTTATAAGATGATGGGAAAAAAGGCTATTTTGAACAGTAATGATCATATTTCAGAAACAGTGGATTTTCTTGGCTTGGAGCCCCACATACCACAACCGACAAGGATCAAGTCAGATCTCACTAGAGAAAAATCAGCCAGAAAGTCCATGGGAGACATCCCATGAAAAACAAGGACTGCATGTGTCAAGGCACAGCAGGAAATTATTTCCTTGGCATTACTGCCTGCTGCCGAGAGGAGATTTTCTTAATAGGCAGCCCTGACATGGCAAAAATCAGTAGAACCTCAGAAGTAACTTCTCTAAATCCATTCTTTGAAAGTTAGTCCTATGTTAACTTGACAAAAAGTAACGTTGGCAGGGAATGGCTGGTTGCCATCCTTGAGAATCAACCCAGATAAGGTAAAAATGTCAATAATGTCAAATGGATACAAATTACACTAGAGTACTACTGTTGTTAGCTCAATTACTTCATAAAATGAGGTTATGGTGAAAAACGAGGCTGAAAATGAATGAAAATGAGCTAGGGGAGCAGGTATCACAATTGGATAATGGGTCCAAGGGCATCTAATGGGGCACATGAGCATTCCAGGGCATTAAGAGCTTCTCTAGAAAGGCAAGACTAATATATACAAGGTAGCACTGACCTGTAATAAAGCATACTGTAACATGAAACAATAATTAATCAAATTCAAGTAAAGCCAGTACTTGTATGGAGCAATAATGAGAACAAAACTTAATCAGAGTAACTGCTTCCAAAAATTAAGACCTAGCACCAAGACATGGGCACACATGGTGCATCTGAAGAGGCAGACTCTGCTCCACACTTCATGGACTTTTCTTGCAAAAGCCTTGGGCAAAAGCCCTCCCCAGCATTTTCAAAGAGAAAGCTCTGCCTGAAACAACACAGCTCTGAGCATCGTTTGCCCAGCTCAGCTTACAGCAAGAAGTTTTCCTAACTTTCCCATCCTTTTGGCTGCCATTTTGCTGGATTATTTGGTTGTGGGCACAACAGATGAATTACAGGCATGGGATAACTCAATCCCCCTCTCTTCTGGAGGAGTTCCACTCGCAGCTTGAAGTGAGGTGCTGGCCTTGTTTACCCTACCCTCTTTTTTTCCTCCTCCAAGTGACCACAACAGAAACCTCAAGTGAAATTATCCTAATATCTCTTGGAGATTCTGATTTCAGTCCAATATGGGTGCTATTTGAAGCTTCATGAAAGGAACATCTTAAATAAAAAGGCTTGTGGTGATGTGCGGCAGTAAAATTGCTTTCAAAGCCTTAATGCATTGGCTTGTCAGGAGAAACACAAGCATGTTCATTAACTCCTAGTATGCTGGCAGTTTCAGAGGTGCTGTTCATGGCCAAGATTGGCCTGGTATCCCATCAAAATATGGGGGTTTTAGATGTCTCACCTAGCCTCACTTGACTCCTACCCATTGCCATTCAGGACCAGAGAAGTCCACCAAATACCAGGTCCAACTGGCACAGTCATGCTGGTAGAACACCTCTAAGTGGGCCAGCATGTTGGCTGCCAAGTCACATCTTTGGATGCTTTTGGTCCAGCTGTCTTGACTTGTCTAAGGTCACACAGGAAGTCTCTGACAACACCAGGACCAGGATGCTCCCTCTTTTTGTAAATGAAACTGCATTACAAGCCTTCATTTGTCTCTCAGGGAACACACAAAATGAATCTCTAGAAGCATCAAAGTTGGTAGTTTTGTTGTGGATTTTTTTTTGGTTAGTAAGTTTTGTTATGGGGTTTTTTTTGGGGGGTTGGTTTTGTTGTTTTTTTTAGCACAGCTGTTACAGAGTTATGAAAATTCAACTCAGCAAGACAATTTATTGTTCCCCATTGTTAAGGCATCTCTTCATGAATAAACCTACATGTTATGTGATTCCCAGCAGCTGGACAAGAAGAATGCCCATTCTGCCCTATTTCCACCTGGTTCTGCTCAACTGTCCAGCAGCATCCCCATGGGGTAAGAGCACAGGGGAAGGGTTGCAGCTTCACTTGTTTATCTAAACTATCAAGGCAATTAGGAGTAACATAAAATAGCCCAAAGCATCCACTTTGTACTCTTTGGGACTCTGCCCAGATAGGAAATCTTCCCCGGAAAGCATAATTTGTGAAGCATTATCTATACAGCAAGGCCTAATGAGTTAATCCCCATCACAACCTGTATCTGATGCCTTCCCACTGAACGATGCAACCCAGTAAGGAGGTATTCCTGGCATGTCACAATGCATGGGCAATTTTCAGGAACATCAGCTCTCCCTGTCGTGACCACAAGGAATGACAGCATGGGAAACCACTACCCATTTCATTCCAAGTCAGCAATTCCCAGTATGCCTGCTTGGAGCAATAATCCCCATCTTGTGAGGGTGACCCTTTTCCTCCATCTATTGCTGTTAAAGATCTCTCAGGTCTTGTTGTCTGGGAAATCCAGTGGACAAATTCAGGCAAACACACCAACAAAAGAAACAAAAATCCAAGCCCAAGACATACAGTTATTCAGCAGCCTGGCTCATGTGTTTCTCTGTCCAGATTTTAACTGCCCCTTCCATGGAGGTTCACTGACACCATGCACCAGCCACCCCAGCCAACATGGTCCCCTCAAACCTCTTGGCCACAGCCAGCATGCCACCTTCTCCAAGCCACCATTGATCTGGCTTCAAGTTCCAATAGAACAGGAACTTGTAACTCAGAGTCATTGTTAAGAAACGTTACCCCCGGAGCACTTGGAGGTTGGCAGAGTACTGTATGGATTTAATAATTATTCCTTCTTGACCCCCTTTACTCCATATTGGTTTTCAATATGCAGCTTTGTAATTCAGAACGTGAGCACTGTTTTCTAGAGAGGAGTCACATTTATTAAAGAAAAACATCCCCAGAGGGACAACATATCCTGAAGGTGACATCTCTGCAGAACATGATGCAGATGCATTTGCTGCCTACCTGTCCCACCACTTTTTGGCCACAACTGGCCCAGAAGACCTTCCCCAGCCTCATCCCAAGCCCTTCAACATCCACCCCATCACAGCCAAGACAGCAGACTATAGAATGAAGGGCAACATCCAAAAGTTGTGGCCTGAGGAGAGTTTAGGATGCTAGGAAAAGCTTTCCTATTGGTAAGGTGGTACAGTGCTGGAAGAGTTCAGCTGGAGAGGTGGAGACATCTCCATCCCTGGCTGCCCTCCTCCAGTGCTGGTGGCACTAAGGATCTCCTGCAGTCCCTCCCAGCCACTGTATTGGGGGGTCTCCCTTGGGTCCTCTTGTGCTGGAGGAGACACTGATTGACCAGCTGCTACCTTGGGACTTTCTTGCCTCCTTCCTGGCTTGTCACCACAGACCATATCTGGATGATTTTCAACTACCCTTGTTACATCCCCAAACTTCCCAGGAAATGCAGTGCATACCCTGGAGTGATACCAAGATCAGGGCATCAAGGTGAGCAAGGCAAAGGTATGGGAAGGTTGAGAATTCACTCAAGAAAAACATTCATACAAACCACCTCTGAGAGCAGCTTTTTAAATACGTGTGATCTAACCATCCATAGACAACATTAATAGGAAGCAGCAGAACTGAATAACCCATTGATGCAAAACTTAACAAAAACGAACAGAAAAAAAGACCAGAAAACACCTGGTTCAAGTAAATACATGCAGACTGCTACTGGATCCCTTCCATGAATGCACAAGGCCTGGGCAGTAATACACACCATGCAATTTGCAAAGGAGATTGCAGGAGCCTGCACCACCACTGTGCTCTCTCTAGGCATGGCCACATGGAGCCACTGAAAGGGGCACATCGCTGGCTGGCCCAGCAATGCTGGGAGCTGATGATGAGGAGCAGCTGAATCCTGAAGAGGAAAACACAATGAGCTGAGGGAAGACCAGGCTGAAAAACACCATTTATTTTTTCCAGATTTATACAACAACTCTGAGAAGATGTAATGCCTTGAAACCTTCAATCAAAAGTCTGGGTGCCCACACGGGCGAAGATGGAGCCTGCAGAGAGCGTGGGGCTGCCCAGCCTGCTGCTCCCTCCCCACCTCCCCATCCAGGCAGCCACACACACACTCATCACCCCACGAAGCTGCTCTAAAGAAGTAAAAACACCTGAAATAGGAGACAGCTCAAACGCATTTTTATCATCACATCTTGCACATCTCAAGTGAAATCAGGAAGAGGGAGAAGCAGCCCAGAAAATGAGTACTTATTCTCGTGGTGAAAGTCAGCGTCTTTGGGGTTCTGGGGAAGTGCTCACTAACACTGGGAAAACCAGTGAAACTACTAATGAGCTGAAGTGGAACACGACATGCAAAGAGCACAGGCAAAAGATGAGGGAGATCAGCAATCTGTTGCCATGGCTGAGTTTATGGCATCTGACAGGACACATGTGCAGGTCCAAATCACAGGGATAAAAAATAAACTTCATTAAAAGCCCTGGTTCAGTGTAAGGCCAGGTTGGGTGTAAAATTCATCCTCAGCAGAATCAAGGCACAGAAGGAAGAGAGAGAGCTCAGTGCTGCTGGTCCTGAATCCACAGTGGCTTTGAGCTAAGGGGTGCCACTGCTCAACCAGTTACCCCTTGAGCTGCAGCAACTGGTTGGATTAATGTATTGCTACTGCATCAAACATGAAGCAATGCATATCATCATGAAAGTCCTTCCACATAGGTTTTACTCTCATCACAGAATCATCAGAGTTGGAAGGGACCACCTAGAGAAGGGACCACCTAGTCCAACTCTCCTACTAATGTCGTGCTTGAATCCATCCAATGGGGAGCAGCCCAGCAAGCTCTGCTCACCCAACACTCCTTAATACTCACCCAACACTGCTTAATATTCATCAAAGAAGGTTTTTAGCTGCTACGTAGACTCCTGTATTGAGGACCAATGTTGATTTAGCTGAACTACTGTGAAATCTGAAAGAAGCTTCCCTGCAGGGACCTCCCAAGTGCCAACTACCCTCTTTTAGCAACTAAATGCTGATGAAAACCCAGCTCCCCACCAAGGCAGCATCACAGCAGCCCACCCTTTTGTCTGTTTTATTTCCCAACCTGGCCTCTGGACTTTGCCTCTCTTTGCCTCTTTGCAAGATCTTTAGGCTTGTCAGAACTATCTTGTCATGTTGGACCCAACAGCCTTTTCTCAGGGCTGATCAGCTTGCGTCATGCAAATTACCAAGGGTGGAGGTAAAAAGGGGCATTCAGATGGTTCCTTTTATGTTTCACAGGTCATTTGCATCCTTATTCTCTGCCTTCAGGGCAACTCTGCTTGACTGAACACCTGCTTTCAGCTGCCTAGAAGCAGATTAAAAAACCTCCTTCTCCACCCACCCCTCATTCACACCCTTTCCGAATATTTAGCCAGTGTCACTAAGACTTGCAAAACCATCCCCACTTTTATCTTTGTCAAGATAGAGATGACCCCATTCTCCTGCTTAATTTGTCCCAGAGTCCCAAAGCATCCCAGCAAACCAAACCCCAGGAAGGCAGAGAGCCTTGCACCCGGTCATGGGCTTGGTGGCTCCACATCTCTGAGCCCTGAATGTTCTCAATAGTGTCTGAGGTGTCAGCCGAGCACAAAGATGCTTCCAAAAAAGGAGGAATGGAGAAGGGAAGCCAGCTGGAATGAACTTTATCATGGAAAGAACAGCTAGACGGCCAGCAGCCAAGTAAAAATGAGGCTCTTAGCTGGGAACCACTGATAGTGCAGAAAATTTCACCCCTGCATAGACACAGCACTAGGATCTCCTGCTACATTGTTTGTCCTTAACATAATTCTCAGCACAACTCTGATGGGGACTGAGCAGTTGCTAAGGACTGAGCTGTCTGAGAGCAGTGAAGGGGAAAGGGACCTGGGGGTGCCAGAGGAGGGAAGGATGACCATGAGCCAGCAACGTGCCCTTGCGACCAACAAGGCCAATGGCATTAGAAGGCGGGTGGTTATTATGTTGAGAGAGGTTCTCCTCCCCCTCTACTCTGCCCTGGTGAGGCTGCATCTGGAATATTGTGTCCAGTTCTGGGGCCCTTAGTTCAAGAAGAACAGGGAGACTTTCTGCTTAAAAGAGCCCAGCACAGAGCTTCCAAGATGATAAAGGGAATGGAAAATCTCCCTTGTGAAGAAAGGCTGAGGGAGATGGGGCTCTTCAGCTTGGAGGAGAGTGAGGGGTGACCTCATTAATGTTTATAAATACGTAAAGGATGAGTGCCAGGAGGATGGAGCCAGGCTCTCCTCAGCTATGTCCAATGACAAGACAAGGGTCAACAGGTACAAGCTTGAGCATAGGAGGTTCCACATAAACATAAGGAAAAAGTTTTTTATTGTGAGGGTGACAGAGCACTGGAAGAGACTGCCCAGGGAGGCTGTGGAGTCTTCTTCTCTGGAGAAATTCAAAGCCCACCTAGATGCATTCCTGTGTGACCTGCTGCAGGTGATCCTGCTCTGGCAAGGGGGTTGAAATAGATGACCTTTTGAGGTCCCTTCCAAACCCTAACTTTCTGTGATGTGATTTCTGTGAACTCCAAAGACTCAACTTATACCTATTCTCTGGACAGAGAATTGAGACACAATCTGAGAGCAAAGAGATCATCAGCAAAAGCAAGCAATGAATTCAAGGATACCATAAGTCCTTGCAACATCTCCTGGTCCCTAAGGTAGATAGATGGAAGTCAGAAGATGGACATGGCCAGGGCTTAGACAAAGGGCAGTGGCCACACAATTTCACTGTGCCAGTGTTCCCCGCACTAAAAAGGGTTAATTTCCTCTCTCCAGGGCTGCAGTGAGAAAACACCAATGACTAGTAACAGAAAAGCTAGCAGTAAATTGCAGAAGAAACTCCATATATGAGAAAAACACAGAAATACACATTCTCTTTATCCACTTAAAACTCAACAAGAGTGATGTAGTACAACAATTAATATTCAATCCTTGATTCAGGGTGGCAATCTTGAAGATGGACCACCAACATCAATCTCTCTTTCTCAATGGGCTGCACCTCTGAAAATATCTGAGGGCAACAGCAGCAAATGCACACCAGAAATCTTTCACAGTTGCATCTGCTTAAGTGTAACAGCTTTTGTTTTAATCTTTTCTACTCATTATTTATCCCCACTGCAACACAAGACTAGCCAGCTGAGGCTGAGCACCCTGCAACCACATGCAGGAAACAACATTCCTATCCCTCAGAAAATAAGCTTACACTGAGGACATGAAGACCAGGAGGTGGGCCAGCAAAAGCAGACAGATGTCTAGAGGGTCATTTTTCCCACACAGGAGATGTAGTGAAGTGCACAAAAGTTCTCAAGTGAGATGCTGGTAAACAGAGCCCTGACATGCAGGTCTCAGCTCTTCACATTACCACACCTGAGGGCTGTTGCACCATAGCTGAGTTACTGGGATGCAGATGCTCCCATAGGGACAGAGTATCACTCCAAACCTTCCTGCAGCTGAAAAGCCACAAGCCACATTACTCAAAAAGCCAGAGGCCAGAGCAGCTCCAGGGCTGGTTCCCAGAAGGTTTGTGGGCAGCCTCACCAGGTGAAATGGCTCCTGGGGCTGGAGTAATGTCCAGGGGCTGGAGTTGAGTAATCTTGCTGGTCTTCACTGGGACTGCAAGAGACTGTGATATGACCCAGCTGGAGTGAAACCTCCTCAGTGAGCATCATACTTTATGCTTCAGAAACATACACTGCCAGTCAGGGTGTATAAAGGCTGAGAGCAGGCTCAGACAAGTGGCTCACGGATTTAGGCTGTGTCCAAACCTTGAAGAAAACTTAAGGGCAGCTTAGGAGAGGCTCAAGCTTTCATCCAACAGGTATGGACACCTCAAGCCACAAGCAAGCACCCTGAACTCCAGTTCTCCTCTGCAGGGTGCAGACATTACACACCTTGCAGACCCTTCTGCACCGCTCTGAAGCACAGCTGGGTCCCAGTGCAAACTACTGCCATTCACAATAGGTCTCCTTCCAGCCCTAATGGAGGAACAGTATTAAACATCAGCCAGACAGGCTGGCAGCAAAGTCTTCTGGCTTCTTTTTTTTTTTTTTTTTTTTTTTTTTTTTAATTAGTTGGAAACAGAAGTGCTGAGGTACTAACAGGCCAACTCCTCTTCTTACCTCTGCTGTCAGAGTGGTTCCAAGCAATGTTTATCAACATGGTGATAGGTGCTATATATATATATATACATATATATATATACACATCCAAACAAGCCCTACATCCCAGCTGCTCTGACAGTGTGGAGAAGCAGGTATTGTAGGGAATGATTGGTTCATTCCATGCAGATGCCTACAGCAGGTCAGAGTCAGGCACTTCCTAAGAATATCCATTTCTCTGCAGTGACTGTAAAAGGGAATTGGGGACTGGTTCAGTTTCAGGTAATTGCAGCAGAGGTCTCTAAGTCTAGAGGAGCAAAGTCCACTGCTGTGAACCTCAAATACATCCAGAAACAAGGTCTCTGTAACACACAGATGTCAGCACACTCAAGACAGTCTCCAGCTCTTCTGAGACCTAAAAACACATCAGCAGTGCAAAATAATACCATGAGCCCTGAAAAGGCAAAATACAGGGAAGCCCATAACAAAAAAACAGTTTGGAGGTTCAACAGCAGAGGTTTCACACAAGTGATGCAGGGCTTGTATCTCTGGGTTTACAAGTGCCAAAAGCCACCACCACTCACCTCATTTCCCAGAAAACCCTGGCAGGATCTGACCTCTCTTCCACTCGCTCCTCCTCCCTCATTTTCACAATGAACTGAGACCTATATGACATTGCAACAAAAGAAATGTCAGCAAGCCCAACCTTGTCCCCTCCTGCCAACCAAAAAGCTCCAGCTCCTCAGTTCTTCAAAATAAGACTGTACTGGAAAGCAATTATAAATAAATTGCAGCTTATCTATCCATTTAAATATTTTACATTTATTTCATATATGTATTATCTATTTAAATATATATATATAAAACTGGGGAGGGACAGGAGCTCCCTATGAGAGGCCAAAGCAGCATCACTTTCTTCTGTGGCAGCAAACAGACTGGCATCAGGGATGGAGCCCTATGTCTGTCCCATGATGAACACACATGAAGGCCCAGCAACAGGGCACCCCAGTGAGCATGACCAGGTCCTCCTGAGATGTTCATTTTCAGCCCTAATTCAATCTTTCAAACATTCCTAAAGAGCAATGGGAGAGGCAGGGAGCCTGGGGTGAGCAAATGCCCTTCTCATGGTGCTCAGCTAGGGTTGGCCAAGAGCTGAGAGGAAAAGAAGTGGAAGCAGAATATCCCAGTAGCAACACCAAGAAGATGTGGTCTTTTCCTTGTGATGACCTCCAGACCTTGCTGACACACCATACTACAGCCCGAGGGTTTGATGGAACAGGTGGAGGGACATGCCCAGCACCATGCCAAGTGGCTGTCCCAACAGTCTGTTTTCTCCAACCCTCTACATCCCCACCCTCTCCTTCCTCTCGGAATGTGGGACCCCTTGTCAGGGCAGCCCTGTATCACACAGCTGCTCTGGCAGCTCAAGCTTGAGGCAGAATGGGGTAAGGGAACCTTTACTGCCATCAGAACAGCCTCATTACTCAGCCTACTTAACCCCGCCACACTTGCACTGCTTAACTGGGGTGAGTTTGAGAACCATTCCTGCAGAAGGGGAGGTGGGGGAGGGACAGGAAGGACTTTGGGCTCTTTTAACTCCCTGCCAAGCACCCCGTAATACATCAGGGATGCCACCCCAAGCTGCCAGCAATGGCCCAGACCCAGCAAACCTAGAGATCTGATGCATTAACCCCTTCAAGTCAGCATCTTAGCTGGGCTATTTTAAGAAAATTATTGAGTCAAGCTTTCTGAAACAGAGCTCCAGCTCTCAATGAAATAACACAGTCCTAGGAGGCCTGCGGAAGGAATTCAGGACACCTCCAGGCAGGAAAGGATGCCCTCAACTTCAGATAGTCAGGTTTAAAGACCCTTCCCTGCAGGGATGCAGTGTTCAGCTTGCTAACAGCTAGCAGCCATCCTTATATCTAAAATTATTTTAAAAGTTGTGAATTACTACTTTCAGGTGCAAAGCAGATGAACTACTCAGGAATGACAGCATCAGTAACAGCAGGAAGAGGGGGCCACCATCCCTGGCAGCACACAGAAACACTGCTCTCACCTGCAACACAGGCACCTACAAGCAACTGACCACCAAGCTTTGCTTTTGCCATTGCAGAAGGAAATTAAACCTATTTTGCTCTTGTTGCTGGTGGGTAAGGGAAGGAAACACAGGTTAAGCTAACCCTTCTGGGCCTCTTTTCCATAAATACCATCAGCACCTGCATCCTCCTGCAGATGCCAAGGGAAATTTACCCCACGAAACATCTTGGGGAGGGCACTGCTGCCCACATTCAAAAAGTAACCACATTAATTAATCCCAGAGGATGCCAAGTCCAATGGTGTGTAAGATGAGCCAGAAATATTCCCTGCTGCTCACACCAAGATTTTTGAGGGAGCTTTTGAGGAATCCATGTGTGAACCAGGACAACTGGCCCTGGAGTATGGTTGCTCTTCTGGGACCTTTCCCAAGCAATTCATATACACACCAACAAAAAAAAACTAGGCTTGTTTTCTGTAAAAGTGGGCATCAAACGTTCTGACATCAAGAAGGATGATTAAAGACAGTTGAGTTGCAAGGAAAGATTAAAAGAACTAAATATGCCCAACTTGGCTAAGCAATGAGTAAGAGGAGACGTGATAAAAGACTCCAGGCTTCTGAATGAAGGGAGTGGCATGGCATTAAAGGACTGAATAAAACATCTTTCTGAGAAATGGATCCCATCAACGATCTCCCAAGAGATAAGGTACAAGCTCATTTTTTAAGCATTTATAAAACCGGTCGCTAGAATGCAGGTTTTTGAGAAGAAATCCACATTGCCCTGAAGGAAGCACACACCAAACCTTTTCATCTCTGACATGGGGTGCTGCAAACAAAGACACAAGAAGCATAGGAAACCTAGGAAGTGGCAAGTATTTCATTCTGCCTCACCCAAAAAACAGATACAATTTTTCACCGTAAAACTGAAGAAAATAAAATAAATTCACCCCTTATTTTTAATTTAGCAGCTCCAAACACTAATGTCTCAGGTTAAAAAAAAAAAAAAGACCACCAGTCCATTCAAAATGAGCAGGTTTCAGATTACTTTTTCCCCAGTAACTGAAGATACATCAGGTACTACAAAGGCAAGAGCCTGGCAGCTCTCCAGACCCAGTCAGATCCAGCACACACATGGCAAGGTGAAAAAATTCTAGAAAGCATTTCAGTATCGAGTTCAGCTGAGACTAAGTACCTTCTGAAACTCAGGGACCTGACACGCTTTATAAAGACTAGAAGTAAGCCCTGAGAAAACTGCCTGGGAGGAGAGCTAAACTTGTTGTGCTGGCTTTGCCCCAAAGGCCCATGTATAATGTAGGTAATATACATACCTACCTAAGTATCAAATCTGTGAAGCTAAAGCAGTGGATTTTGTGTAATTCCACATGATACAATCATACGAGCATCTCCTGAACATCTCCCCCTAACGAAAGAACTTGATATGGCCAACAGTATTGACTGCATACAGACACAACACCAGCAACACCAGCTTATCAATTCTTCTGATGCGCCTGGAGGTTGCAATTAATTCCCAAATGTTCCTTCAGGTGCTTCTGCCTCAATATTCTTGAGGTAACTTGGTCACTGAATATGATTTTCAAAGCTTGATGGCATCCCAGATTTGGGTACCTGAGACACTCCTTTATACTCTGCAGGGAAAAGCCAGAAGACAGTCATTGATGGTGCAATACTAAGTCATGGTTAAACTCACACAGTGGACATTTATCATCAAGGAGCTGGTCCTGTCACAGATCTCCCTGGCTTCCCTAACCTGGTTAGTCAATGCAGAGCAATCAGGTCTAAGAAAAAACTAGCTAGGGAGAAAAAGAAAAAAAAAAAGTGAATAATTTTCTTCAAATTTCTTCTAATTAATTCTCTAAACCAGTTCAGTGGGGTTCAGGCAAGTACTAGAAATCTTTCCCATTTTGGCATGAGGGAGATCAGCTGAACTGCAACATGTGACTGCAATCCAAGGCAACCTTTGTTTGCAAGACCAAGAGTGGATCTTTTTGATTTATTTTTTTTTGCCCTTTCCCACAGCAAGCTCTCAAGTCTGCAACCGCCTTTCTCGATGGGAACAGGAGATCCACTGTTTACTGACCAGTGAGTTTTACTGAAGAGCTGAAACAGGATGTTCACAGAGTAATTATTATTATTATTTTCAATATGTGGAACATTTTAGTACCCAGTGAATCTTCTTGCTTTATGCTTGTGCATCACTGGGAGGCTGATGTACAACACCAGGCTGCCAGATTCATTTTATATATTGAAGAAACATGATTCTACCCAACTTCAGAGGCACGCCAACATAAAAAGACCTGTTCAAAGTGAAGAAAGCTCCACACTTGCAGTTTGGGATGAAAAGGGCAAAATTAAAACATGTAAAAGATATTATTATACCTTCTATCAAACCTTCCTCTTCCCATTCAGAATTAGCCGCTTCCATTACTGCTGCAACATTGATGTTTGAGATAACCAGGCTCAGGGCATCACTGTCACAAAGAATTAAAGGCTTGCATGTTGTATTCAGACAACTCCTTCCTTTACTTCCCTTTTGAAGTTAATTTTGAGTATCCCCACTCATGCCATCACTGCAGTTTTACTCTGCTATCACCACACATTCAGACATACAGACAAGACAACCCTTGCAGCTCTTGCAGTTAGTGCAGTAGGAGGGCAAAGCCCTTCTCTGACTCACAGCTCATCCTTACATTAATGGCTTCAGAGAGATGAAGATGGAAAAGTAAAATATGACCCATGCCAATTCCCACTTCAGGGAATTTGAGTTATTTTTTCACAACTCAATGAGTTAAAAAGAAACAACTTGTCTAGTTTCTACTATTCAGAACAGTGGAGAATAAAAGTGAGATAAAATTCAAAACAAATGGAGAGCAGTCTGAAAGAGCAGCAGGTCCAGTGTATTGATGCATCTCCTGCATCACTGCCACAAATGTGCAGTGCTCAAGGAGAAGAAATGGAGGTGAGCTCAGCTGTGGTTAATGCACACCCACCAGGGCAGGGGGGGAAAAGTAACCCAGGAAAAACAAAAAGCTGGATCCCTGCAGCTCTGCACAGATTGTGTGGACACCCTGGTACCTGACATCTTGCTCCTGTGCTAGAGAGCCCTCACACCCCTGTGGAGCTGAACCAGAAACCCCTGTGCATCAGGAACAGACCCTTTGGAAGCCAGGGGGGAGCTCAATGCACAACTAATGAACTATAGAGAAGCCCACTTGCTGTTACCTGCAAAGAGCAGTGGAACCTGAAAACGTGTGGGTGGGTGGGTGCTTTGCCACTCACACACCTGCCCAACTTTCCCCAGTGCAGACATCAATTTTTGTATTCCTCTCTTGCCAAAAAAACAGAGCAGGGAACCTCTCTGAAGCAAAGATTGCCAGCATAAACTTGGAGAGCATCTTGCTTTCCAACAGACCAGCCCTTGAGATACCTTCAGTGGGAAAGATCCACTGATGTATTCTGCACATGGGCAGTGAGGGAGACAAGCACAGAACCCAGCTGGATAGGCAGGCATGCAGGAAAGCATCTTCTGAGAGATGACAGAAAGACTGAAAAACAGAACTGGCAAGGATGGCCTGTCTGGCAGCAAGGCACAGAAGCAGACCAGCCCCACTGCCACCACCACTCCCTCCCATCCCATGTAACCTCTCCAGACTCCCACAGGATGAGCCCCAGGAGGGAGGTGTGAGCTGGGAAGCAGTCCCCATGTCCTTCCCAAGAAGTGAGTTTCTCACCCTGACACATGAATTTTGGTACCAAAATGAATCCCTGCTCCCATTTGGCAGAGCCTTTGCTGGCACTCATTTTCCCTGGATATCTTCCAAACATTTATTTCAGAGCTTCCCATTCCCACTCTCTCACACCACAATAACTGTTTTTCTATTTTCACTCGCGATCTGAAAAGGCATAAGAGAGAAATGAGCATTTTTCAGGTTTCAGGAAGATGGATACCTCTGCCCATGCAGGTAACCTCTCCTTTGCTGGGGCAGAGAAGATACACTTTTCCTGTGCACAAAACTCTTGGAGAGGGCATGGAGTGGAATGTACCTGCCTGGAGCAGTGCTGGCAGCCTGGAAAGAGTTACTACCCAGCTGGGAGGATTTTTGCCTTCCCAACAAGGCGGGCAGGGTGAGGAATGCAAGTGACGCAGCAGCATCCTGCCAAGAAAGAAGTAAAAAGGAAACAAAAAACTACCAAAAAAACAACTGAAGCTCTTTGGACTGAATTCAGGATGACTACACTTTTACTGTAAGTGTTTGGTAACTCGGAGTCATATAACCCTTCTCTGCCCACTTGGGGCCACAACACACAGATTACAAGCTACAGAAATGTTTCACACACACATGTATGCCCAAATCCCCCATCTGAGGGAGGACAAGAAAACCCTTTAACAAATTAAGCCACGTTTCCCATTTAGCAGAGCCTGATAACTACTTATTTAACAATTTTAAAGTGTTATTTTAGCCTTCCTAGTTTATGTGTGTTGAGAGGCTGTTCCTGGGAGAGGAGCCAAAGTCGATCAGAGCAACCCAGCAGCTGGAGAGGGAGGGAAGAGAAGGGTGGAAGAGTGGAGGAAGGGGCCAGGAAGGCTTCACACAGGGAACCCCCAGTAGTCCCCAGCTGCAGAGCTACTGGAAGGCAAATGAAAAAACTGGGACATCACAGAGAGAGGGAGACAGAGTGGAGAGCAGTGCCCTTTCCACCACTGCTTGATGGCTGCTGCCCGCTTTCAGCACACTGATGCCTTGGCTCAAGCATGTGAAGTGGGCTGGGGAAAGCAAAGTCACAGCAAAGCTGTGCTGGGAGGATGGCAGAGAGATCTCTGCAGCAGGCATGCCCCAAGTGGGTACAACGCAGGTGAGGCACTGAACTCATCCAAGAGAGTTTCATAGGAGAAACAACCAGAGAATGGATGATTCCCTTGGGTATCAATGCTGTCTGGAATCCACCTGCTCAGCACACCTGCAGCACCAGCAGCCCTGGGACAAACGCACTGCAGAAAGAACAACGATATTAAACATCTCCCAGTGGGTACTGAAAAAGTCCCATCCTGGAGTCTGCACTCCAGCTGTCCATCACCTCCTCAGAACAGGGCTTGGTGCCCTACAGGGAGAGAAGCAGAGCATTCCGCTCCTCTGCTTCTTCTCCTTCGCCATCATTTTTTCGGAAGTAATAGAGTACTGATGATGGCAACAGTGGGATAACAAGCAGAAGGCAATGCTTATCAAAAGTCCATCATTGTGCTGGGAAAGCGAGCAGCCAAAAAGCTAACACAAGCAAATGGAGGAAGAGGCACAGCAAGCCCAGAGACATTTTTCTGCATGCTCCAGAAGTGCAAACTTACTTGGAAGTAGCAACAGAAAAATATAAAATCTTATTGCTAGTGCTTGAGGCTCTCCCTGCCCCTTATGAGCATTTGAGAAAATAAAGATCTTTGCCATTGCCCAAGCCACCCCCTGTGCTTAGCAGAAGATGGCTTTCCTTGAGATGCCACTACAACTTAACTGACCACAGCCAAGAGCTCTGAAGCTCTGCTATCAGCAGTCCCTGCCACAAGCTTGCTGTCCAGCAAACATGGTTTGGTGGTCACTCCTTTTGATATTATGTGGTGCACAGGAACTGCCTGGGGGGTTGACTGCCTCCCAGTGTATGCCTCAGCCTGTTAGTCTTGAAAAGGCAATAAACAGCAAATCCCTTTATTTCTTCTTCACTTTCCCTTACCCTTTTTCATACAAATTACCATGCTTCTTTTGTTTTTCAAGTAAACTAGATCACCACAAATCAGATTGAGTGCCAGCATGTCACAAGCAAGCATTTGGGGTTTTTAGGTGAGTTTTAGCATCAACATAGCTAGAACTGAAGCCTAAATCCTCCTAGAAAGGCTCACATCTTACATCTTCAAAGAGGGCAGGCACAGACACCAGCCTTTGTGCTGTGCAGGATGCAGCAGGGCAAGGAAACCCTGCAAACCACAGGGGAAAGCTCTGCAGCCTACAAAAGACCAGGCATATCCAGTGGGCCTTTCTATCTATGATCTTCCTCTTCAAGGCACTTTTACATCCCCCTGTGATTTTAAAACCCAACAGTCACTGTTTCAGCTTTGATGCTATGCATTCTTATTACCAACCAACCAATACCAGAATATTCTTTCTTCTTACAATAAAACCCCTCTTTTCCCTTGCCCTACAGCTAGTAGGGCAGAAGAGACCAGACATTTAGCATTTAATCATAAGTCTCATTTTGAATCATCTAGGCTTGCATGACTGCAGAGCATTCCCACCAGCTGCAAACACCAGGCAGGTAACATCAGGGTCAGGCAGCAGTTGCAGGGGTATTTGGTTCAGCATCCGCAGGGGAGGAAACCATCAGCTTGCATCACAGCACAGAGTGACCAATTTGTGGTCAACCAAACTACTCCCAAGAGTCAAAAAACCAAGTGCAATGCAGTATGTCAGAAATGTGGATTCAGAGGAGCAGAAGGTGTTGTGACACTCAGCCTCAGCAGGACTGACGAGGCAGAGGCCATGCCAAAATCTGGACTGCAGAAACTCTGGGCCAGAAAGGACTTCAAGCAGCCCCCCAGCCCTGAACTCTCTCTTGGCTTGTTTGTCTCCATCCTGTTCTCCTAGGCAACACTGGAGAAGCTCTGCCAAGAAGGAAGCAGGACTGGGCTGCAGTTCCCAGCAACAGGCACAGCTCACCCCACTCCCCGGGAAGGGCTGCTGTGCTGCTAACAAAGCGGTTTCTAACACTTTTTGGGACACCTCCAGCATCACTCATTCTCCGTCATCACCACCACCAGGAGCTGGAACCTATGAGCTGAGAAATGCCAGCCTACCCTGCTGCTACTAGGCATGAAGGAGATGATGCACTGGAAGGCAGTGTCCAGAGAAGCACTTTCCTGTAAACAGTTTTCCTCTAGACTCATCCTCACAGACTGAGAGGCTTTGGGTGCTGCTTTCCTCACACCGTCTTCCCAGGTGTCTCAAATCTAACAGGTGCTCAACCACCTCCTCACTTGTTGTCCACCTTCCTGCTGCATGCTACCTGTTGTCCAGGAAAAAACATGTAACTGTATTCTGAAACAATTTTGGGAACCTATTTTGGCTTTTCCTATACTAACCTTTTTCCTTTTCTGGGCTCACAGTGTGCACACTCAGCAGCAGTTCTGGGCTGCTGAGCTGCTGAGCTGCAGCACAGCCAACACCAGAAAAGTAGAGATATCTGGCTCCCAAATGACTGCTGAAGACAGCATCCCATCAAACCATGGCCTGACACCTGTGGACTGGTGTGGGGTTTTTTTCCCCCTAGGTTTAACATATGCAAATTCTTCAGCTATTCCTCATCACTGAAGTTTCCCAAACAGAAGCTTAATCTTCCCAAGCCACATGCTTTCATTTCAAAAATAAAGGCTGAGACTGAATGCTGTATTTCAAGCAAGGTTTTATATGATGACCAAGACAAAACTTAATAGCTTACATTTTTCTGAGAGCTATTGGAGATCTGGCTTTCTTTTAACAGCATCTGACTGTTGATCCACAACAACCTAATACTGCACACTTTGGATACATGCATCTGATTTCCAAGAGACCTTTTTCGGACATGTCTTCATTCAGTTTATTTTTCTTGTCTTTAAACATCCCCAGCAGCTCATTTAGACAACTGTAGAGAAGATACTGTCACCTAAAGTACCTTCTAAGACTCTGGTTGCATTTCATCTTCTGTACCCTCTTCAGTCTACCACATCATCTGATACTGAGACTAAAAATGCCTTCCTGATCCAAGAGCAAACCATTTATTTTAGCTTCTTAAGTATCCACCTATGATGATTTCATCTTCCGCACATTTTCCAAGTTTGTTTATCAAGCTGCTGGGATTTCCTCAAGAACTACTCAACTGCTTTCAGTACTTTTTTTGTCAAATCACTAAAATTCCAGGCTTGCCTAGTAGTTTGCCTAGTAGTTGTGCAAGCTCTTCATCCTTCAGGAGAATTTGCTACACCAGGAGGTACCACAGTTAACCTGGTACCACAGACCTGGCAGCACAGATGGTATGAGTTCAGCAGTTATTTGAAATTTACTTAAGTCAGATCAAGGAGATGATCCCATATTCAGGATCAGCATCACCTTTTTCATTTAAATCTCAACTACCCAGCTGTCTCTCTGTTGCTATTTTCCTTAGCTGAGCCAGGACTTCAGGGCTGCAGTTTACAAAGAAAAAGGTCATATCCAAAGGGTTAAAACTTGTGGGGTTTTTTTCATGATCTTTAAATCATAAATATGGTTTCCACCTGAAAAGGGAATGCCTCATTTAACAGATACAGTGGCTCTGAAGGTAGGTAATCCAGGGCTTTGAAGGAAAATAAAAAAAAACCAAATATATGGAAGCAAGGAGAGAAAGCAAAATAACACCTCCAGAGTTTTCCAAGGGAAATAAGTAACCACTTGTTATTAAATGATAAATCACAGTCCCCAGGAAGTGGCATTGTCTGTGGTCTATTTTTAATGAGAAAGCACCCCTATCACTGGCCCAGGGGCTGAACATGCTGATGGGATACATCTATGGACAGCAGAAGTGTTCACTGGGAGCCATCATCTCAACCTGCCATTTGCATCACTTATCAGCAACCAAAATGGCACAAAGAGGTCTAAAGGGGAAAAAAAATTAAAAAAAAAATTGAAAAAGCACCCAGGACAAGAAACAAGGGCCACTTTTACTTTTTTCCATGGAGGGAGGACAGGAGGAAACAGCAGAGATGAAGGGTTGGACTTGATGATCTCTGAGGTCCCTCCCAACCCAGCCAATTCTATGATTCTATAAGTGAAGGAACCAGATCCCAAGCACTGTCCTAATCTTTGCTTTCGTTTTCCACATGAGGGAGGCACACGAAACCATGAGGAAGCAAACTGGATCCTTTATAATAGAGGTTTTAGATTTGATATTAAGAAAAATGTCTTCACTGAAAGGGCTGTCAGGTGCTTGAACAGGCTGCCCAGGGAAGTGGCTGAGTCCCCATCCCTGGAAGCACTGAGAAGATATGTGGATGTGGTACTGAGGGACATGGTTTAGCAGTGGACTTGGCAGCATTAGTTTAATGGTTGTATTGATGATTCTAAAGACCTTTTCCAACCAAAACTATTCTATGAAATCTATGCTGACCCAAATGAACCCACAGGAGCTGAGGTGACCTCACACTCCTTAGCATCCTGTGTGTCCCCAGGATGGAGACATGTTGGGCCCACAGACACAGTAAACCCCTCTGCCTCTTTTCCCTGGGGTCTGCCACCAAGACAGTGCTTTCTGGGAAAGCAGCTGATGCTGCAGCTCTGTTCATGCTGAGCACTTCAAAGGTGTAATTAGCCTCATTTTATGCTGATAAATGAGTCCCAGATTACTGTCACAAACTGATTTGTGGACTGGGAACAGGCACACAGGGCCGAGGGAAGTTAAGCAGAAGCAGAGCAGAGCTACCTGGAAACTCAGCTACAGGCACAGCTTCCAAACCAAACCAGAGGGACCACAAGCTCTGGAACACCGCACCATCAGCAAGCCTTCTGGCACATCAGCAAGGGGATTGGTTTTGGTACCTTGCACTAAGCCCAACCAGCTCCCAAGTCACAGCCAGGCATGGTCAAGCCTGAACCACAGGATCCAGATGCAGATCCATGTCCCCCACATACGCTCAACCCAACTCTGATCCAAATCCACATGCACATCCCCAAACTTTGCAGATGCACCTGAAATGTGCAAGACCCTGTGGCTGGCTCACTGAATTAAAACACACTACACCTCATTTTATTGTGAGGGTGACCGAGTACTGGCATAGGTAGCCCAGCGAGGGTGTGGAGTCTTCATCCCTGAATTTATTCCAAAACTAGTGGACATGGTCCTGAGTAACTGCCTATAGGTAGCCTTGCCTGGGCAGAGAGGTTGGACCAGATGGCCTCCAGAGATCCTCTCACCCTTCATGCTGTGATTCTGTAATTGCAAAGACATACTGCTTTGCAACCCTGCACATTAAATTAGCTTTCACTGATCCAGTCCAAAAAAAGGCAGTAATTATGCAATTTCTCAGCTCTTACCAACATTCTTTCCATAGATGAAGTTTAAGCCTTTTTTTCTTTCAACAGGATTGCAATCCAAGTTTGCAGATTATATAACACACACACACACACACACATCACTTTTCGTAAATAGTGTCTGAAAGCACTTGTTTGATGATTTTTTCTCCCACTTCCCAACAACCCACCACCCTGCTGGTCTCATTCATTGTGCAGCATTTTGCAATGAAGCGTAAAAATTAATCATAGGTCTGAAAAAACACAAACTTCTCTGAGGTTTGAAGTAACCATTTGGAAGGAAAACCTCCAGGAGTCAGAGGGACTGACAGGGCTGGAGACTAAAGTCCTGCTTTTCAAAGGCCAAGTGTACCTCAATATATCCCTTGGACAGTTGCCCCGAGCCAAAGCTATAATACTTCATTCTTCAATTCAAGTAGCAAGAAGGAAATCTGGTACAAAATCAGGACAAATGCCCAAAGTGAATGGGGAGGTTTAGCAGGAAAATGTGTCATAAATCTAACCTGATGCTTGAGATCTAACTACAGCTTTGGTGAGGACTGATGTCTAAAGGCTCATCTGTCTCTTACCTCCAGGATGTTACATAGATTGGGGTCAAAATGACCAGACAAGGGCACCCCGTCCCTCACAGGCAGCACCCAAGCATCCTGGACTGAATATTGGCACTCACCTGCAGCAGAGTGTTGCTTCAGCAACAGGCAGAAACACAAAAATCTGCAAAGACTGTGCCAAAAAATAAAAGTCATTATCATCTTTATGTTTTCTGGCAAACACCACTGGAGAAAATCACATTCTACATAAATCAAAGTCCTTGTCCGCCTCCACAAATTCAAGACTTCTCGTGGACACAAGGAAGAGCTTCTCTCAGAAATGGAGTTGGGGTGAGTCTCTTTTCTACATTAGATGCTCGAGCAGAGATTTGTCAAAGGCTTTGGTATCCCTCTGCTTTGGACGCAAAACTTTAATAATTTAAATCACTCCTTTTAAATTAGGAAGGGCACTATTCAAAACTATTCAAAGAGAAAACCATCAAGTTCACCTCCAACCCAAATGCTGGTGTTTTCTTTCAACCCCCAACGTGGGGTTTTAACGAGATATCAAATGAGAAATCTACCTTCTTCTTACCTATCCTTCCCCTGCACTTGCTCCTCTGCCATTTATCTTTCATGCAAAGCAGTCAACCACAAGGACAGGGTACATCGAGCATCCTGGCACAGGAAGTCTCAGAATGCTGGAACTAGGGGCAGGGGTGATGTGAGCAGTTTCAAAGCATTTCATAGGGCACACCAAATATTGCAGATTTATTGTTATATTAGGACAGGGTAGTTGGAAAGGACCTACAACCATCCAACTGCAAGTACTTTGTATTAGAAGAAAAGGGGGGGAGAGAAAGAAAATAATCAATGTCTGATCTTTTTTCTTCTTTTTTAATCAATAAACCCAGACTTGTGCTCAGCAAAGTTCCCTGCCTATTCAAAGCACACGTGCCTCTGCCCATCTCAGCTACTGATACCATTTCTTATCAGCATGCTTCATTCTTTCCCATTCTTGAAAGAGCTCTGCAGGGTAAATAAAAGGATATTAAGTTTTTAAGGCCAGGCTGGGCAGGGCTCTGAGCAACCAAATTTAGTGAGAGCTGTCCCAGCATGGCAGGGGATTGGAACTAGATTATCTTAAAGATCCCTTCCAACCCTGAAAATTCTATGATTCTATGATTATCTTCATACAGGAGGCAAAAAAGGCTAACAGAGATAGGTCCACCTCGCTACCCAAACTTTTGCAAGAGCAGACAATGTGGCAGCCCGAGATTTAGTGCTGTCTACAAAAACCTCACTGGGGATCCCCAGCTCCTTTACCAGAAGCCAGGCTGGGTGCAAACCCTGGTTTTGGTATCAAGGTGGCCAGATAAAAGCACAAACTCAGAAATCCATCCCCCTCTTCCACACAGACGTACGTACTTCAGATGACCAGTACAGATTTGCAAAGAAAGATGCTTAAGGCCAGGGAAGATGCTCCATTTACTTCATGCTCCTGTAGGGCACCCAGCTTAATCAGCCAAATAGAAGGAGACCTTTGCATTAATTTTGACTCCACAGTGCAGCTGTGTAAACACTAGAACACAGGTCTCTACCAAGGATGCTTAAATACAGCCTTTTCTTCAGGGAAAAAGAAGAAAGAGGAGGAATAGCTATTCAAAACCTACGTGCCAGCCAATTCGGTGACTGAGTGCCATCCTCCGATAGCTTTTATAGACAGTCATGAACTTCAAATTTATTTTGTCTCCTGATCCTAACAGCTCCTAAACAGTGTGAGCTAAATATTTATAGAAGAGTCACTGTTTGTTTAAGTTCCAATCCATACTCACTGAGTTCCAATACACCCAGATCTTGAAATGACAGCTGATTACAGAACAGCCTTAAAACACAGCAAAGGGGACCCTGAGGCTCACCAGACCTTTCATCTGGACACTTTCTCCAGTGGTTGTTTTGGGGCACCGTTCCCAGCTTCTTTCAAAAGAAGAGGAACTGCAGCTCTCACCAGCCAAGGCCATGTTTCATCAGATGCTTTGGCACAGTTCTGCTGAATGCCACAGAGTCCCAGGTTTTGGGGAGCCCCTAATGTGCTCCGGAGTTCACTCCTCCTTGACTTGCAGCAATGTGGCTCAATCGCTCCTGGAAATGCAACTGAAGCACCAAGGCAGACTGCAAACATCTCTGAGGATCCCTGACCATGCAACCAACCTGCGGCAGGTGGGACACATCACACTGTCATTCCAGTTCAACAAGTCCTACCCCCTGAATTCTCCCTTCCCTCCCTCCTGGATTCAGCAGCAGCTTTTCCAATTTACTACAGTGTACACTCTTAACAGCACAACAAAGTCCTCCTGTACCTTACAAAGTAGCTAAGGATACCCAAACTTTTTGGCTAACTGGGCAAACTGACAGAGATTCAAAAGACCTCAGTTTGTGCTGACACACTCATGCTATAGCTACCAGAATCCAAAAAGTCACATGGAAGAGGATGACAGCACCTTCCTGCACATGCTGTTGTATGGTTTGAGAGGTGGGCAAAGAAAAAAATTAGTCTCTGATTCAGACGTAGTGATTCCAATTTATTCATCCCATAAAGTCAGGTGTGGACCCAGTTAAACACTCTTTTTACCTTTTGGGACTACAAAGATGCAGAGCACCTCTCAAACACAGTGCTATGCCAACACATCCTAAAAGAATGTCTTACCCTGTAGATGCTCAGCTTCTAGCTTGAAATCTCCCAGAGGAACAGCAGAAGCAGGGAGATTCCACCCAAACAAGCACACTTCTCAACATCATCCAGGTGACCACCCAAGGCTGGCAATTCCCTCCATTTTAATGGTTTCCCTTAATAATTCCTGAGTGAGGAACAGAGCAAAAGGTGTTTATTCACTTCAGAGAGGCAAGAGGTTGGGATGTCTTTTCCTGAGTCCAGCTATTTCAAACCCAGCACTTGATTTGAACAGCTCCTTGAATGACTGCACAATGCTGCAGGTCTTAAAACCCCAACTGACAGCTATTGCTGTGCTCATCCCACCAAGATAATCCCTCCAGCAACACTGCAGTAAGGTGGGACTCTGCATCACCACACTGACCTAGGGTTCTCTGAAGAGTAACACACAGAATCACAGAACGTTTAGGTTGGAAGAGACCTCCGAGATCATCCAATCCAACCTTTGACCAACACCATAAGCCAACTACTAAACCATGTCCTTAAGGACCAGGTCCAAATGCCTTTTAAATACCTCCAGGGATGGTGACTCCACCACTGTCCTGGGCAGGCTATTCCAATGCCTGATAATCCTCTCAGTGAAAAAATGTTTCCTAATCCCAAGCCTAAACCTCCCCTGGCACAGCTTCCATCCATTTCCTTTGTTCCTATCACAGTTCACTAAGAAGAGGCTGTTTCCCTCTAAGGAGGGGCCCATTCTCCTTTGCACAGGGGGCTCCAAGGCATTTCCAATAAAACATAAATATGGTGCTGAGCAAGAGGATGGATTTGTGCCAGCTTTGCATGCTGCCATCATTAGGAGTCTCAATATCCAGCATGAGGGCCTATGCAGAGATGAAGATGTGCAGATGGCCATGCCAAGGCCATGCATGCATGCACTATCCAGTCCATCTTCCTCACATATTTTCTATCCAGGCGTGCCTACACACACAGGAAACCACCTGATGAAGTTTTATGGATGTGCTCATATGTTTATGCACATGAATATGCATGAGTACACAGGCCCACCACAAGCAAGCCATGCTTGCAGAGATTAAAGAGGAGACTGCAACATGGTGACTGGAAATAATGACAAGCACTTTCATCAGTAAAACCCCAATTACCTAGCCTGCACGCAGCCTCTCATCAATATGGACCAACAAAGCTTATTACAGAGATGCCTTTACTGTGATAAGACTTTTAGAGAAAGGAGAGGAGCTGCCCTGGCTTTCGCACCTTTTATTTCCCTGGGTCTCAGAGGAGAGGTGTTTGGTCACTGGAGTGGCTGCCCATATAAGTTTTGAGTAGCTATTCCTCTTCTTTCCCTGAAGAAAAGGATGTATTTAAGCACCCTTGGTAGAGGCATGATATTGCATGCATGTCACCATGGCTGGTGGGTCTGCTAGAGCCAGCTGTCACCAGGTGTGGGTTGAAGTCACAAGCCCATGGCCAAGGAGCATTGAAAATCACAGCTCATCTCCTCTAGCACCATCCACTGACTTTACCAATGCTTCATGGACAGACATGTCTGTTTCATGGAAGAAAGTAAAATTCACTGGGGCACAGAGACACTTTTCTATTTTAATTCACATGGTCCTAGAGAAGAAAAATAAAGCAGAACAAAAAAGGAAGAAATACAGCCCCCCTCTTTCACCTTCTACATAAATATTGGATCTGAGTGCTTTATGCTCTTAAGAAGTTAAAAATACGAAATAGTATCTAGTCTATGTGCTGCATATTTTATCAAAGCCTTTTATGAACATCAAAACCAGCTCGTCTGTGTTCTTTTATACTTTCCTGCTGTCACTCACAATTCATAAAAGAGGACTACAGAGATACAAAGGGTAAAGCACTTCCCGGCACTGTCACACGGAGCTAAGGACAAAAAAGCAGCTTTTCCTCAAAGCTCTGAAATCTGAAAGCAATTTTATGATATAATGTCACTTTTAGCACAAGAGATGAATAATAGATATTCAAACTACAATAATACTTTCCCAAGTAAACAATGCTTTGCGGTGTCAAAGCTTTCCAGCCGGGCTGTCGAGCCTTTGCAGAAGGATCAACAGTGCAATCACCGTCACACCACCGGGAAGCAAACAGTGAGAATAAACACACGTTTAACTGCAAGGCGGGGTCTCTCTGGCCAAACTCCATCTGTGTTCCCTAGAGACACACATCCAGATCCCCTCTATAAAAGCAAGGGAGGTATGGAGATTAACAAGATGAACCAGAAACTTTTTACACATAAACTTGACTCTGACCCTGCCATCTCTCAGAGACCTGCAATAAATCCAAACCTCCTCCTCATCTATATGATGAGCAGGCTTACACTCACCTATATGCAAGAGATATGAGCATTAATTAACTACAACATTAAAAAAAAAAAAATCACCCACATTTGAAATAGGGTAGCTGCTATAATATTCATGACTCTTACCCAGTCAGTTTGTGTACCTGGATATAGAGCAAATCCCCCACACAAAACAAGGCAAACCTGAGAGCACCATTTAGCTGTTCAGCATCTTTTCCACAGAAGGCAAATTCCATAACATGCTGTCACCATTATTTTTTTTCCTGCCTTGCACAGTAAGAGTTAGGAATTCGAAGGGAGGAAGTGATAAAACCATGATAAAAAAAATTCCAGTGAACTTTGAACATTATTCTAACCAAAAAAGAATTTCCTCCTTAGTCATCCACAGGCAGGGTAAGCCAGCTCCCCCATGAATTACAGAAGAGCAGGGAAAAAATGCTTATCTGGGAGATTACTTCTCTTCCTAGTACCTCAGTATTTAATTTTTAAACAGGGCGAAGGTCAAATGAAAGCCACCTGATGCTGATGTAAATGTAGTCCCAGATAAAAATGCACGGGAGTGCAGCAGTAAAGAGTTGCTCTTTACAAAGTTTTTGATGAAAGCCGAGCAATGGTGCCATGGGGGAAGGTGATGGCACTTCAGCATACATTTGCCCCAAGGATGCTTCCAGCTGGCCAGAGGGCACATCCATTCTTTGGAGTTGTCTGAGCTGAAAGGCAGCAAAAGCCCTTCTAACCCACAGGAAGCCAGGGCAGGGTGGGGGTCTCAGCATCACTCAGTGTCCCTGTCAATGTCCCCAGCATTCCCCCTTGCAGAGGGAAGCCAGAGTGTTGAGCCTGGGCTAAAGCTGGACAGTGGGCAAGGGTCCACCTTCCAGAAACACTAAGACTGGGATGCATCCCTGCCTCATCCCCCAACTTATATAACCAACATAACTGATAAAAACACACTTATGGGATTTTTTTTTACAAAGCAGACGAGCACTTTGCTCCAGCAACATTGCTGCTGGAGTCGCAGGTCACCAGTTCAACCCAAATTCAATTGCACAAACAGTATTTTATGCTTCCACACCAAAAGATCAGGCAGATGCCCTCCCTTGGTGGTAGGCTGGCCCTGTGGCAGCCACTCCTGCCTGGCAGTTTTTGTCTGTTGTCCACAATCAGCAACCAGACCAATATGAAGACAGTAAAAACTTCAACACAAACTCTTCAGATCATCTCCCATTCATTCCTTTGAGACTGCACAAATCCTGCCACCTCCACCAAGGGCCCCTCCAAGGGCCTCTCGCAGCCTTGGGATGCCAGCCAGCTTTGCAGGCTTTACATTTTCGTGGCATGAGACAAATTTCACTACGAGTTCCTCGATGTTAATCCACATCATGCTGCTCAGCAGATGGGAGCCCAAGAAAACAGCTTGTCGACACCTTCAGCTCTGCAGAGCCCCTCGAAGCGATGTGAAGGACTGGGGAGCCAAGCAGAGCCTCCTGCTCTGCTGGCTTCAGCAGTGATAGCTCTTGTGATAGCTCACTGCTCCCTTGTAACCTGAGGCAGCACATCGACAGATATTTAAGTATTTATTGTGCATAGTAAGTCAGCACCTGCAGACTTGGGGAAAGCCCAGACAGCACAATAAGAAAGCTCTTTCTTCTGGAAATAATGACCACAATGCTTAAAGTCAATATAAATGCACTGAGCAACATCTTGAAGCAATAAATAGAGGACCATTCAACACATAATAGCAGGATTATTTCAGACCCTTAAGAATATTTATATATTTACTTACTTAAAGAAATATAAACAGAAAAAGAAAAAAAAGAATATCGCCTTTTGTATCCCGAATTAGGTGCCCTGCAATGAGAACACAAAGTCTGGGCACAAACAGCACAGGCTAACATACTGTTAGTGAGTGCCCCAAAAGAGGGACAGATCCTATGGAGCAAAAATGCATGTGGCAAAGGGGGCTGAAGCTGTTGGCACAACCTAAGGACTGAGATCCAGAATTAATTTGCTTTGTTTACACTGTCTCCTGCTGCTGCCTGGTAAGGAAAAGCCAACATCCTCCAAACCATGATCCTGGAGTCTACAGCAGCAGGATGACCATCAGCAACTCTTGCCCTGGACATGGTCTCAACACCCCCACCCTGGGTAGGCCAGGGAAAGAAAGATCAAAGGAAAATTTCATCATCAGTGGCTTCAGCATTTTCCCCAAGCAGATCAAGATGAAAATTCAAAGATTGTAAATATTTTAAAAGTGGTAAATGGACTTCTGGCAGCCACAGTATCTGTAAAAACACTTTCATACGTTGCCCTCAATGTAGCAAGCAAATCCAGCCTGCTGAAGTAAGGGAGGTTGCCCACAAACTGAAAGGTGAAACTAGTTTCAGTCCTAATTCCAAAGAACTGGGAGTAATTTTAGAAGCAGGAAACCATCAAGCAAGAGACAGCATATGTAGATTAAATCCTCTTCCTTCACCAGGCATCAATATATTTGACTCATAAAAACCATGAAGAAAGTAAGACTCCCTAAAAAAGGCTTCATAGTCAGATTTATCTTACAGCTTTTAGGTTATTTTTTTCCCCCTTAAACCAATAAATGCTTGCAATTTCTTTATTTGCTGCCAGTTGCGGAGAGAGTTGAAAACTCCTGCAAACCTGCAGTTTTAGTACTTGTCTGTGCTGGGCACTAAAAAATTCCTCTTGGGTGAGAGTGAGGGGTTAGTCATGAGAAGAACATCCCTGCAATGTGCCATGGCTGCTTTTCACTGTCATCCAACCGTTGTTAATATGGACTTAGCCCATTTGTGATTTTTATAATCAGTTATGTGCATTCGAAACACACATCCAAATAAATTACCCTCACAAGCAGTCAAATCTAAGTTCTTTGTATTTTGGGTTTTTTTTTTAATTAATAACATGCATCTGTCCATAGACGTACCCCCTAAAGGACATTCTGACCTGATGCTGTGCACCCTGACTAAAAGGCTTTGGTATTTTACCAGCAAGCATTTTTAATGCTGATGGAGTTCATCTTTTAACAAGCACCAGGGATGCACCTGGCAGCCCCCCAGCCCGGATGCTCACACTGACCAAGAGTAAAGCCTTTAAATTACACTCCCTTTGAAGCTGCCCTGTGTCTGTGCAGGATGAGACCAGCTCTGAACAAAATACAAAATTATTTCTGTTCTGCCTAAAAAGTAGCTATAAATTTGCAACTGGTAACTCCAGAACTGCAGCCAGCACCTCTTCTCATACTCCAGATGCATTCAGGGAGAAACATGATGAAATTCAACATGGGGAAGTGTAGAGTTTTGCATTTGGGGAAGAACAACACGATGTCCCAGTATAGGTTGGGGCTGACCTGCTGGAGAGCAGTGTAGGTGAAAGAGACCTGGGGGTCCTGGTAGACAAGAAGATGACCATGAGCCAGCAATGTGCCCTTGTGGCCAAGAAGGCCAATGGCATCCTGGGGTGCATTAGAAAGGGTGTGGTTAGTAGGTCGAGAGAGGTTCTCCTCCCCCTCTATTCTGCATTGGTGAGGCCGCACCTGGAGTATTGTGTCCAGTTCTGGGCCCCTCAGTTCAAGAAGGATAGGGAAGTGCTTGAAAGAGTCCAGCGCAGAGCTACTAAGATGATTAAGGGAGTGGAACATCTCCCTTATGAAGAAAGGCTGAGGGAGCTGGGTCTCTTTAGTTTGGAGAAAAGGAGACTGAGGGGTGACCTCATCAATGTTTTCAAATATGTAAGGGGTGAGTGTCAGGGAGATGGAGTTAGGCTTTTCTCAGTGGTGACCAGTGATAGGACAAGGGATAATGGGTGTAAATTGGAGCATAGGAGGTTCAAGTTGAATATCAGAAGAAATTTTTTTACTGTAAGGGTGACGGAGCCCTGGAACAGGCTGCCCAGGGGGGTTGTGGAGTCTCCTTCACTGGAGACATTCAAAACCCGCCTGGACACGTTCCTATGCGATGTACTCTAGGGGGCCCTGCTCTGGCAGGGGGGTTGCACTGGATGATCTTTCAAGGTCCCTTCCAACCTCTAGGATTCTATGATTCTATGATAAAGAAATCTATGGACAAGTGGTGATTATACCTCTCTCGGCTCCCTAAATAGGAGGAACTCCCTTCCACCAAGTTATAGAGATCTTCTTCCTAAATGACTGAGCAACAATGGCTAGGAGGAGACCAATAAATGCATTTTGTACATATGCTCAAGTTCTTCTAGAGGTGCTCAGGGCTCCAACTACATTTTTTTTTTGCCTGCAAGGAGGAATGCCCCAGCTGCTAGTTACACACAAAAAAAGATAAAGCTCATTTGACCGCAATGCACCGCTGACAAGGGACCTTTTCACATCTTAAAGGAACAAGTGGAAATCTGGTTTGCAATGTCTTTATCAAACAGCTAGCTAAAAAAAAAATAAAAGTCTTTTAGATATCAATGGTATTTTCTTTAACTGTAGATAAAATGCTCGTGATTCCAGTGATCCTTCTTTCTTAGATGCCTTAGAAGTTGTTAGGAGCTAGTTAACAAAACACCAGGAACTCTGCTGATGGGAAAACTGTGTTTCTATACTCCTGAGAGAGAAAAATGAGCTGAACATCTTTCCTGATCAACCCACACAGTGGGGCTTGCCCACCCGTGAAAGTTAACTTAGGTTAAGGAAAAAAACCTCTTGCCACCAAATGAAGGGCTGAGACCCAAGCCAAATCCTGGATTTTTAGCCATTTCTTAATTTGGTGCACAGAATCAGGAGGCTCTGACCAAAGCCCTTGCTGGGGCTGCTCTACAGTAGAACTCATCAGTCTGCTCACCCGGAGCCAGATCGTGCATTAACCCCCCATGCCTTCCCTCTGGCTCCACCATCAGAAGACACAGCAGGGCTGGGAAGACACTGGGATCCTGGGACGTCCAAGCAATTGGAGAGCCCAACCAGGAGCAGCTCAGCTGGTGATGCCAGCTCTGCTGCTCAGTATACAGCACTGACCAAACCTGAGCTGCAAACCAGCATTTTGAAGCAGATCTAAACAGAAGTGGAGTTTGGCTTGGTGAGCCCAGGAATCTCAGCAGCATTTTGTATGAGTTGGTAAATTCTTTCTGTGTGCTGAAAGACAAACAAGTAGGGGAGGTGTGAAAGCCTCAATACCACTGTATGTTACCACCTTTCACACGGTCCCAAGTAAAGAAATACAATTATTTGGTGATTTTACCAAAGGTACAGATGAAGTCACAGGAGGAGTCAGCTGTAGAAAAGATTTCCCAACTGTCCTTCTCTCTCTTGGCCATCAGAAAAAGCCTTTGGATGTACAGAAGAGGCATCACACAGAGGAAATACAATCATTATTCAGTGCATTTTCTACATCATTTGAGCCAGACTGCAATAGGCCAAGTGAGGAAGGCACAGTTCGGACAAAAGCTGTAAAGACCTGGGCCTCGGGGATGCCTCTGCAGCAGAGCACAAAGCCCATGCAAACACGGATGGCTAGGGGTGTTCTTCCTCCCTGAGAGATGGGATCTTGTAGATGCTGCTGCTGAGCCTTCAGTCAGTCCCCCTGGGGAAGGTCCTGTCTTGGCACATGACTATGATGCACAGGGGTTGACCACTGACCATCCCCACCATCCTGGCACGATGCTGCTTTTCACCTACCATGTCCAAATCCCCATGGTTAGTTCTACCCTCTCCTACATGCACAGCAAGCACTTGACTTTTCTGTTAATTAAAGAAAAGAACCTTTTTATCCTCAATCTTTGTCTACCATCTCCATTTGGCCAATTGGTTGTAGGCAAATTCAAAAACAAGGCAACCAATTTTGGTCCTCACGTCCCCACTCTACCTTCTCATTTCATTCCTTTAATCTGATGCACAATCATGCCTATAAGCAAAGAAGATGAAACTCTTAATGCCCCACAAATGCTGATGGGAATACAGAATAGATGTATAGCAAAGCATTTTCAGCCCTTTCCTTTCAGCAACTCCTCTTTGCTTAGTAAAAATAATTAATTTAAGCCAGATTTGAAGAGCTAACTTCTTCTCTACCCCATAGGAGTGATCTGTTTGCCAGCACACATGAGCAGATTTAACTCAAACCAAGGTAACTGCCAAAAAGGATGATTTTCACAGTGAACTGATACCCAAAGAGACTACCACAATGATCCAGTTTCAGTATTAGACAATATGGAAAAAAAGGTTATCACCTTCACAAAAATATCAACTCACTGTAAATTACTATAAAAATGCAAATTTGGTTGTGATCACCACAGCTATTGAGTTATCCACGTCTGTATCAAATAGTAGTTCTAATTTTAGAATATAAAGCCATCTCCTTTTTCATGGGATAAATACATCCTCTAAATTACATTCTTACATTCTTTAAAGAAAGAAAAAATGGATTAAACACTCATGTAATCTCCTGTGAAACCAGAAGATGAGGCCAAATAAGCTGATCCACATGCAGCTGCTGCCAGCTGTGGCTTTACAAACACAGTGGGCCTCTGCCCAGGCAGCCAGGGTGATCCAGAGGGAAGAAAAAGGAGCCGAAGAGATGAGCACCTCCAGCCACCCTCCTCAGATGTGAGGATCAGGTTGGAAATCAAAACCTTCAGAAGAAGCTGACTCCATGCTCCACACAAACATACATCAAATTCCACCTCTGTCCTAATGAAGAAAAGCCACATTCAGAGCATGGCACCAACGACTACAGAAGATTGCAACTTCAGCGGAAGTTATAAGGAAACAAAATTAATGGATTCCTGAAGATCAGGAAAGCAAACTAGCTAGTGAATGAGGAAATTATCTACATACCTGCTGGACACAAGCGCTGCTGCACTGGAAATGAAAAGAAAAAAATATCCTTCTGCTGGGTAAAGCAATGTCTCCTTGAGAAAACGCACGGGGAGGTATTCCAGGAAGTGACCAGTTTGCTGTAATCCTCAGGACAGAGAGGCTTCCTTCCCAGATGACATGAGATGACCCAGGGAAAAACAGGGTAAAAAGGTGGCAGGAACTTCCAGGTGCCTTTATCTGCAAGCAACTTTCTCCAGACTTTTGGGTGTGCGCGCATCCCATGATCCTCAAAATCCTGGACCACGCTGCCAGGCTCCTCCAAATGTTACTCCAGACCACTGGGAAGCATGGGGCTGGGTCCTTCAGAGAGAGGAGAGGGGACAGGGTGTTACACAATAGCTCTTGGCACACTGGAAAAGCCTTCCTCCCATGAAAACTCATATATTGATTTATTTTTACACAGCAGAAATTTTTTAGGGTGTTTTTTCTTTTCTTTTTTGTTGGGCTTTTTTTTCCAATTTGTGTGGTTTATTAAAATGAATGGCACACCTAGCATAAGCACTCCATTGGGCCAGCACCACCAGATGCCTCCTCACAAGTGCCAGGTGATTTGAGGAGGACAACAAGCCAGAAACTGAAAAAAAAATTTATCGCCCAATCAATAGATCCTCCAAAACCCTCTTTCAATTTTTTTTCATCAGAGGAAACAAGACAGTTTTTCTTTCTCCTTTTTTTCCAACCCTTCTAAACCTCACATCACCACAAGAATCAAGTCACATCACCAGAAACACTGGCCCAGGTTGTCTAGAGAGGTGGTAGATGCTCCAGCCCTGGAAATACTCAAGGTCAAGTTGGACAGGGCTCTGAGAAACATGATATAGTCAAAGATGTCCCTGCTTCCTGCAGGGGGTTCAACTAGATTCCCTTGAATGGTCCTTTCCAACCCAAATCATTGTGTGTCTGTGTGTGTGATTCTAATGAGGTGTTCTCTCCACCAAGAAAGATAAGGACAGAAATGGTTGTAAGGCAGCAGGTGGTCCTGCTGACCTGATTTCAGAGAAAAATGTCCATCCACCATCAGGAGCACAACATCAGCAGCAGCATCCCACTGTCAGAAAACTGTGCTTTAATCTACCTCAATCCATCAATGGGAACCTACCCCCTGACATCTCAGAAACATGCAGCTCTTGAGTATAACAACTCCCTTTGACCTCCTACCAGGAAGAGTCATATTTCCTACCTCTACATTCAATGAAAATAAACACATCCCAGCAGTGTGGCTCAGAATGCCCAGGGAATTACTCATGAAGAGTATTTGATGTATAAAGCCATCATAACCTGGTTTGGTTTGGTTGGTTTTTTGGGGAGCTTTTTGGGGTTTTTTTGTTTGTTTTGGCTTGGTTTCTTTTTTTTCTGGGGCTTTTTTTCTCTTTATGTGATCTTACTAATTGTGACAGGAATAGAGTAGATGGGATTTTAGTTTGTTTGTTTTTAGATATGAAAACTGTCACACAAGCACACGCAATTGTCAGGCCCGGAAATAATGCCTAGCAAGCACTGAAAGGAAACTCAAATAACTCTTTGCCCAACACTGCTTTCTAGTTCATCTGTAATAAAAAACAGCAGAGAGCAACGGAGAGCCAAAAGGGTTGGGGTTTTTTGTTTTGTTTTGGGTTTTTTGCTTTGTTTTAGCTGCAGCAGCACAGGAAGGTGATAGCATTGTGTAATGTAACCAAGCAAAGGAACAATGAAAGTGCAAGCAAATAGATCAAACAGCACAGGGTGAAGTAAAAGGTGTGATAATCATTTGTTTCACTAATTGTGTCAATAAAGTCCTATCTATCCTCAAGCAGAAGAAACATACTCAAACAAAACAAACAAAGAAATCAAGTGAATAATTAAATGCACCAAAACCCATCTTTTCCCCCAGATGCTTTCATTAACAGGTTGATTAGGAGAATCACGTTTATTTCAAATAAAATTCCACTGACTATGATCATGTTTCAATCACCTTGAGTACAAAACCTGCTTTGAATCAAAACTTCTTTCTCCCAAGAGAAAACAACAAAAACAGCCTTCTCTGCAGTAAAGATGCAACCTTACTGCAGTTCAAGGCAACCTGGGTCAAGATGCCACCAAAGGGACAGGATGACCCATTAAAATCCAGTGTCTTTGAAATGTGTTTCAGTTGCTAACTGCAAAACCCACCACAGCAGTCAGTACAAGGCAATCAGCCTGTAGAAAGGCTCTCAGATGGAGCTGCAGCTGACATCTGCTAAGTCATAGAAAAGGAAATATGAGTTGCCTTGCCCTTCTTTCTTGTTCACCTTCCCCCCCCCCAGTGATGGGGAGTGTTAGGAAATGAAATATTCCCTAATTTCCCCCTCAATAAATGAACTGTAGCTGAAGAAGGTCTGACCCAAAAACCTGATCTGATGGAAGCATTTTGGAAAAGTCCTCCAATCCCCCTATATAACTCCCATGCCGCCACAAACCTTGGCCATTTTGATGGCTACATGACACTCAAAATGCCTGTAAAAGATATTTCTCTACTGCAAGAACACCTGCCTAAAATCCTTGAGCTAACAGCTTTCTCTATAAACCAATTACCTGTAAAATATGAGCATGCAAACAGAGATAAATCTCTGCTGGTAGAGAAGTGAGACTTGGCCCACAGACCCAGCCCCTTATCATGCTGTGCCCAGAGCAGCCGTGGGGCCTTTTGTCCCAGCTCCATCACGGATGTGTCAATATGTACTTTGCTCACTTCTCCTGGGAGACGAGCCCAATGGTCCTCACTGTCCAATAAGCAAAAATGTCATTTTCTTGTTTTCTTCCTTTTATTTCTCCCCCCCACCTCATATACACCACACCACTCACCATCTGCCTTCAAGCCCAGCTGGATGGCAACAGGACCTGAGGGTGGCTATGGAAGAGCTCAGTGCCCAGCATCTTACCCACATTTTCACATAAACATATGGGCTTTTCCAGTCAGGTTGTAAGTGTTGGGAAAACTGATAAACCAAAGACAGATGATTAATGTTCATTTTAAGCATCTTACTTCATAGTATGGAGGATTTTAAGTACCTTCTTCCCTTGGATATATAGAGAAGATACCATCTCAGAGCTTCCCAGCTTGGGATGCAGATGAAATTCAAACTCTTGTGCCCAGGAGGGATGCCTGAAAAGTCAACTTTCCAGTTCCTTGGACTCTATCCTTAAAATGTGCCAGCTTGCTAAGGCTGAGCACCCTGCCTGCTATGAATATCCTATCTCCACTACAGGCTTTCAGCAGCCTTCTGCTCCCCCCTCAGATCCAAGGGTCTTCCTTGAAGACTGCCTCTGAGTCTTGCCTAACAGCAACAGATTAGGCCTTGCACTAAATTACTTACTGAGGGTCAATGAGGTAGGATGGCAAAGACCTGGAGAACATTCACATTTTGCAACTCATAGGCCAGCACTTGAAAAATACATTTATCCTCCAAATCCCTTGACAAATATGTTCATCCTCCCCAGCCCTTGATGAAGGGTAATTCTTACTTCTCCACAACAAAGGCTCAATCACCCACACAAAGAAACACAACACGCCAAGCACATGCCCAGATCTAAGTAAATAAGGCACCAGCCTCAAGCCAGAGAGCATCAATCTGAGCTCCTCTCCAAGGGCAGCAAGAACAAGTCAACAGGAGCTGAAGGAAACCAGCAGCAAGCAAAGCATGTCCTACTACAGAGAGCCCCAGATGATTAATAGTCACATGAAAAAAGTCAGAGAGACTCCTTGCTAATTACTTAAGAAATACAGGGGAAAGAGAGAGGAATAAGGAGTTCCACCTGTTAAATATTGACCATTAAAGAGTCCCAAGTGCAATAGTTCATTTTAAAAAACAAAGGGTGTTTTCTGTGCCTGTGGTTTTTTGTTTTGCTTTTTTTTTTTAAGGACTGGTTTTCCACTTCAGCATGCTCGTCACAACCCAACCGTGTGAGTTAAGAGCAGTAAGGGACCTGTTAAACCTCACAAACTGCTGTAGTAAGCTCCAGCAGTGACTTTATGATGGGCAAGAATGCACCGAGGAGCATTAGCCCCCACTGCTCCACCCATCAGGCACCATGGGCAGTGTGCACTCCATTCACAAACACCAAGATTTCCCCCTGAACACAAAGGTGAACCTCCCAAAATGGTTTATTTACAATTTACATCCTCAAGCAGAAGAGCATTTCCAGGTGCAGAGGCTGCTTATCAAAGTCAATGCTACCCAGCAGAGGAAAAAAAAAAAAAAAAAGAAAAACCCAACTTTGCTATTTTTCTATAAATTCCCCATCTCATTTTAAGCAACCAGCTGCAGGTGTATTTGCTGAAAGGCAGAAGTTCACTGTAGCAGGTAACCCAGTTACCACAGGGAAATGGTTTTCTCCTGGTTTTTTGGGCCAAAGCAGGCTCAGCACCAGTGCCAGTGGAAGAGGGCAGCATCAAGCCCAGACTGCCTACTGCAATAACATGCAGCCAGTGAATCAGTTCCAGCCACCTCCAAAACCTCTCCTTGACTGTTACCTCCTTGTTCTCAGGCATGTAATTTTAAAAGAGTTGTAGAATGAACTTGGTATAGCAGTGACAGTGGCAAAATTAGGGGTTCTCAGGTTAAGGGTTTTGTATCAGTGAGGAAGCATGAACTTGTTTGCTTCATGGAGTCATGGAGGGACACCACTGACAGCATCTTCTACCATGTGCTTACCATATTAATGCTCTTACAAAGAGAAATAACAAAATTTATAACAAAATAACAAAACCTTAAAACCAAAATATTTCAGACATTTTTTTTCCTGAACAACAACAAAAAAAATAATAACAGAACAAAAACTAGAGGCTGCTGTTTTACCTCCTCGCTGCACAACACCAAGCTCTTCGAGTAACCTGACTGCTTCTGAGGCCTTCCATAAGCTCGGCCAAATGCCACATCCCAGGCAGTCTCTAGTACTCGTAGGGCTTTTGCTCCTAGATCAGAAAAAGCTATAGCTGGGACATGATTAATGAAGAGAGGGCACTTTACAGATGCTCCACCAGCCTGCAAGCAGGTGAATTCACACGAAGACACAATTAGCAGTGCACACCAGGAGGACAGCATCACAGTTTGCTCATTACCCACCAGGAGTTGGTAAACTTGCATCAGCCTGTGATACAACCACTGCTTGTATTACAGAGCATTTTAGCAAAGCAAGATGGAGGCAAGAACCATTTATCATGTCTCAACCTACCATTTTTCATACTAAAAGTCAATTCCTTCCTGCAAACTCCAAGCAGAAGATGCTTGAAAGAAAAAGACAAGCACAGAAGGATTACTCAGCAGACTCCACTCTGCACCCACACTTGGTATGGATCTACCAATAAACCTGAATCAACACCCAAGATATCAAAAGACTCAACACCCAAGATATTACAGCCCAAGTTACCCCGTGAAATGCAGGTCATGACTATGCTATTTCATCTTCACAAATTTCTTCAAAATTAGGGTTGCTACTGTTCAAAACACAGCTGAGATGCCTGACAATGAATCATGTTCTAAACATCTTTGTTTTGCAGACAAAACGCAAAATTTTAAGCAAATGTCCCACAACCTGACATTTGAAGCACTTAATGCCATCTTGGACCATTTTCAAAGTAAGATTTAATAACCTTATGCTCCATCTGCACCAGCTGACATAGTCATACCAAGATAAAAAAATGTTCATTAATGAGCGGGGGAGATACTCTCCTAATAAATGTAAGACTGCTGTATAGAAAATGCCAAAGGAACATAGTGTAAAGGTAAGTATTAACTAGTCTTTTTAATAGTATTCAAGACAGGAATATTACCCCACTTAGTAGATGACCTGGAAAAATCATTTTATTTCACAGTCTCATCATCACCTCTAATATGGAAAAAAAGCATTCTGTACATTCTCCTCTTCACAAAAGATGTCTCACAATGAATTACAGAGTGTCATTCTGAAGAGGTACTGAGTTGCCTTACCAGCAAAAACTGAAAGGTCACAGTAAAACCAAGTCTATCAAAAACAACCATTTCAGCCTCATTTCCGGTGGACAGGCTTCAATCCGAGATGCAATGAGGCTCCTAAGGCAGGAGGAACATCCACCTGAACATCCACCTGACTGCCCAGTGATGCTCCAAGAGTGTACATCACTCAATAATGAGCCAACTCATTTGAAACAGCCTACCCATTTTTTAATTATCATTTCTAATTTTTTCTCTCCTTTCATTTCAGGCCACCTGGGCAAGACCCCAGCACAAACTGCCCCTGTCTTGCAATCATAACTTAACTGGGTTCAGGTGAGACCAGAGGAGCTGCAACCCCTGCACTCTCCCTCCAGCTGCCCCAGGGTAGGGTGGGCAGGCATGGGATGCACATGAAGGGAGAATCAGACTTGCATAGTGATGTAAAGCAAGGGACAAGCACTTTCACACCTCCTGCTCTCCCTAGGACTGTGGATTCCAGCTACAAAGCTTTTTTAAAGGAATGCTGCCCCTCCAGGCTAAGCTTGCAGAGATAAACCCTGCCCCTTCAAGTGGAGGAGGAAATGGATTTTTAGTTTGCTTGTTTGCTTGCCTTTTTCAAATAGACTCATTTAAATTAACCCTTTCTACTCATCAACTTCAACTTATCAAAAGAGAAGTAAAGATCTGTACAATAAAATGAAAGTCAGGTTCCTGCATCTGGGTGGAGGAGGGGCCCTTCCTGACAGTTTTGTTAACTGAAGGACATCAATCATCCCTGGGAGGACCAATGTCACCACCCTCCTCACATTTCATGGGAGCTCTTCTGCCCCTCTGCACAAGCCAGGAAGGATACACAGATGGGTCACCACCCGGCCACAAGCAGAGCCACACTGGTCCAAGCCAATGTTCTCTGCTTCACGTGGGCCTTGAGAGACACAGGGCACAGAGATGTCTGTGGGGTGTGTGGTGCTGGGGGATGGAGACAGTGAAAAAGGCCACAATGAGGGTGCCTCTACACAACTCATCCCACCACATTCAGCTTTAGGAGTGAGAGTCAGCACATGATTTTTTCAACACCCCTCTGAAAATCTACCGGAGAGAGCAGTGCCAGCTGCCAGGAGTGGGGACAAGGACACTGCAATGCTCTGATGGAAGTCAGTCCTTACCCTCTGGGTCTCTGGTGTGTACAGTCTCATGTTTCATCTCAGCCTTTTCTTCTGCTTTTCCAATTCATCTTGTTCTTTACACACAACACAGGGGAAGACATCTCCCATGGGCTGCCCCGGGAAGTGGTGGATTCTCCATCCGTGGAGATATTTAAAAAAAGACTGGATGTGGCACTCAGTGCCATGGTCTGGTAACTGCAGCAGTAGTGGATCAAGGGTTGGACTTGATGATCTCTGAGGTCCCTTCCAACCCAACCAATTCTATGATTCTATGATTCATATGCAGGCACACGGCAGCAAGGAAACCATTAGCTCTCCCACGAGCCCACATCTAGCCCCAAAGACCTGCAAGCACTCTCACAGGTATGAAATGGAATCCATCTACAGAGCTGCTCAGCTGCACCCCCACGCACACAGCCCAGGGCCAGGCTCCCTTGCTGGGCACCTCTGCCGGTTTCCCAGGAAACTGGGAATCTTTGGTGCAAAGTTGCTTCTTGCCTTGGCCGCAATGAACAGTAGCTTCCATGCCTGGCTTGCTCGCTGCAACTCATCCTGGATTCCCAGAGAAGGGCTTGGTCTGAAGCTTTCAGTCACTTTTTGCTACCTTGTATTTATGCTTTCTTAGTCTACAGCATTAGTTAACTAGCTTGCAATGAAAAAAAATAAACATAAGCCAACTATAAAAATAATCCTGCTGCTCGTCACATTTTCAATTTTTTTATCTTATTCTTTAAGCCTTCTGGATCTAGGCTGTCACCAAGAAAGGTTAAAAACATGGTTTATAGTCAAACAAATGCTGAAATTCTCACAGGACCACACCACTCCAGAGGCAAAGGAGCTGTGCTAAAATTATAAGAGCAGATAAAAGAGACATTAATTAGATGCTATCAAAAAATAACAGAAGAAACGAGCCCCTAACTTTTCAAAAGATAAAATCAACCAACATGAGGCATCTCCTTTGCAATTTACAGTTGCTTTCATCAGCCCCACCACAACCCCCTGAAATCCCTCCATTACTCTGGATTTGCATATCTTCCTGTTAAACCATTCCTACTGACACTGCCACAGTTCCAAGCAGGTCGAGATTTGCCTGCCAGCAGAGCTGGGATGGTGGGGTTGGTCCTCTGAAGGCACTGGTGGGACCAAGATTCTGCAGAAAGGGCTCCTCTGGACCACCACAACTCATCAAGCCAAAGGAAACCACATACTCATCTTGCTGGGAGTCTTCTTTGATGATAAAGCAAACCAGCTCAAAGCTAGTTGGGAATCTGTGAAGGGGTAAGGGCCAAGAAGCAAAAGGTCATCTTTTAATGGCAGCACTGATGTGTTTCAAGCTTCATATTGGGCTCCTTTTAAAGCTGAATCAGTGGTGGTTGCCTCCTCCTCTGAGAAGCAGAAGGGAGCCCAGAGGTAATGACTTTCTCTGTGCACTGTCACACTTGGCTTGAGGTCCGAGTGTTCCTGCGATGGCCAGGAGAAGCCCCATGTGCTCCAGAGCTGGCACACGGCTCTGCCAAGGCAACTGAGGTGAAGATTTCAAAACATCTCTGGGAATAGCAGAGCAGAGACATTTTGGCACATTAGGATCTGTCTTCCTGTTACTTTTTTTAAAGCTTCCACTTATTAAGGGCACATGTTCAATATTCCGTAAATAATAACAGAAAGTGTTTGCCATTAAACCAAAGACCATGGAATAATCTGACTCATTTCAGCTCACAAATCCAAATATATGCCTGGCCTGCTGTTACAGACAACTTTAACATGCAGTTCAGTGCTGTCAAGAGAAATGAGTTCAGGACCTTCTTGAACTGAAAGAAAGTATTACTATTAGGAAGGATTTCATAACAGCGTATGATTAGGCTTCCTGCATTGGTTTAACTAAATCCAGCATGGAAAAGTTTTATTTATTGCATCTTAAAGAATGAAGTTACAGCCCTGGACTCATTTTTCTGCTGATATCCAAGTGCAAGTCCCTTTTCTGCTGGTGCAATGATTCCCATCAAGGATTGGGTTCCATCTCTGCCTGCCCCATCCCATGCTTTTGTGAAAAGATGTTTTGCCCACTGCCTTATACTGGCCTCTATAATGTTCACCACAATTTTAATTCTTCTCATCCAAACCGAATCAGTCCTACCAAGTCTCTGTTCCCATCATTCTGCTTTTGTCTACATCTACATCCTTTCTGAAGATTATTGCAGCCACATCAAGAGGAAAAAAGCAGAAAGATAAAAAAACAAGAACTGTGAAAAAATGTCTGGCTTCTGTACAGCCCTCTCTGTGTTTCCCAAATAAACGTAAGGCCTCCAGGGAACTACAGGGTACCAGCATTTTGCTCCTCAGCTATGGAGCTGCCTCCCACCATCCCTGCACCATGGAGAAACCAGGAAGTAGCCAGGCTCCAATTCAGCCAGGTAGATGGATGGGTGACATCCCCAGGCTGGTTGTCCATCATTTTAATGCCTAAATATGCAAACAAAGCCAACTAACCCCCAAAGAGAATACTTTTGGATTTCTATGCCAAGACTGACTATGCAGTGTACCTTGTCTCACTCATTTATTGTTACAAGTATTTTTATTTTAGTTAGGTCCAAGCTCTTAAATGCCTTCTGACCAGGTTTTCTAAAGGGTTTGCATTCCTTGAAAAAAAAAAAATCAAGAGAAAAATAACAAAAGCCAGGGTTGTTCTATCAGGACATTAGCATCTAAAGGCATCAAAGGAATTCCTAGCCAAATACTGCTTGTTGTATGTGAATGCAGCTAAATGCTCTATTTACATACAGGGCCTGCTCCCTGTGTCTCAGCAGAACTTACAGTCAGAAGCACAGAAGGGTTTGGCTTGGAAGAGACTTTTTTAAAGGTCACATAGCCCAACCTTGCTGAAGTGAGCAGGGACATCTTCAGCCAGATAGAGCTGCTCAGAGCCCCACCCAACCTGACTTGAACATCTGCAGTCCCAAAGGTCCCTTTTCTTTGCAGGAATGATGCTGCTCTGGGAAGTGCAGGGTTCACTGTGCCAACACGTCCCAGGTCACTGCCCCCTTTGCTCTGTGCCACAGCCCCATCACTGAAAGCACTGCCTCTGCCACCAGGACAGAAACCTGGGTGAGTGCTCTTTGACTTCCTCTGGTTAGATGAAGATGTTTAAACATCAATTTGAGCTCAATGGATAGGGAAGGAAAATGCCTGGAGCCTATACAACTGCTCCTGCAGCACTGACCATCCACTGCTTCAGCAGCTCTCTTGCCCCAGGCTTAGCTCAAACTTCCACACGGGCTTCTGGGCGGGAGAAAGTCCCACCAGCACCTCTGCCAAATCCCCACATCAAGTTAAGAGATCTCTCTTACCTACTGTGCAAACATATGAACACCAAAAGCAGATCCATCTGTCACCACCAGCCTGAAGAATCTGAGTTGTGCCCTGCACAAAGCTGCTGCCTTCACTCTGAGCTTCACTCCTCTCCTTCCCAAGTGCTGCTTAAGCCTTTCTTAACCATCTGACTGACCCTTGACAGGACCAGAGTCCCACTTCAGTGTCTCCATTAATTTCAGTGGAGTCAAGATTTCTCTCTCACTGTCAAGATATGCTCCAGGGGTCATGGCAGGAGAATGTAAGATCAGTTCTCACGTAGATGCACATCCTTTATCACAAAGAATGAAGAAAGTTTATTGCAGGTGATAGTAGCTTTCTGTTAATTAGTTAGCAAGGTTAGCCCCAATCCATAACTCCTCAGAGCTATTTGGCTGAAATATCTGAAGTAACTTCCTTCTGAAAACTGCTCACCAAGACACCCTTTTTGCCAATCTCCTTCCCAGGCTGCAGTCATTTCTCTTGGGTGTGGTTATGGAGAAGTCAGTAGCCTTTTCAGACAGCTTTCCCCACTTACTTAAGATAGCAAATGCAAAGTTAATCCACAGGGAACATAATCAGACTGCAGGATGTATTTGATGAAGGAAGCTCCCACGGTTAAAGAAGAAGAAAGGAAGGAAGGGACACTTAAACAACACATCAAGCAAGTCATCCTAAGTGCCACACTACCAACCAACTGTGATTCAGGGCTACAGAACAGATGACAAAAACCCCAAAATTATAGGAGATTAAGTTTAATCAGTTTTTTTCCGAAGATGACCCATCCAATGCTGTTTATCTACAAGTCAGGTTATGGGATTAGACACGTTTGTGGCTGATGCAACCCAGCAAAACCAACGCTGCAGTACTTGGCCACCACCTCCTGCAGCCAAGAGATCACACACGGCCCCAGCCCTGGCACACACGGCCCCAAAACTGCCCCGTGACCCCAGAGCTGCCAGGAGGTTGGTGGCAGCTGTGGCATGATGCAGCAAAGCTATAAAAAGCTGAGGATGTAACCGGGAAAGCAGTGGCCAACCTGCAGCAGTAGTGTGCCAGCATCACCTTTCACCTACATCTGCTGAGCCACTTTCCTGATAAAAGATTATCTTGGAAAAACAAGTCCCGTCATGGCTGCTTGCTCCTGCAAGTCCTAGGATCAGAGCTGTGTCCTGGTAGGACACAAAGAACTATGGATGAGGACTCTCACAGAATACAGCACCAGGGCTGCAAGCACAAGACTGGTAAAGGAGTCAGGACTCTTCAGGAACCTATTTTCACAAAGACAGTGGAGAGATCCTAGTAGATATTACCATTTTTTCCTACTTCAAAAGAAGCGTGGATTAACAAAGCCAATAAAAATGACCTGGAAATCTATACTGGAGTGCCTTGGCCTTGATTTTGATCTTGAAATAACCTGGCCCAAGCTCAAGAATCATTTTTAGTGTTTATTTTTAGAATGCATTACCTTCAAACCTCCATACCTGTCCTTTAACTAGTTCAATATGCTAGATACCTTTTTCACTTTTTCCCATAAGGCTGAAAATTCAATCTTTAAAGTCACATTTATCAAGAGAAACCTGTCCATCATCATTATCACAAGTGCTTTTCCAAGGAAAGTGGTGTTCGTTTCACCACAGATGCAGGCTTTCCCACTACCTTACCACCAGGAAATGCATCATGTTGATATCCAGACATGCCAAAGCCAGCTTGCTCTTTCCACAACTACACCAAAGTTCTGGCCTTGAGCTGACAAAGCCCAATTTAGCTGGTAACTTATTCTCACCAACATGAGCCAAATATGTGGAAGAACTCGCTCTCTCAGTGCAACATTTTCTAATAGCTGCCAACCTTGGTCCACCTGGCTACTCATGTTGGATGCAAAGGGCTTGTTGCAAGCCAGATGTGCAGTAGCTTTGAACACGCTTTTACTTTATTTGAGGAGATTTGCATACTCTCAGCCAGCTTTGGGAACATGCACAGCTGCCACAGGGTTCCCCATGCCGTTTGTATATCTGCACCAACACTAGCCAGGACCCAGAAACAAGGGAAATCTCTGGTTTTCCTTGAATCAAACAAGTCACATTGTCAGAGGTTTGCACAAGAACACCCAAGAGAATAGGAGGACATCCTATCTTTCTGCCTTCTCCTGAGCATTCATGACAGGGCAAAGCCACCAAAGAATGCACATGGGACCGAAAGGGATGGTGGAAATCTATTCTCCCCCCCTAATACAGCATAACGGAGTAGTGTAAATAGACGCACTTGTGGGACACCAGGGCAAGAGACCTTGTGATCCTCAGCTGCCTTAACATCACCACTTCCTGCCACCCTCCTCTTCTGTGTGCCCCCCAGAATGGGTTCTCTGTGAAATTGCCTTCTAATTCAAACCCTCAAGCATCCCCATGGATGTATACAACCTAGAAGCCTGCAACAGTTTATTGTATATTATTTTAAGTGGTTCAGTTATATTAATGAAGTTCTATTCATTAGGATGCCCTGAAGCATGTTTGGCCGAAATACCTAAAGATCAGAGCCCTGCATATCTAGAGTGACCAGAAATAACTCTGAAGAATGTGAACCCTCCAGAGACCATGTGATGAGCCCTCCAGAGAAAGGGATGGCTTTATACATGGTGACGTGGGAATCACCAGATGGATCAAAACCGACCACTGCCCTCGCTCACCATCCGGTCCACAACCTCAAACTTTTTGAAGAGCAGATCCATGCAGCTGGCAGGCATCAGAGGATGCTCCTTGGCCAGCACCCATCACTGGCATGCACAAATGACTTGCTGCATTCTCCAGCTTAATTAGATCAACAGTTTAATCTTATTTCTCATTTGCGATTGATAGCAGCTGAGGAGTTGACACAATTCCCCTTCTGCCACACACCGAAAATGCCACAGCCTCCAGGAAGCAGAGCATCTCAGGCAGCTGACAGAGATTACAACATCTACCACAGCAGTTGCACCATTGGGAGACAGCTCAAGGGTTTGCTTCCTACCACTCTTCACTTCACTGTTCCTTCTCAAGATCACAGAGCACCACCAGCAACCCATTTCAGGTGACTTTATTGTACTATTTACGAGATATGACAATGCCTGAGTTATTTCATGGGGTGATCTCCATTCCCACATGTCCCCAGACAAGCTCCAGGAGGTCAGAATGGGTGGCTGTGTCTACAAGTGCTTCAGTCATTCCAAGTGAACCTCCTGCGAGTAAAAAACTTGTGTATTATGTCACTGATTTGCAGCATCCTGACCTCACCTCCACTGCAGACTCTCACCTCAGTAGCTTAGGTACTGGCTCTACAAAACTGAGTTCTCATCATCATCTTGTACCTACAGCCCTTCATAAAGACAGAGCCACCCAGAATGCCAGGAAGCGGTGACTATTTGCGGGTTTTGCAATTAGTATATGGCGATACCCCTGGTTTTAGGGTTCACTGAGGCAAAAAAACAGAGGTCTTGAGAATGGTCCTTCTGACTGCCAACACCAAGAAATAATAAAAGCTGGATGAGGAAAGGAGGAGAAAAATAAAACAAACACCCACACCACCACAGAGTGGTTCATTTATTGTTTCAAATAGCTGTGGCAAAAATTCTGCTTCTCTTTTTGCTGGCTTTTCTCTTTTTTTTTTTTCTCCCTTTCCTTTCCACACAAATGAAATGAAACATGGAAGGCAAGGGCCCTGTCAGTGTCTGTTCTGCAGTGAGTGTTCACTCATAAGGGCCAGCCAGGGAGATGAACCTCAAATTACAACCACCACACGTACAACTGGACAGATAAATCTCTTTGAGAAATAACACCCTTACTTACAGCAGAGTACACCTCCACTTCAAATTGCATAGCTGCAAAAAACCTCTTTGTCCATCCAGACCAGGGGCTTGTCCTGACTTCATTGCATGAGTAGATGGAGTTGCAATAAGCAGAAAAGGACCTGCTGAAAGTCAGCTGAACCATGGCATTGTTTAAAAGCTCTGGCGTTTCACTTCAACCCCTGAGACTTCTATTTTAAAAGATGCAAATAGTTTAAACGAAGAACTGGAGCATTCAAAGTCTGCAGAAAACTGGAAGAAGAAATTTCATCTTAGCAGCAGAAAATATATTATTATGAATAAAACCATCACAGAATTACTTCAGCTTTTTAGCCATTACTGCCACAATTATAACAAAAAATAAAAAACTATGCCATCAGATTACATTTATTTTTTTTAATTTCCCCATATTGCCAAACAAGCTTCATAAAGACAATCCAATCATGAAAAATAATCAGCTTTCTTCGATACTTCTTCTAAATACTGCGCACTTTTTCTGCAAAGACACCAAGCTTGGGGCTTGGTGCCAGAGCTAGGCAAAGGTCAATTTTAGCTAAGGCTGGTCCCACTAGAAATTTCATCACTCTCTGCAGATTAACCCCCCCCCATTTCTCCAAGCATAAAGCATCAGAAATAAGATGACCAGGAGCACAACACCACATCTGAGCACCAATGGCTGGGAGGAGAGAGCCAGGAACACCCCAGGCTTTAAGGGTAACACCACTGATGATTGCTGGAGATGAAGGTATTTTTGGTAGATCTACAGGAGACGTAAGGCTACACCAACAGCAGCAGAATCTGCCTCCAAGATGCTGCATCCCATCTGGGAGCTTCTGTTCAGAAAGGATGCATCTGAACAGAGTTTATTAAAGGAGTGAGCTTCCAGAACCAGGTAGAGAAGGAATGACAAGGCCCTCTTAGATGAGAGTACAGAGTGAGCTTCCTGGGTGCCCGTGCACAGCTCAGAAGGGATGACACTGCTGTCTGCACCATGGAAAGTGTGGTTTAAGCTAAAGGACAACATCTGGCAGAAGAACAAATGAGAATCAGATGGCTATGAACAACTCCAGGCTGAAGCAAGGTCAGTATCCATGCCCAGCTCTGGATGCCTCCCAGCAGCAGTGGGGCGGGCAGCCCAATCAGTCTTAAGACGCAATTGGTAAATTTATTAATAAGATTATACCCCTTGGCTGCTTGTGTGGGTGAGGAAGAGACCTTCCTGATCCCAGCAGCATTAAGCACTCATGTTCCTCCTCTCATCAGAAACATTTCTTAATTGGCTGCTGCTTCTCCTCTACAGCCTAGTTGCCAACACTCTTACAACCATCCCCTATGATGTGAACTCATTCTAGACATGTAACAGGAAACTGAGATTTAAAAAGCTACTGCAGAGAAAATTAATATTTTTTACCCCATTTAACTGCTACATCAATGAGGACAGGAAGAACCTGCTTTCACACCACAGGGAACCACTTCTCAGCACTGGGCTACCTATGACCAACATGAATTACACATCAAGGCTAAACCAATACAACTACCAGCAAGGACAAAAACACAGCATGACAGAAGAGATTACCCTTCTCCTACAAGCACAAGAACTCCCACAGCTTCCAGAGTTTGCCCTGTCTGATTTTTGTTTCACCTGAAATTAAATAACAAGCAAGGCTCCAGCACCCGTCTATCACTGAATGCTTTTCACATGCATGCTCTGATAAATCCCACATAATCTTCTCTGACTGTTTCAAAAGAGGGGTTGTTCCTACCACCTCCTCCTGTGTCTCCAACCCACTGCCAGCAGCCTCCCTGCTACAGCAGGCACTCTGGTTTCTTATCCCCCAAATACTTCCATCATTTTGGGGGGGATGTCTTTCAAGATTACTGCTCAGTGTTCTGCTAAGCCATTTGTTTTCAAAGGCACTCAGATACTTTGCCTCTATATTTGATGGGCTTCCAGCTTTCAGACCCAGATGTTTAGATAAGAGTTACTTTCATGTCCAAAATTCATAGTTTAGCCTTTCAGCTGCAGATTTTCAGTGACCAAATCTCAGTTAAGCCAGTAAATGCAGCTGCTACTTTGCCAGCGCATGACACCATTTCCTTCTGGACATTCCCAGTAGCTCCAATACAACTACAGGAACATGTGAATGGGTTCATTTCTTGTACTCCACTGCCTTCTAACGTATGGCTTGACCCTAGAGCTGTGAGAATTTTCATGAGATCAGTGTTGGTACCAGCCATGACACCCTCACTTTCCTACAAGGCTGGGAGATCTCTAGTTTCACAACTGCTGAGAGGTCCCATGGGGTCCACAGCATGCAGTGACCTTGGGACCCCAGGTTTGCCTCCTAACTCTCAGCCAAATGAACAGGGAAGCCCAGCTGCACACAGGCACAGCCACAGCTTGGGCTTTATCTAGTATGATATTTTGCTTATCTTATTGGCACTGAGGACACAGGGAGAAATCTGAGGACAGGTTCTCCAGCCTCCATAAAACATGGGGGTAGCCAACTGTAGACGAATCAAAATCTACCCCAGCACAATAAACCATAGGGTACATCCTTTAAAATGCTCCAACTGTAGCTATTCAGGAATAACCAGGAGTTATCCTTTTAATCCAGATTAAAGTAGCACCCAAACTTACCCTGCAATACAACAAGCCTGACCTTAAGACAGGTTTTGCTATACACAAAAAGGCTGTCCCATGAGCTGACAGTTGGGTGCAAATGTCTTGGAGGAGCTCCACCTTCAGTAAAATCTCACCTAACACGAATCATAGAATCATAGAATTGGCTGGGTTGGAAGGGACCTCTGAGATACACCAAGTCCAACCCATGATCCACTACTGCTGTGGTTACCAGACCATGGCACTGAGTGCCACATCCAGTCCCTTTTTAAATATCTCCAGGGACATTTGGAGAATCCACCCCTTCCCTGGGCAGCCCATTCCTATGTCTGATCACCCTCTCTGTAAAGAAATTCTTTCTAATATCCAACCTAAACCTCCCCTGGCACAACTTGAGACCGTGCCCTCTTGTCTTGAAACGAAGACTCCCCACTCTTCAAGACAAGAAACTACAGACACTGACAGCCCTAAACTGCCAAGGATTATTTAGCGTTTGGACAACCATCTGTAATAGAGGAGCCCTTTGAAAGCACAGAGAATCACACAAACATAAAGCAAAGAGTAAACACCAGCATTGCCCTCATTCTATCAAAGCCTCGCAGCAGAAACGCGTTTTCCCCCAGTAAAGCCGCTGGGATTGTGTCACCTGCTTTAATGCACTCAGATGCAGCCTCTTCTGCATGCCAGGAGTGCCTGAATTTCATTAATGTCTCAATTTTATTTAGATTTAGTATAAAGGGAGGGGATGTTTGCAAAGGGGATCCACTTCTCATTTCAGACCCTTGGCCAGGCTCAGCTGGGTGGATATTTATTTTGTACATACCACCCTCACTGCCTGCCAGGGGTTCTACCATCATACCACCACAGGTCACATCACTTCAGCAGGAAAGGTTGGCTTAGACAGTAACCAAAGGCAGCCATCAGGCAGGCTGGGGAAGTGATCCTATGTTAAGGTGCTAGATTTGAATGGGAAAAAGGTCAATCTGCACTCCACATCAGCAGAATGGATTAAGAGCACTTCCTGCATCAACATCTGAATCAGTACAGGAAACGTGGCCAAAAAAAAAAATAAGAAATTAAGGAATTAAGATTTTTCATAAAGACAAATGCTTTAGTAATTAAAAAACACAAATTTGACTTTATTATCCAAAGACTTCCTTTCCTCCTTAAATCTCACACACAGAGACAGAAAAAATAATCCGTATCCAGAGACTTGCAAATTCCTCCCCATCCTCACACCCAAAGGCGTATTAGCTCCTTTCTGCAGACAAAAAAACTAAGGCATCTCACATTTGCCTTGGCTTGATCTGTACTTAAAAAGTGCCAGGAGCTGGTAAAATGATGAAAAGAAAATGAAAATTCATAATACACCCACAGCTCCAACCAGTGCAGTTATGCTGATGAAATGCAACTGATTAGAAATAGCTCTATGGTGGCAAGAAGGAAGAAAAACTAGGAATTTTTTTTTTCTTCTGAAAGAGCTTATTTTTTTCTGGGAGTCAGTTTCAACTGCCAAGCAGAAAAGCTGAATGTATATTGCAGAGGGGAGTGGATACCATCACCTGCCGTAGGTGACATTTGCATCACCCAAACATGCATCACCCCTCAAATGCTGCCTCTTCCTACAGGGAGATAGCAATTGGCATCACAGGACTGGAAAATAACCTTACACAAGGGAAATAAAAACCGAAACAACCCATAAACTGCAGAGTGTGGATCACTGCTCCATCTGAACCATTTTTGGTGTAGGAAACCCAAAAGGCAGTGAAACTCAGCTCCAGTATCAGAACTCTGAGCTGCCACTCTATCAGCTCTTCCCCTCAGGAGGAACACTTATCCTATCACCAACACCTGTAATAATGAAAAATTAATTAAGGACATTGTAAGGCAAAAAGAACAGTCTCATATCCCAACAAAACACTTTGCTCACTGAAATTTAAATCAGTCACACCACTTTTCTCTTGTGTGTGCAAGTATGGGTGTGGATTCTTGCATTAAGTTTTCAACTCTGTACATTTTCACCAAGGAAATACTAAAAAATCTTTTTAAATGCATACAGAGTCTAAATCAGCAGCTTATATTAGCAACATAATATAAATAATATCACTTAGTTACGTATTCAGGAAATTAATCTAATCAGTTAAATCAGTTAAAATAACAAGATAGCCAAACTTGGCTCCCAAGACACAAGCTGCCATTTCAGGGGGGGACCAGCTCTGCCACCCATGACCTAACCCTCTCCAGCCACCATGGTCTCCAAGAGACATCTTTGAGAACATCCACTGCCTCTTAATGCTGTTGCCTTTGGCAACAGGACCAGCCACAGGGACTCAAATTGATTGCCCTACAACAGTGCAAGCAAAGGGCTGGGGTAGGTACATGTATTACATGATATCATGTACATCTTTTGGGGAGTGATATCTAATCAAATGGAATGTAACAGAGCAAGAATCACCAATGCAGTCTGAATCTAAAAGCTGAGAGGTATCTAAAGTGAGAGGTGATTGACAGATCAAAATGCCAAAAATCAGATGCCCTGTAAAAAATTCAAGTTCCTCAGGGTCTTAGACTCAGCTGTAGGAATATCTCCCAGGAGATGACAGCTAGTTCACTTCAGTGTATTTATATTGCCAAGCTGTGGGTGCTGGGTGGCTATCACCATATTAAGCCCCTTCATAAATCATTCTGAGGTGCTCCAAGTGCAGGTGCTGGTTGGAAAATAGGGGTATTTTAAGGACACCCCCCTGCCCCACTGCCCAGTGGTGGCAGAGCTGCTGAGGCACAAACAGCTGCTGGCACATGATCCTCCCTTCACATGTCCCCTCCTGTGCCGCTGACACTTGGGGGGTTTTGAGGAGAGATGGGTTTGCAGGGCTCAGGCTCAGCTGGAAGGTGGGGGTGGCATTGCATGCTCCGGTAAGCGCTGGAGAGGAGTGGGGAGACAGGACTACATTCCTCATGGATGAAACAGCAGAGAAAGGGCTTGAGCTGCTTCTCTGAACATTAGTCAGCATGCAGGAACAACAACAACAACAAAAAAAAACTATAAAACAACAAAAAAACAACCTAAATCCACTCTGTAGTATTAGGGATTATGACTCAGAGATTTTTCTTTTTCCTCCCCCTCATGATTCATCCAGTACATTCTCACAGCTCATAATCAGAGCAGCCTCACCATTTTGGGCTCCCTCTGCCCAAAATCCGTCTAAATAACAGCCTCTGCAGTCAGCTGTGAAGAATTCAGGGTTTTTTTTTCCTCTTTCCCAGCCAAAGCGGGGGCAGGAGGGGTGAGTGCTGCCCGCCCGGATGCTCGGCACCAGCCCCACCAGCACAGCCCATGGGGGCTGCATGAGCAGCACTGAGCACAGGCACAGCCCCAGAGGGAGATAAAGGGGATGTTATCCATGGCACAAGGAAAACACTGGGAGCAGGGTACAACTTCAGAGAGGCTGCAGTCGCTCTCCGGCGACAGGAAGCTTCTCAGGCAGGCAGCAGTGCCTATCTGGAAAGGAGCTGTGTTAGCTCCAGGGATGGGTCAGAATTTGCTGGGAAGGAATCCAGAAATCGAGCAGTGGGGCCACATTGAGGTTTTTAGTTAGGGAGACCATGCTCTGCCTTTTCTACACCTTCAGCACCACAGGTGATGGATACCTCACTGTGGGATGGGGGATGAGACCTCCAAGAGCATCCCACTCAGCCTGCCACCCTGCTTACAGGCAAAGGGCAGACTGCTATAGAACAAGGGGAAAAAAACCAGCATTTCCAGAGCACACAGCCTGCACAGCCCCATCCCACAGTCAGGACCCTGAGCACAAAGTGATCTAGGCTGGGCTAAACCAAATACAAGGTTTGGATAATAATAGCAGATACATTCCACGTTTCAAACAATGGTAAGACATGAAACAGAGTCTCTGTAGAGATATTATACAGAATAAAAGAACTAATAAATCCTTATGTTCATGGACATTGGCACTGAAAGGCAGGGAGCAGGGCCTCCTTTCCCCCAACACCACCATGGTGCCCTGAATAACCAAGTGCCTTAGAGTTCAACAACTTGCCCAAAGGACGAGGGCTGCAAAAAACAGAGTTAGAGAAATTATCCAGGAGAACTTCCCCTGAGTCCATTCCCAAAATCACTATACTCCCCAGTTGCCAAGCATCTGTAGGGTCCCTGCTTCTGCTACCCCACGTAAGGGCACTCAAGCAGCTGGAGATGTCAGCTGAAAAGCACCTCACCTTGTCCAGCATGAAAGGCTGGGCAAGTAGGGTGTCAATAAAGCAGCATTAAGAAGTAGCAAAGAAATTATTTTCCCTCACAAAGCTGTATGGAGAGAAATTACAAAACCATTAATCCTTTTTCAGACTCACATACAAGGTATTTTTGAGTCTGAAAGACAGAAACAAACACTAGTAAAGACAGGAAGAAGACTGAAAGGGAGGGATTTTTACCTAGTCTTTTTTTTTTTTTTTTTTTTTTCACTTAAGAATTTTTCTGTTCTGTTCTGCATGCTCTGGAGAAAGCCACTGACTCAAAGTACAGTTTTCATCCTTTCCACATACCCCTCTGAAGCTGAGTTTCAAATCTCCCAACGTGGCACAGAGGGAATCTGAAGCTCCTCCAGCCCCTCTCACTTCCCAAGGCCAGACTCTGCATGAGGCAGATAAACAGTTTCAGACAAAATAATGAATACTACCGATTATGATTCACCTAAATACCCTCTTCTTTAAAAAACATCTTTTAGATTAATGATTTAAAATAACTTAGAAGACTGAATTTATTATATGGAAGTCAACCCAAGCTCCATGAATGGACATTAATGTCCTCTGGGTCAGCAGGTAAAATTTACAGATTCATTTTCATGTTTAAAGCTGCACCATGGAAACAGCACTTTTGCTGCATGGAAAGAAAAAAACAAGTGCTTTAATGATTTAAGGATCCAGTAAAACCAAATGACACAGAGAGACTCTCATCTTCTGCAGAGGGAAGCCTACCCTGTCACAACCAAATTATCAGTTAACATTGTCTCCTTTTGCAATAAAATCCAGATGCAAAATTACATCATATCATGGGGTGATAAGCACACCTTACACCAGGATTGCTCATACTTCCACTTACCCTTGAAAGTAAAGTAAATAAATTTAATCCAAATAACATTTGCTATAAAGAGCTCTCAAATGTACTTAGGAGTTTCTAAACCAGATTTCCTTATGCACATTACAACATCCCTTATAAAAGAGCTGCATGTTAAGTTACCTCCCTAGAAGAAAAGCTGCATGTTAAGTTACCTCCCTCACCCTTACACAGCCACAGGTCATCTACACCAAGGGGAAGTCAGCAGGAGGCACTGATGGAAGGACAAATACTGACTCTAAAAGGACAAAGCAAGAGCTGAGAGAAGACAGGCAGCAGATAACAAAAGGACAGAAGGTATTTATCAGTGAATCACACACTTCCCCAGACATCTTTCCATTAATGATGAATATCATAATTCCCTTAAATAATGCAAGGAAAATTTGTTTAATCATTTAAAGGCATCATCAATAATAAATATGTCAGCTCCAGATGCTAACCTCACCATTCCTCCCTGCTCAGAGACTGCTTTAAGGAAAAGATTAAAATGCTGTCACTTTCTAATTTTGGAAAGATGCTTCAGCATCAGAACTGGGAGAACAAAGAAAGTACCCAAGACTGAGGAATGGAAATCCAAGCACGTGCACACCCTGCACGGTGTAAAAGATTTTTACACCACAGCTGCCATTCCTGTGCGATAAAGCAGCAGTGAAAGTGCAATTCCTGTTTACTCAAGCAAAATGTGTACAAGCAGAGGTATGCACTGAGACTGCTAAGGCCATTTAAAAGGAGAACCCTTCCCACTGTCCAGGAGAAGGTTCCCCACCAAGGACCAGCAAGAACAACAAAGGGGCCACACCAAAGGAAGCGCATCCACACCGGCAGTGCAGCAAGAGCAAGGGCAATGCCACATCTGAGAGGTACCCAACTGCCACGCCAGCCCTAAGGCCAGCATCTAGATGAGAAGAACAAAATTATGCACACCACCTTTCAATACTGGATTTCTCAGGAATAAATACCAAAAAGGATATGTAAGAGCTTTATTGCTGCTATGCTGCCTGCAAAAGCCACCATGCATCCAGGAGCATCCTCTACAGTACCAGAAAATCGGGACAGGTTTCCCAGCTCACCTTAACCTGGGCACAGAATCCTCTGAGCCATCCACCACCTCACTGGCACACAAGTCACACCCTCCCCGAGCTGTGGATTGCCTTGACATGATGCCCTGTCATGACAAAGCCATAATCCCAAGAGCCACTGCTGCCACAGCAATCCCAGGCACTGAATACAGAGGCAATGGATAATCTGTGTGGGTCCAGTGAGAAGAGCTACAGGTGCATTTGGGAATGTCCTACTCGCAGTACAGAAGAAGGCAAAGAGAACAAAGTCAAAACCACAGGTATATCATGTTTCCGAAATGCTGGCACATTTTCCAGAAAAGCCTTTTCCTTGCAAATACAGGAGGAGTGCAGGAAGCAGGGGAAGAAATTTGCATAAAACTGGCATAGTTTTGACTTCCAAAGTCATTTTCTGACATCCCTAAACTAAAAGAGAGGTGACCACCAGCAGTGAAGACGGAAACCCAATGGCACAGAGTGATTGTAAACATGCAGTATCTTACAGCAAGGAAACCCAGTCTGCTGCCTCTGCCAAACTTCTATCAGGGCTTGGGGTGGGACAAAGGGTTTGTGCCACCAAAACATGGTTTGTATTGTTTCAACTTTTCTCTTTTCCCTAGGAGTCACTCTTCCGATTCAGAATCTGTACTATTTTAAGCAACTCTGTTAAAAAAAAGAAACAAAACAAGATTTAATGCCTGTTCGGGCTGCCCGTAAAAATCTTTTCCACTGGAACAAAGATTTAAACCTGTGACTCAAATGAGTATACAATGAGGGTATGATTATCAAGAGGACCAGAATATCCTCTTATTAGAAAAATGTTCACTGGGCTTTCCTGCACTTTACATGCTGGTATTAACAGCTTGTTTAGTTGCATTCAGGCAACACCAGTTGTCTTTGACACAGCAAAAAAAAAAGTATGTATTTTATAATACATAAAAGGAGCAGGTATGTGTGTGTGAATGTGTGGTATGTGAATCCACACATGCACATACACGCATGAACACACACATCCTTCCAACTATTGTCAACAGAAGAGATAAAAGGAAAGAAAAACACAAAGCCACAAAAAACAAAGCTTGGAAAGGATCAAAGGACACACTCCACCTGCCTGTCTCAAGTAAAACAAGCCTAATTAAGGCACTTTAAAAAATTATTATTTGTCTCTTACGGTTGCAAGCATGATGGAGGAAAATCAGGGCCCTTTTTTGTACAAGTGCTATGCAAATACTTCAGGCAGTCTGGAAGAGATCTGCAGTCTACTAGGTTTCAGTTAAAATTATATCAGCCTTTAAGAGTACCATATATTCATTTCATCTTAAACCTATTCTTTCAAAGATTTACTTCTACTGGTACAATATTTCTACGCAGACAAAATTATTGAAAAAAGGGAGAGGGTAGGAAGAGGCTGGCAGCAGCCTGGCTGGAGGCAGGACCACAGCCCAGGTCTGGGGATATCCATCCGAGCACCATTTTCCAAGTTCTGCTTGGTTTCTTTGGCTGGATAAGTTCCAAAAGCACCTCATCCCAGGTCTGCCCTGTGCACATCCCCATGATGAGCTCTGCCCCAAAGGCTTGCACCAGTGATGGACAATGACACGTGTGCACAGTGCCACTTCTCAACCCACCCTATGCAGGCAGCTCCAGCACAGCTGCCAACCCCACTGCCAGACGCACAGAGAAGAAAGTATGTGTAAAATGCCCTGCTTGCTGTTCTGCAGAAGGGCAGATTAGATTTTAAGGCAGCAAGTCATCAGCTAGGAGCCTGCAAACTTGACAGAGCACCATCATGTAATAGAAAAGTCTCCTCAATCCCGCTGACTTGGATCTGAACAAGTGAAGAAGTTTTGGAAGGTTTCCTAGATGATTTTTTAGGTCCTAGAGCCAAGAGTTAGTCAGTTTGGTCTCCTGGCAAGCAGAGAGAACATATCCAACAACCGCATCCAAACTTTAAAAAATAAAAAAATAAAAAAATACTAGCCTGGGGAGCAGAGCCCAGTGTAATACTCTTATTTACAAGTTTTCTGACTACTCTTTCATCAGCAGATTTTACTGGAAAAACTCAAAAGCAATCCTCATTTTACAAGCATGTTTTTTTCTGTGCGGTCCAGGCACCCAACTTGAGATGGGTGAGGAGTCGCCTGCCTGCCCGGGCAGCTGCAGTGCGCGTTCCTCTCACCATGACAAAACCCACCTCTGGATTTATACACTGTGCAATAACTATCTTGCTAATCACAGGCTGCTCTGCACTTCTTAACCCAAATTATTATTATTAGAGTTGGCTACGCTGCAAACATGCCTGCTTTCCAAACACAGGACGCTGGGCTGGAGAAGAGGAGTGGGGGATTTAATCTTTCACTGCTTCCAGCGTAAGGCAGTAAATGGCATTTTGGCATGTTCATTTCTTTCAACAGGAAAAATAACATCTTTCAGGAGGTTTTCCATTTTAAGCAGAATCACCACAAAAAGGAAAAAAAATAGTGGGTACGGCAACATAACACATAATGTGGCCTTCTTTCAGTTCACCAGCTATTTTTATCTCTCAACTGAAGCACAGAAACTTATTTCACTGAAAAAAAACTATTTAGCTGTTTAAAAGAGACAGTCAAGTAGCAGAGGCCACACACTTAGATACTAGTGAGGGGAGAAAGAAAAAATATTTATTTGTGTAGATGCTGTAAGCCAGCTGAAATTTGCCACCTACAACTCATCACCAAGCTTTCCAGTGGGCAGGCATGACTTGGGCACAAGCCAACCCGAGCTTGAAATGCCTGGGTAGAAAACTGCTCATATGATCTGGCTAGTTTTTAGCCATCTATTTCACTTTCACCTACTTTTTTTTTTTTTTTTTCTGAAACATCTGTCTTTGTCCAGGGCCAGAGACAGAATGCTGTCTATGAAACACAGGAGTATTTACCCTGGTATAGCAAGTCCATCACACTTCATCTCAAAAATGCAGGGCCAGCATCAGCACAAGTCTTGCCATCAAACTGGGGACAACCTGTACAGTGACAGATCTGCATAAAATAGACCCAACTTTCAAAACTACTTTTTCCAAGATGCTTGTCAAGCTACCTTGGCCATTATCTGCTTAAAGCAAGGTCCTCTGTATCCTTCAACTCAGCCAATGTCATTCAGTGTCCCATGGTCCAGCTACTCCAGTTCAGGTGCTATCACATGTGGTGGACTGACAGCACCAAACCTGAGTAGATGAACAGCCCATTTCTGAGCCAAATTAAATTAGGCTAAAATAATCTCATTTGAGCATGCAAGGGAAATAGGATAGGGCCCAAGTGTCTTGAAAACAGCAAAGCATCCTAACAACTGGTGTGAAGTGATCCTTCGGTGCAAGGGCCACCAGGAAGATCAAGTTATGAACACGGCCTGAAATATCCCCTTGTCCAAGTGGGGCTAGGGATGGTGAGGGGGGAGGGGTGGGTTGGCATGGGAAACTTGCACTATTTGGGAAAGCAGTATGCATTGAAGTGGGGAAAAAAATAAGGAAAAAAAATAAAGAGTCATCCTGAATGAAACATGACACTGAGTGCTCACATTTCATCTAAGAAGCCTCAGGTATTATCATCAGAGACACAGAAGAGCCTGGAATATGGCTTCTGTTTCTTCACCTGATGATAGCCTTTAAATTTTCTGCTTGGGTTACATCTTTCCTAGAAAAAAAAAAAATCATCTTTCCATCTATCTGTAGGAAAGTTCTCTCCACAACTCAGCCAAACCCGACCCGACCTCGGCAGAGCACGGGATGGGCACATTCAGGAATCGCCACCCATGGCAGAAACCAACGCCACAAACCAGAGCTGGGAAGCATTGGCTTTCCAGCATGGGAAATGCAGTGCTGAGTCCTGGGATTTTTTCTTGAGGGGGAAAAAACCAGCTGTGCAAGCAAAGCCTCCTAACTAAATCACTCACTGCAAGACTGATGCAGCCAGAAATAAATGTCTGCCGTCAAGTGATACTGAGCGTGTTCTTTAGATCACCAACTTCAAAGTGTTTCCCTGTTTCAGACCCCTCCATTTCTATAATCAGAAGCAGTTGAAACACTTGACTTCATCGTCAAGTCAGTCTCTAACACATTGTGCTTCACAGTGCTCACTGCTTGTGCAAAAGTGGGAAGCCCTGCGTGGGATGTGTCCCAACTCCATCTGAGATTCCCCTTGCTCTCCCCAGGCAGCATTGTCTCACGGGAATGGGGGCTGCACAAATTGAGCCACCACCAACACAAGCCCAAACCCACCTGTGTAACTGCTCACATGCCCAAAATCCTTTGCCACCAGGGCACCACAGCCTTCGCAGGACTTCCACAAACTGGGGCCAGATTCCTCCAGGGGAAAGAAACAGGGTTGAAACGAGGTGCAAAAGCCCTGGGCTTGCAGCAAGCCAGAAGGCTACTAAAATTAGCAGTAGAGAGGTCAGAGAGGTAACAGCAAGAATGCAGAGGCAAGGCTTGGAGTGCAGATTGCAACCACTGAGGAAGTGGATCATGGACCACCCCTCAGCATCACCCATAACAAGGTGCAGGGCAGAAGCACTATGGTCATTAACCTGTTCTATTCTTACCATCTGATCTCAGAAATATCTACTTAGTGACACCAGTTGCAATCTGGAGTGAGCAAGAGAAGCCAAAACTGTCAGGCTGACATTCATTTAGAGAGAAAGGAAACAAGAGAAGCTCCGACTCCTTTATTCCTTTTTTTTTTTTTAAGAAATAAGGGGCTGGTCCTCAAGCCATGAACTCTTTGGATATGCAGAGACACTGACAGAGTGCTTGCCTAAGCTGCCTCAGAAAGAGAAAGAAGGACCCATGCAGAAGATAAACCATAAAATAATGGGGTGCAGGAACATGTGGACAAAAAGGTAAAGAATAAACAGCCAGGTTAGGAAAGAAAGAGGAAAGAATTCAAGAAAAAAGGGAAATATGCCTGTGAAAAACACCACAGGCATAAAACTCAAACAAAGTGAAACAGAAAAAGAGAAGCAGAGGGAAACTAGGAGGAGGAAGGAAAATTAGAGCTAAGCAGGCATTGATGCCTTCACGCATAGGTTTGTATATATATGAAAATACATTCCAAAGTTACTTAGATACAGATTTATACATACACACACTCACAAGTAGAAAATCTGTGCCCTGCTTTTCCTACACTGCTCTGAATAAAAGCAAAGACTTCATCACTGGTGAATGGTTTGGATAGGTCAGCAAAGTTCCCACTTGCACGGGGATGTTTTCTGTGCACTTCATGTACCAAGCTGGCTCCCACGTTTACTGCTATTCAGAGCTAAAACAACAAAGAAGCAAAGTAAGAAAATAAATTGTCAGCAGCACATTTATGGCTGTCACATCTCCATCATGTGCACAGACAGCCACAGATCCCCAGAAGGAGTACCACTGCTATTAGTTATTGGCATTACATATAGCACCACCAAGAGCTCAAGATACCACATGTGTCTGTGCTGGATGTTGTATGAAAACAGAACAGAAAGGCCAGTCTCTGTCCCAGAGACTCAATGACCTAGGGTAAAACCAAGATATAGATAGAAAGTACAACCAAATAGGGAAGGCTGACCAGAGTGGAACAAAAGACATGCCAAAGCAATAACCATCATCTCACTATACATGGCAATCCTTGGATGGGTACATCTAAATAGTCCTCCTTTAGACAGGAAGCCAGGAAGGGGTCAACCACAAAAGAGCACAAGAAAAGAGCCATCAATTCCCTGTTCTCCGAAATCCCACTTAACCACTAACGGAGATGGTGGGAGATGGTGTAAAGATCTCCTGCTACTGAAACAACCAGCAGTAAGTAGTAACCCACATGAGAACCACCACATCCATCAAACCACAGAGAACAACCCCTAACTAACATGGCCACAATGTCCATCAAAATCTTGACTTCACAATTCCCTTACTGCATGCTTGTTTGTTTAAATATCACATCTTGGGACATACAAACCAGATGAGGACCAAGAGTCACCTATGAATTAACTTAGAATTTATGACCCCTTCAACAAGGTAATAAAGGAGGCAATGTAATTAAAAAAAAAAATAAATTAATTAACACATCAGCTAGACAAAACAGCTTCCTGTGACCAGCTAATATGACAGGTTGTTACAATCCAGTCTTTTCTTTGCAGAAAACTCCTGGTAACTAGCTCTAGTTGGAAAAGGGTGAACAGAGGAAAGGAAAAGCAGCATTATTCATGTCTGAGCACATACCTCAACTGTGCTATTTCCTAATTTTTGTATATTCTAAAAGGCAAAAATCACTGCAGGTAACTGGGATTACATTTGAAAGTACTTTCCTCAATGCTCAGTTTAAACACTGCCATCATCACCAGATTATCTACTGGTTACTACATTAAGTGATGATCAAACATCTGATACACATTATGTCTTTCAATCCAGAGATGGAGGGTCTTGTTTTGCTTGTGTGTTTACATTACACAAAATGTTGCTATGTGTTTAAAAAAAAAAAGAACCTTCAGTTGAACATACCTTACACTTGGACCAGAACATGATGAGGTCTGTGGCAGTTCTTATCTCCTGTGAAATTGGACCCTCAGAGAGCAGAGCTTCATTTCCTTGCAGAAAGCTCCTATGGTAGTTGGCACAAAGCTTTAAGCAGCCTTTCTGCTACCTGAGGCAATACAGCGAATACCCTAAAAAGAGAACAAAAGACCTCAAAACTTTCAGTAGACCTCAATACTATGCATATTTCCAACAAAGCCAGTATAGAAAGACATCACAAGCTGCCCATGCAGTAGAGGAGATGGCTGCAGCCTTCTGGGCTGGTTGGAGGTCCCTTCACTTGCAGGCTCACTATCCAGGTCTATCATTGCTGCTATCAAGCCAAGATGTAATGCTTGTCAAGATCAAGACCAGGACTTTCTCCAGGACGTTGGGGCTGCACCTCTTAATCAGCCAGAGATGACAGAAATACCAGTACTGCTGGAGAAGGCCTTATCACCAGAAGAAATTCAAGAGTGTTCCTAACCCAACAACTCAACTGATGAGCTGTGGATTTGTACTGACAGCCAACAAAGTCAGCAGCAAACTCTTCAACCCCTTCTTCATGTCAATCAACTTTTCTGCATCGCTGTAACTCAGCTTCAGACAGCTGCTCCTCACCCATGACCCAGTGGTGCCTAAGAACACATTTCTCAGGCAGCAGCTGGATGCAAAAAGGTTAAACAGAGCTGTGGATCATCATCATGCCACAGTCATATGAGCCTGAGTTGCCTGGCCAGATGACCTGACCTACTGCCAGGCCAGTTTGGGCTCTGAGTGTGGAGACTGGTGGGAAGAGGAAACCTCATCACTTCTCCTGTGGTACCAGCCACACCAAAGAGCTTGGAAGTGACTGCATGCTCCTTCTCCTGGTGGCCTATCACTGCAGAAGAAGGTTGGGAGCTCCCTGGGCAGACCTGCTCTGCTTGCCAAGCCTCCAGTGAAACTGCAACTGCATGAGCTCAGTATCAATACTTGCCAACTTCTGATGGGCACTGAAACCCCTTAATATCTTGAAAATAAGCATTAAATGCTATAAGCAGCATTTTGTGGGTCTAAAGGCTTTGTCATGCCTTAGGGAGGCCTAAAAAAGATTTAGCCCAGACTCCCAAGACTCTTAAGAAAGCATGGCTCCCAGGATATCACACACTTGCCCTGTCCCTGATGGCATCTCATACCTTGATGAGCTTCTAGCTGTCTTTCTGCTGCCATGATAGAGACAACAGTATTTTTACCAGCTCAGAATCCAGATTATCTAAGTAGAACAAAGTACAGGTGTTTGTCACTATGAATATTAGCACTCCTAATGTTATTAGAAGGTGAAATGCATTAGCAAGATGAACTGTGAGCTCTCCCAGTCACACTGGATCAGCACAAGTGACTGCAGACTGCTTAATCCCTCCCATACATTCCTCTCCCATATCACCTTGTCCCTTGAGGCAGAGTTAGCACTTTAATAACAGAGATGCACAGAACTGAAATCCTATTTACTGCACAAAAATACTCAAGCGAAAGATTCACTAGAAGGTACTGAGAACATCCTTCAAAACAAGGTCTTGGCCTCTCAGGTTATCAAGATTCATAAGGAAAGCAGGGACACTGGGTACCAGTAATAGTTTATAGCCTACACCACCAAGCAATATAATGTCATACTTCATGTTAATGGACAATCTGAGCTCTGAACAGGTACTACCTGTCAAAAATACAGTTATCACCTGGCAACCTGTAAATTTTATTTGATGAACTTATAAATAAAATTATAAAATTATCGCTTAAACATTAAAATTACAAAATTATTGCAAACTTCTCTTCCCTTGCTCTTCTCCTCCATATAACAAATGCTTGTCAATGATGCTATGCAAATGAGATTCCAGTAGTGACATTTACCTGTCACACTAATCCAAGATCTAAGGAAGGTTTTCTTTCCAATTCTTCAGCACTTGCAGGATCACATGAGGAGTTCTAAAAAGTTTATTTTCCTTTCTAGCTGCACTGGTTGTAGCCACCAGACCTTCTCCTACAAAGTAGCAGCCTAGAGAAGTCACCACTGCTGTTTTCAACCATGTCATGCAGAAATGCAGGACCTTTACTGTTTCCATGAAGCTCTGAAGGTGTAGTTGATATCACAGCTCTACTGTCCTGTGCTGTGAACAACTGCACAAAATGTGTGTTCACAGATGAAGGAGGCAAGCAAAGGTGGAAGGGGAGGGGTAAGAAATGGCTTGCTGAGGGAAAACCCCTCTTAATCCTACTCATGGCTGAGTACTGAGAATCCCATCATCTATCCAAGCTACTTGTAACCAACAGGCCTGGTGGCTAACTACCCAAAATAAGGAAAAAATTTCCAAGATTAACTTCTCCCTGCTTCAGCTTCTTGGACTGAAAAGAGCAGCATCTTCCTTCTCTGAACCTACTCATTTGCTTTTAGTTATTAATTTTGTGTATTCAGGACAGTTGGGACTACTTCCACCTAATACAAATGACCTCAGCTTTTCAGTTTTTCCTTAGTAACCACAGAAACACTGGTAGGAAGAACCCCTCTGGGGTCCCCAGTCCAACCTCCCAACCAGTAAAGAAGTCTGATTATTACCCTCTGTAATGTAAAATATGTGTACTTTTTCATTAGTATTTTTATATAATCCAATAGCAGCCTTTTTAACATTTAAGAAAATTACAAAGCTTTGCCCATCCCATCTCCAAAGGCAAACTGGGCAGAACCAGAGCCAGATGTGAGATACCTGTAAATCAAATGATCCATCAGTTCACATAACAAACACAGGCATCTAAATCCCCAGACCAGAATCTCAATTGCCTATACCACAGGATACAGCTCTTGGCATTTGCTCCCCCCATGATCATTTCTGGGAAAGTGTTATTTCAGACTTTCCTACACTTATGAAGGAGGGAAAAAATAAATACCCCCTTATTATTTAAATAAGACTCGAAGCATTATTAAATCTCTCCAAAAAGAAAGCTTTTTGCTCAGCATACTAAACTACAGGTCATTGCACTGACAGGTGTGACTACTTATTTACAGCTTCATCTGAAGCACAAAGGGGATTTGGAACATCAGGTCTTAAGTGACTGCTGTAGCATAACCACATTAATGTATAATTAACATTATGTCTGCAGTACAGCTAATAATAATAACAGCAATAATATTACTATTATTGTGACGATAATAGTGATAATAACAACAACAACGTTACTGAATTTTAATAACAGAAAAGAGAGACCCATGCTAAACTTTTTCCCATGCCAAGGAGATGTAATATAAAGGGTGTGAGTGCAGCCTAGGCTTTAGCCATTGCTCTGCATCCCACACACCAACACGTGCCCAGAGCTGCTGGTTTCACCATGTGAGCCAGCAATACAACAGCATGTTTATGTCAGTGATGCTCCACTGCTGGGAACAGAGACATCCCCAGTCCTTAATTTCAGGGTGGTGAGATACTGGCACAGGTTGCCCACGGAAGTTGTGACTGCCCCATCCCTGGAAGTGTTCAGGGGCAGGTTGGATGGGGATTTGAGCAACCTGGTATAGCAGAAGGTGTCCCTGCCCATGCAGGGGGGCTGAAACTATGTGATCTTTAAGGTCCCTTTCCAACCCTAGTCATTCTATGGTTCTATACCAGATTGACAGAGGAAAGATGACAGTGGGTGGTTCAGAGGACAGAACCAGTTTTCCAGCATAAAATCCCAGCACTGGCCTGCTTGAGATCCTGGGGATTCCCAGCATCACCCCCACCGTGCTGAGTACTTCCACAAGCTGCTTCACAAACTACACGATGGGATGTGGTCTTGCTTCTCCAACCAACCTCTTTTCTGCACCTGCCCCCATGGAAGGAGCCTACAGCTCTGGTCACTTGTGGTAGGTACCTTCCCTCCCAAAACAGGGATAGTCTTTGGTGTCTTCTTTTTGGCTTCTCTGCCATTCCTTCCCACCCACCAGAGAGGAGCTGAGTCCCATGCCTGACCAAGCTCCCAGCTTGTGGTGAGAACTATGGCAATGCCACTGTCTCTCTTGAGAAGCTCTCGAAGTCCTGCAGCTCTTCACCATGCACACTTTTTGGCACTGGGTATTCCTGCCCAAGGCATGTGAAAAAAGTGACAGAACACTTCTAAAACACAGCAATGACACTCTCCTGTGCAATGGCACCTCTCCCATGCAAATGCACAGTCCTTCCAGGGTTTTGGGCTGCTACTTCTCACCGGCATGCTCCACATGCCTCAGCTCAGCCCACCCTCCAGCAGCACATGTCAGCTCTCAAAGCCTGCACAACCCCCTCACAGTGGAGATATGGTCAAACCTCCCCTCCCCTATCAGGGGACTTTTTAATGAGCTAATCTGCAGAAACCTACCCAATAATTTTTACACCAAACCCCTACTGCTTTTTCAGGTAAAAGTTTTAAGGCCAAAATGACAGAGAGAACCCGCCCTTTTGCTTGGAAACTTGTTTCAGTGGCTAATCACCCTCACCATTAAAGACCTGTGCCATTTTATCTAATTTGAATTACCTATTAGGCATTTTTTGTAGCTGTCTGTCACTGCTGTGTATTCCAGAGCCCTTTACTACCTCATGTGCTATAGCAGCAGCAAATCCTGGATCATTTTTCCTTCAAGATGATGAGGGATGAAACCACAGTATGTGCTGACATATTAAATATAAGATACCAATAGCAGATAATGGTGTGATAGCACAGGCATTAGAGTGGGTAAGAAAAACCTCCCTGGAAACCCTGGGTGATACTCAAACATTCTCTGATTTTGCAGGATACAGCTCCACGTCAGTATTCATACACATGCCTTGAATTCGCATAAAGAACAATACCACCCAGGGATGCATTAAAAAGCATTTAGATCATACAGACCTGGATGCTTGCAAACCATCAAGACTGCTCCATATGCACTGCCGGTCCCTGTGTTTGTGTCACCCTGCAGACAGACTGCTGTCTTCAGTTGAGTTGATGTACCAGGTAACCATCTCATTGCTTCTCATCTGTCACACTTGCAGCAACAAGGAAAAAAGCACCACCAGCAAGTCCCTTGCCAGAGACAGAAAGGAGGAAAGACACAGGAACGCCACATTATCACAACACCAGTGACTCAAAAAAATGCTGTCCTCTACCCAATGGTACCAACAAGGCAAGCCAATGGCAGGCACTGCATTTCCAGGTATAAATAAGCCCTGTGCAGAGGTACAGTCGCCCTGCTTGCCAAGGCACTAACACTTTCCTACCGGAGAAGACACACTGGCTCTGGAACAGATGCAGCTGTGAGAAGGGAAAATGTGACCCACACACAGAGCTAATGGGTCCCAGAGTCAGATTATGCCTTAATCCCCTCCTCACTCTTCATAAATCCGGACAGAAACTATGCAGGTGGTTGGTACTGAAGGCACCAGCCAGCAGGGTGACAGAAAGTAACACGCTGTGCTTCAAAATAAGATCTGTATCACCTTGCTGCTAACAGGCAAAAGCTTCCTCAGGGAGCAGGCATTTTCCTCTCCACTAGTTCAGGATGCAGCTCTGCACCCTACCTGGCTCGCAGAGATGGACCCCAGACCATGGGCACATCCCCTTGCCAGCAGCAAGGGTGGGGGCTGTATGCCCATCCTCTCCAGCAGTAACTCACCGGGATCAGCACACAGGCTGCACTGAGGCTCTGATGAACCTGCTTGAATTGCTTAACTGATGGATAAACAGCTGCAGTGCACTGCCCCATGGGTACCTGACACCAGCCTTCACTAAATTCACCTACTGGGAGCAAAACATAAACCCTTAGTATTCCTGCGAGCAGTAGAAACACCTCCCAGGTCACAAAAGACAGCGTTTCCCCTTCCCATGGCCTGCCAGTGCTATTATCTGCGCAGATCACTAAGGAATTTGTTTTTTTTTTAAATAAGATGCCATACTTGTGATGCCTATCATGCAGTTCCTAGTACAGCTGCACCAGCATATTTACATAAAAAGCCTAACGAGGTCCACAGAAAAATAATGATGCTGTAAATAATCCACTGAACATCCAGCTGAAAGCTGCAAGGAAGACAAGACACACCTACAACTTAAAAGCATATAGATATACAATGTTTTGTCCCTTGCCTTGCTCCAGAACATCGGCACTACAAGTAGCTTCCCCTACCAGGAATTCCTCATATAAAAGTTAATGAAATATATACAGCCAGGAAGCATAAACTGCCTTTGTAAAGCATTCGGCTTGAAAACAAGATTAAAAATAGGAAGATACAGTTCAAATCTTGCAATAAATTAAGCATAAGCTCCAATTTTAACAGACAGTCCTTAATTAAATCCATATCTATGCTTTGGTTAGGCAGGGGCACAGAGAGAGCAGGGTGCCTGCAGAGCTGCACAAACACACTGTGCCATGGGGTGACACAGCTCACCATCATCTGAGAGCTGGGAGCTCCCACCCAAGCTGTATCCCAAGCATGCACATTCATGCAGGGAGACAATGTTCCATTTTACAAACTAATTCAAACACAGAATTTGGTTGTGCAACTGATGGACCTTCCGGCAGCAGCAGGCCTAAGCCCTTACTTATTTTTGCTGCTGCAGAATTGCTCTGACGTTGCATGGCCATCAGTGTGCAAATGCAGAGGATGCAAAATCCTTCAGGCCTTGCCGAGGCAGAGGACTGGCACAGCTCTGGCTGTCCCCTGCAGTCGGACCACCATCCCAGGGATGCCACCCGTACAGATGCACAGCGTATTTCACTCCTAAGAGGTACAGAGGCATTCCCATTGGCTGACAAACTGCACCTGTACAATTAATTACCTTCACAGACCTTAAAATACACAAAGGCATGGTCAGATCGATCAGAATTATAACAGTTCTAAGATAGCTATAAGCCAGACTTGTGATTTATTGCCACTAGATCGACAAGAGACAGGGGAAAAAAATTAAGAGGAGCATTTGTAAAAGGATGTAAAGTATGTATAAGAACCCTTGAAACTCCCTGGGGTTTGAACTAGCATTAATCAGAGATATGCAATACCCTGCACAAAAGAGCATCTGACTGGTCCACACGCTTGGAAAAGATATTTATTAAATTATTTTAAAATTCACAATAGAAAAGAAACAGGATGTTTATATGACACAACTAAATATCAGACGGTATCCTTATTTTTTACAGTGATGTCAATGCTTCAGAGATAGATTTTTTATAATATCCTCATATTTTACAAAAAAAGTATCTAAGTGCTGTTACGATAATCCAGACAAGTTGGCACAAACTGACACTAGTGACATTGCATTCTTGCTAAATTAAGAAATAAATACTCCCATTTCATACAGCCACAACGTATACATCATATATCAAGCTCTATGTATTTAGCAACGTCTAGTATATTCCAATACACCCCCCAGAAAAGCTCTTTTGTTTTAAATCAATGGCTTAAACATTGCATATTTTTGAAAATACTAGTAAAAAGGAACTAGTGTGGGGTGCACAGCTCACTGTGTCTGACCAGATAACATGGACAGGCAAACATGTCTAAACTTGTCAACTCTAAAGATCTCACTGAAGGCCTCCAGCATCCTTCAGATACAATTACAGGTTATGCCGGGATTTCTCCGTTCGGCATTTTAAGATGCAGCAACCAACACTTTAATAGTTCAAAACCGAAGTCCTAAAGCGCCCTGTCAGTTAAAACATGCTTATATTATTTATATATTAAAATAAAACGCAGCCTATTGAAGTTGTACTGGAAAAAAAAAAGCAGGTTTTTTTTTTTTAGGAAATGATAGCCTAAAAAAAATAAAACCAACCTTTTTTTAAAAATGGTCTTTGGAGATTCCGAAGAATCTTCCCTGTTTGTTCCTTGGGCCCTCGTGCTCGCCAGTTTAAATTGTATTGTCCATATTAAAGACGGTCCGAGCAAAATAGTTCAGCTCTGCAGATTAAAAGCTTAATTCACCCCGCACACCCTCGCAGGCAGCAGCAGGCCGGCTCCGCACGCACCTCCACGCTCCGGCCAGCGCATTTTCCGCGCACTTGCAGAGGGCGCAAACCAACACCCCGCACCCCCCGATCCGCGGGGTCCCCATCATCACCTCCTGTCCCCGCGTGTCTCCTCGAGCCAAGGAGGGGTGGGTGGGCACCCATTGCCTCCTCTCCCCCTGCGGCCGGGGCGCTGGGGGTGGCGCTGGGGGGATGGGCACATCACGCCGTGTCATTTCGGAGCGAAGCGAGACCCCAAACATCACCGGCCCTGATCGAGGCGGATTATCCCCGTGGGAAGGCATCCCGAACCCTTCGCCTCCCTCCCCATCCGCACGGATTTCGGTTTGCCACTGCTATTTTTAGCCCACCGTCGACCCAGCGCCTTTTTTTTTTTTTTTTTTTTAAGAAAATAAACTTAACTAAATAACCCCACCCCCGCTCCAGCCTCCCCTCTATCTGCACAAGCCACCCCCACCCCCCCCCCCCTAAGCTGTAAACTCCGGCTGCGACCTGCGAGCCCCGGCCGGGGAGACATCTATAATACAGGAGAGGGGTAAGGGGAGGGTGGGGGGAAAGGAAAAAAAAAAAAAAAAAAAAAAAAAAAAGGGTATAAAAATACAACTAAACCAAATAAATAAATAAATGGAACATAAACATGCAAACACCCTCCCCTCACCCCGCCGCCGTTAACTGCAGCCCCGTACTCACCGCTCCCCCCCTCTCCCCGGGAAGGGACCGCGGGGCAGCGGCCGGAGCGCAGGCAGGGCCGGGGGAGGGGGGGGTGGGGGAGGGGAGGGGCGCGGAACACCCGGGCCCCGCGCGCTGCCCATGTGCTCGCCGGAGCACGCGCTCGCCTCAATGGAACGTTGTGCTGGCGAGCGGCTCTGTGACGTCACCGCCCCCCGCCGCCGCCGCCGCCTTCGGCCGCAGCCCGGGGCAGCGCGCAGCGCCCGCCCCTGCGCTCCGGACCACGGCACCGCGGCACCGCACCGCCTCTAAAATTATAATTATTGGGTTTTGTTATTGTTATTATTATTATTACAACGAAATTAAATCTCGCGTGCAGCGGCGGAGTTCCGCAGGTGCGGTGGCAGCCGGCGCTGAGGAGCGCAGCATGCGCGAAGAGGCTGTGAAGCCCCGGTGCGGTGCGGGCCGGCTGGCCCGGTCCGGAACACCCCGCGGAAGAACGAGATCAGCCTCTCCAGAAGCGACTGGGGAAAACGGGAGCCTGCGCTGCTGATGTCCCGCTGCTTCTGATCTGGGAGGAAAGATGCCTGGGGGCCCATGGGTCCTGGAGGACATCAGTTTGGTTGCTAGTAGAAATCGTGGATTTAAAAATAAATAAAATAAAATAAAATAAAATAAAATAAAATAAAATAAAATAAAATAAAATAAAATAAAATAACCCACTGTGCCCCATTAGAGAGCTGAAATAGAGTAGATATCTCTGAATAATCACACGAGAGAAGGATACAAGTAGAGAAAATAATCTTCGCAGTCCCTTAAGTACTGGAAAAAGAAGCATCAAAACCAGCAAACAGGCTACAGGCTGGTGAAACATTAAAACAAAGGAAACCTCCAGTATATGCCAAAACAAGATTTGCTTCCCTTTTTTATTATTATTTTTTATATAAAATAAGAAAGAAGGAAATGTATACTCCATGATTCCAGGCTGGAACAGAAACGAAGCAGAAGATTCAATGGCATACGATTTTTTTTCCCAAAAGTATTTTTGCTCTGTCCAGGAAGGAACTTAAAATCCTGCTGTGCCGACGCCTTTGCAGCGATGCAAATGCTGCAGTGTTTTTTCCCTGTCGTGGTCACCATCTGTTAGCACCAGTATGGGTGTAGTGGTGCCCAGTCTGGGAGCTACTGCTGCCTCATATGGCTGATCAGCCTCCTATATCTATATAGTGAGATATATTGATAGTGAGATTTACAAAACAGTGTGGATAGCACATGCCACTTCATTTGATTAGCAAATACACTCCTAAATCCACTGCAGTGCTTCAAATACTGCAATAAAAAGCTGATCTGCAAGAATAACCCAGTCATTACAGAGGAAAATGATAGTGCAAAAAGTTCAACATTATTGTATAAAATGGTGCTTTATACAAACTGCAATTCTGTGGTCATGGAGTTTAAGCAAGATACAGCACTGGGCTTGAAAAAGAGGTTTGCATGCTCACAGGAAAAGAGATGAGAGCCCTCCTGATGAGGCAGGTTGAAGGTCTTCCTGAAATAGCCTTCAGTAACCTGCTGCAGAACAGGAGTGGAGGAGATCCCTTTGGGCTGAGCTCCTTGGTCCCCTTGGCTGGGGACCAAGTCCTTAATAAATTACACCCGTGAGGTCAGTGAACCTGGAAGAGAGACCAAAGTCTATGGTTACTCATGAGACCAAGGGATCATCTTTTCAGCTGAAAAGAGCACAAGTGCTGCAGCAGCCTGACACACTTTTTCCCCAAGCCCATTCCCACATCAGAGTTTGGGAGAAGTGTTGGCATGGAGCTATTACTCTGGCTTTGCATGGGTATTACCCCTACAGTTCCTGGCTGCCAGAGCGTGAGAGAAATGTCTAAAATAGCACTGCAAACTGAATTTTCATTCCTTTCTACACAGGACTCCCTTCTTCCCTTGACAAATCACACAGAATCTGCTATTAAATATCATCTCAAATTAATGCTGGTTTTCCCCATGCCACAGACTTGCCCATGTGCTACCACCACCAGCAGCATAGCTGTGAAGACAGCCAGGATGAGAGACAGGGATCTCCAGGTAGAATTTTGTCATGGTAGGCCATGACAGAGAAACAGAGAGTGAAAGCGTTGAGCTGCCTGTTTAAACACAGAGAAGTTGTACCACAATCATATGAGCTTGTCCAGCTGCAGGTCCAAAAGAGACCTCTGCAAACTGCAGGTTTGGAAGTCAGGCTCCAGATGCCATCAAAATGCACAAAGCATCCTTTATCCTGTACCCCTGGATATAGGATACCCCTCCCATTTCAGGGGTGGCAGGTGACCACCAAGTGACAACACAGCTGGAACCTTAGCAGTCATGGGGGGACCCTCCGTTTCTTCCACACCCTGGGTCTGTCATTGCAGAAGCTAAGCACGTGTAGAATATGTCTTGTGTTTGTATCTCTCAGCCCTGCAGCTTTTCTAGCAATTGTACTCTAAAAATAATCTAGTGTTACGACCTGAGCATATGCAGTCTGTGTCAATAAAGCACTCGAGTGTAATCATCTTTAGAAGAGCTTAGCACACTTGCACGAGGCAATCTCTTTGCTCTAAGTTCACCCCTCTGAGTTAAGCACAGTAAAGTCAAGGCCAAATGACACAGCACACTCTTTCAAGGCCAAAAGAAGATCTGAGGCAAAGATCAGGGGTCAGGCTGCAACAAGGCTGTGCCAGATGAAGGCTTCTGCCCTCCAGCACTCCTCTTGTTGCTTCTCTGTCCACAGCTCTACCAGCTTTGCCAGCTGCAGGGATCACATGAGGGCTGCGTAATCTGTGTCAGGCAAAGCTGGCCACATTAGCTGAAGCCAATGAGGGCTGTGACCTGTTCCTTGGGGTCAGCACAACATGGAGGTGACAGCTTCTAGCTGGTGACCACATGCAGCTAGAAAGTGAAGTGTCCTCAGCCAGGGCAGGTAGGTGGAGCGGTGGTTGGGGCCACACAGTTCCCTCAAACATGGGTCATGGAGAGACACGGCAGAAAAAACTGCCCTGAATGTGTAGTCATAAGCAATAATTATACCTTTGCTCATCCAGAGATTAAGGTTGTTCCAGGTAAATTTTCGGACTGTTCAAAAACCTAAGTCATCTCAGACTCTCAGAAGCGAGGGCTGGGTCATGGTGTCTGCTCCTCTTCTAATAGAAGCCAACATTTCTTATCAGCCAACCTGTAAAAATATCAAGTTCAGCATCAGTGTCTTGTCCTTACTTCACCTGCTTGGATATCATCTTGGAACTTTTATGCTCTGGAGGTTAGAAACCACCTAATTTCCATCCTGAGTATGCTCAAAGCCAGCCACCTGGCTATGTACAGCCACCTGATCTGCAACAGGTATCATGATTTGACACAAACATCTCACTCTTACAATACCTCCCTGCTGTATTTACCAATATTGAGTTCATTCTGTGATAAAATAATGGTATAAGGTGGTGGTGCTTATCAGAATTTATTTCTATTCCTCAGTCTTTTAATTTAGGTACTCATATTGATCCAAAGAAAATGCATTCCTTTCACCAAACCGTGATCTTTCTATAGGCAATGGTGAGTCACCTGTGATTTCAGTGGGGATAAAGTTCTACCAGCCATGGCTGGGTGGCAATAATGGAGCAGAAGCAAAGACTAGAAACTTTCTGAAGCTGCTGGAAAGACTTTCACTGCCTTCCATGGGCTGCATGTTGAATTCCATGTTATATTCCATGATGAATGTAAGTTGAAGAACAGAGAGAAGGAAGGTATTAGAGAAGTTCAGCGGCTATTCAGGTGTGTAAGAAATATCCCCAACCAGAATTGTGGGAGCAGATTACACCATCATCATTGCCAGTTCCACTCCCTAGAATGTATGTAATTTTTTTTCCCAGTCTAATTATGTCACTAGATTTCCACCTGTCCATTTCATCATAGAGATTATCCAGAAATGTAGGCCAGTGCCTCTCTCTTGGTGAGAGAGCACAGAGGAAGGTAATGGGTAAAGGAAACAGAGATGATCCATTTTCTAACACAGTTATGTCAGTGAAGCTGGGCTCAGTTTTGCTAAGACCCCAGAACTGCATTATGTGTCTTTCTCTGCAAGACTGTAGGGATGATGTTTGGCAAATAATTGGAAGCACACTCCAGAAGGTGGGAGATTTCTAAAGGCTGTGGTTCAGCATAGTTTAGCTATGACTTGAGAGCAGAGAAAGGCCATATGCAAGGTTGATATGAAACACAGAAAAAACTGCAACAGACTGATGGCCCAATTACGAGCTATGTGACTCAGATGCTCCACATATTCCCCAAGTTTGTGGAACTTAAATTAAAAAAAAAAAAAAGAAGAAAAAAAACCCAAACATTTTAAAGTGGTGCATTTCTGAGTGTACAGCAAGACTGAACTAATAGGACAAAGAGGTGCAAAATCTCCATTTGAGATTATGGAGAGCAGTTAAAACTATTAGCTTGAGTATGAATTAAAAAACAAAAAAGGAGTGAAATAAAGTGAAACCAGGTGACTGCATGACTGAATTGGTGTTAAACTGTCAAGATGGAAATTAGATCCAGAGATGAGCATGTCTGAGTCTGAAGCAGTTAATAAAATAGTGAGCCAGAGGTTTAGCATCAGTAGTGAAAAAAAAAAAAAAATGCTGTGTGTGAAAAAAGAGAAAATTGAAGAGGGAGGGAGTCAGCACCCTTCAGGTCCCAGACAGATTTCCCAAGGAAGCCCCTGAGAAAGGGACTAACTGGGTCCTTGGAGAGAAGGAGTCAAGTTTGTTTTTCTTGAAAGGTGAAAGATCATGACAGAAGTTGCAAGCCTGGGAGAGGAAGTAGAAACTGGTGCTGTCAACAGGGATGGAAAACCCAGGATGTGAAGATGTCCTCAGATGAGAGATGGGAGTCATAGGTCTGGTCACAGGAGAGCCCTGTGCCCACATGAGGTCTGTGTGTCTTAACAGCATCAGAGGACACACCTGGAGGCAGGTAAAATGCCTCCAGTCTCTGGCAGAGAGAGAGCCTGGTGTCTGCTGCCCTGTTTCTGAAGGAATCCAGTTCTGGGAAAACAGCAGGGGCTCTGCCCTCCTCATGCAAAGATCCTTCTGCCGAATTGCAGAGAGGAAACTGTTTAACTTGTTTGTTAGTCTTTGGCACCTGTGATTGTGTTACACATTATAAACAGGTCGGACCAGCCAAGCTGGCATACACCACTGCGGTATCCCCAGGGTCCCTTCCCTTTCTGTTTACTTTCTTTTTTTAGCCATTATGCTAATCTCTCCATCTATAACAAATACACAATATTCTTGTGAGCGATTTTTAAGGGGGAGTAACACTGGCAGCCCATGAAGTGCCCTGACAGGCGTGTTGACACAGCCAAGCTGTGACTTGTTACTGAGGGGAATGCACAGTGCTCCTCCAGCAGCAGGATGGGAGCAGGGAACAGGATGTGAAACCCACAATGGACCCGGTGTTCCTCTCCTCTCTAGCCTGGTTGCTGTCTACGCACTCACATTTGAAGTTTAACATTCCCAAAACTCCTTGTTTCTAGATGTGCCCCAGACTCCCCACCTGGGCACAGCCATGGGGCAGGTGTTTGGGCTGGGTCCTCTGGGAGCTCGGGCAGGCTGATTTGAGGCTGCAGAGCTAGGATCTTCCTCAAAGGCACTTGGGAGACTTATGCTCTTTTTAGTACAGCTGGTGACAGGAGCACCACTGCCCATGTTTCATATAATGACCCAGCAGCACCCTAAGAAGTGGAAGACTGGGTTCAACATTCTCCTTTGCATCTCTTTACTGCCTGGAGAGTGGCTGCACCCTGGGTGCAATGAGTCGGCTCAGCCTTTGGCCTGTGCTTTTTTTCCCATCTCCCATGCCAGAGGTAAAGGTGTGCAATGGAGCAGGACACTGTCCTGGGATTCAGCAGCCCATTTCATAGCAATGATGCTACTGCTTCTATGCTACAAGGCACAAGATTTCCCTTGGGATGGGAATCTGGGAATCTGAATATAGGCAAACTGGTTAACAGCCACTAAACAAAGTCCACAAGCATTGGAGAAAAGACCTAAGGAGGTTAGGAGAAGTATCTGGTGTGTGCACCATGAACAGCACACCAGATTTAGTCCCAGACAGTGTCCCATTGAAGCTCCGGCCTTGTGATGGACATCTGTGTAGCTGGTATCCTCATTGTACCAAGAAGAGGTTTAAGCAATTGCATATTTCAGTCAAAAATTGGAATCAAAGTAACCAGAGTGCTCACAAATGTAGACAAGCACCAGGCTGTGCCCCTTTTACATCTTTTACAGATTATGATAATTAATTTTGTGTTGTGCCATGGAAGCAGAAGAAAAAGAAACAGCTTAGAAGCAGTAGTGATCAATGAAGTCTCACAATGCCCCCAAGATGCATATAAATGCTACATGCAAGTTGACAGATATGTAAACTGAGATGCAGGTATGTAAAATACCTTGCCTGTGGACATGCAGGGAGTGCACATTGGCTTCTGGATGGTATAACTGGGAGGCACTGGCACCCTGACTCACATTCGCCAGTTCTCAGCACTGGGTGACAGGGCTGGCTAAGCCAGTGAGATAACCATGGCTGACATCTCTGCAATACCATTATTCACAGCCTTTAATCACTGTTAAACAAATTTAAAAGATGAAATTACACGTAAAAAGATGGGAACTACAGAGCCTAAAAAATGCAAACATATTCTTCCCCATCAAATCTGATTAGATTTACCAAAATCAGTGTGCATTGATCTGTGATTCAAACAGTATGCTGATAACAAATTTTCGTGATACACATGGTTATGAAGCTACTTGACTAGACTATGAATTAACCCCTTTACAGAAGCTCTCAGCACATTTTCTCTGTGAGCTCTTCCGCAGGCAGCTTTTAATCCCCAAATCAACAGGGGATCCCATTGTTTAAGGTTTGCTGAGCCTCCAGCAGAGAAGAGAGGCAGGTGGGATATTCATCCATTTTTAGCCACCCATCTAAGCAAACTGTGGTATGTGCTGGGAAAAGACCTTTCCACTACTAGGCAGGGTGACTTATTCTGTTGTCATGCTGGATAGCTTTACCTCAGCAGTGATGGGCAGAGAAAGTGTGTGTTGCATGAAAAGCATCACAAAACCAGATTGTCAGTCCAGAAAACCAGCACCACACAGATCCCGCATGCTGTTATTTGCCTTCCTGATGGTGTCCAGAAGGATTTAGGATTTTTTTCCCTCAGCTCATGACACTGAAGGCATGCTGATCTCTTTGTTTTGTGTTACAGCCAAATGACCCTGTTAGGTACAAGTGGATGGAAGTGAGAAAATGAGGGCAGAGCAGGTAAGTTTTAAAGAGGTCAAGGAAATCCTTGAGGTGCCAGGAGACACCAAAGGACAGGATTTTCCATCTGTGCTCGGTTTCAGCTGAGCTTTGCATCCACTCACGTGTGAGAGCTTCAGAAAACATGCCTTGCCTGAGAGCCAGAATGCTTAAAGTTACCTAGAAAAAAATGGCAGAGGGTAATAAGTGCACTTGCATCCGTCTCTACCCCAAATTTATCCTTTCTCTTCTCTTTTCACCCAGAAATTGTTATTGCTTCAGAAGAGGAAAACTTCAGCAGGTTTTTTTGCCTGATCTTTAAAAGCAATGAGCATCCCCAACAGTGGTTGAAGGGAATGGGACCTTATCAGCACCCCTGGAAACTGACATACTCCGTGTTAAATCATGTGCAACAACAGGACCCACCCTGCAAAGCAGTCATGACCAGGGTGTTCATCACTGAGCACTGGCACAGTTTGCTGAGGGATGTAGTACAGTCACCATCCTGGGAGATATTCACAAGTCATGGTCATAGTCAAAATGTTGTAGTCCTGGGCAGCCTGCACATGGTGACCCTTTTTCTGCAGGGGAATGGACTAGATAACCTCCAGAGGTCCATTCCAACATCAACCCATCTGTGATTCTGTGATGGAGAGAGAAGGCCATGAGGATACCCAGCATGGCAGCTGTTTCACTGTGGCCCACTGTCAGCAGAAGGTAGCTCAATATAGGGAGAAATCACCAAGTGATTATTTTGGGGACCAAAGGGATGGATTGTTTATGGCTCAGTGAAAATTACTGTGCAGCTCCATAGTCCAGCTTATCTTCAGTGTGTCATGAGCTTGTTATCCCAAGATTGACACTTAGAAAAATTTTGACGAGTTACATCAATGTAATATGGGCACAGTCATGCTAATAAAATATTTTTTTCCACCTAGAAAGAGCTTGTACCTGAATTAACATTTTTATTTCAGTGGAGGACAGGAAATGGCTTCAAGTTTTTCCAGGAGGAGGTTCAGATTGGGTATTAGGAAAAAAGTCTTTTTTGGAAGAGTGGTCAGGCACTGGAACAGGCTACACAGGGAAGTGGTAGAGTCACCATCTCTGAAGGTGTTCAGAACATCTGTAGGCATGGTATAGGACATGGTTTGGTTGGCATGGTGGTGTTGGGCTGACGTTTGGACTTGATAATCTTAGTGGGTTTTTTCCCACCTTAATGATTCTATGACTCTTTGATGGGGGATGGACTGGGGTTAGTAGGAGGTCCTGGTGCAAATCCTGCCAGTCTGAGCCCTGACCCCTGGGCTTCTCTCACCCTGGTCAGGCTGCCAGTCCTTTTTGCTGAGTCCCTGCTTCAAACCAGCTGAGCCACAGTCACACAGAGGACAAGGAGAAGACAGACAACTTGTCTGTACTTAAGTGATACTGCATTTTTGTGATGCTAGGGGAAAAAAAAAAAACAAAACAAAAAAAGCATCAGCTGAGCTTATTTCATAAACCATAGTTAAGTGGTACAGCAGCATGGTGTGGATTATATCCTTTTGCCCTCTGCAAGCTGTGAATTACTACATTTTCCCATCCACACCAGAATTGTCTACCCAAGGTGGTTACCAGAAGAAACAATGCAGGTCCTGAAAGTAGTTTAAACTGGAATGGGCTGCAAAATTTATAAAATCCTGTCAGCCCTTCAGTTTTAAATTGGATTTGGCTGAACCAGTTTTAAAACTGGATGGAGAGCCAGGACAGTCCAGGAGGTTCACCTGGAGAGGCAAAGGGTGGAAATTCAGCTCCTCATGCCTACATTTATCAGAGCAGTGCCCACCTCTACCAGGGAGGGTGGAGTGATAAAAGGCTGATAAAAGGCTGAGCTCAGCAGACATTAAAGGAAGGCTGTTAGTAAAGATCAAAAGGTAGGAATGAGAGATAGAGCTGGAACATTTGCAAGGTTGCCAAAGCCTTCCAGTGAGAATGAAGAGATAGATGCTGTGATGCTAAATGAATGGAGCAATCTAGATAATGATAACAGAATTAAATTAATTAAGAGAAGATTAAAGAAAGATTGCAAAATTAACCTTGTAATCCTGGCTTTACTGGAGTCAGTAAGTGTTTTGTGGTTTGTGTGGTGCTTCATGAAGAGGCCAAGATCTTACTCCCAATGCATACCAAGACAAAGGAAGGTAAGAACTGAAAGCTAATTCACAAAGACCCAAATCAATCAAGGAATAAATAAGTTGTGGTGGCCTCATAGTCACAAAATTGAAATCATGCATGGCTGGAGCATCCAGCAGGATAAATATGATTTGAACATCACCACTGATCTGCACACTACAACACAGCTGTGGTAGGATGGACTGTACTAGATTTACTGTAGTGTCTGGCAGGACAAAGCTTTCTATTAAAAGTGTTTTAAACAGATTTGAATTGGCAAAGTCAGTTCACACTGGACTGGCACTTTGCCTCGTGTACATGTGGCATGTGTGTTCAGGAGCTGGGACTCTTCAGTGAGATTCACTGCTCCTCCAAGCAAGCTCCCCAAGAGCCAGCATCAAGCACATTTACAGAGGAACCTCATGGAAACATCAACTGGGCTTAAAATCTTCTGGCACGTAGCATTCCTGTACAGTTGTGCGTGACATTAGTACGAATTTGGGCACAGATGTTAAGAAAAGGGAGTGTGGAGATGAGTTGGAGGGATGAGGTGGCCAGGCCATGTGGTGCAGCTGCACAGACTTCAGTGGCAGTCACATCACCGCCCAGATATTGTGCTCCAGCTGGTAAGCAGGTCATAACTATCTGGGGATTATTTTGGCCTCCCAGAGTCCTGCTAGTGCTTTCACAGTTTGTGTTCACTGCTTTGAGTGTCACACACATAGGCCTCAGTTTTAGGGCAGCATGCTGAAATGAATGGGAAAGGGGGTGGATTCATTTTAATCAATCACTAAAAATTAGGTTTCAAATAAAAATGCTGATGTTGATGAATACTTTTGCCCTTGTAAAACATGAAAAAATGTATTACTGTTCCATAAGGGCAGAATACTGATTTTTTTTCCTCTCTTTTACAAATACAAAAGAAGGAGGAAAGTATTTTTCAGTAAGAATCCAGCTTTATGGGGGGGGGAGGAATAATATGTTACGTAGTTGAATCACTTTGATGTCAATTTTATTTTGCAATCACTTCATAATATATTCATATAGCCTTTTACATTCCCTCAAAGTCTAGGCACAATACAATACTACCATACTCTTTACCATAATGATGAATGATAATGGGAACACATAATAAGGTTTTACTTGTGCCCAAAGAAAAATCTTCTCTTCCCCAGATGAGAGGAATTTTGCAGATCAAATTAATATTATAAAACAGTACAATTTATCAAAATAATATGGATTTCCTTCTGTGAATCCATTGAGAATCACAATGTCTGCAGCCAGTACAGAGTGAGCTAGTGGGGTCTGATGGATTTTTTTGGAAAATCTCTGCTTATGAAAAATATTGAGTTGATAAAATTGAAAAAAAAAAAAAACCAAACACAAAAAACCCCACACACAACCTCCCCCCCCCAAAAAAAAGTCCCTTTTTCACTCCAGTTCTTCACATTTATAATATATAAAAGTCCAATATTTGAAAGCTAGGTTGAAGCTGCTATAGAGCATTACTCCTTACTGTTGATAACCCACCCAAGTCCAAGGCAGAAGAATCTGTGTTCAGGTTCATCAGAAACTAATGGGTCATATTTGATTTCTCTCTGAAATGTATATGTGCTTGGAACAGAGATTATAGCATAATGCTTGCAAAACACCTCATTACACCCTTTTAATCTAGACTGGTTACTTTCCTATTCCTGCATTTCACATGAGCCTAAAAGTAAATTATATAAGTGTGGAACAGTAAAAAAACCCTGATAGCAACTGGGGGAGGAAAGGCTATCTCTGGTGTCTGATCCAGGATCCTCACTGTATTTTCTGCATTGATATTTGGTTTTAGACACTTAAGCACTCTTTCTGGGAAGCCTTGTTCTGGTAGCAGTTATTACAGCCCATCGGGTATTGCAGGCACAACTTTTTGGCAGGGGAGGAACACCGGGGGTGTTTTTGTACCATGAGGAAGTGTGCAAATATTTAGCTCACATTTACTGTATCTGGAGAGTTGCAGAGCTGATCCCTCTTCCCCTAATTCATCTTTAGTGCATCTCGGCTTTGGTCACAAGCCAAAAAGGGCTTTGTCACACACAGACGGGCACTAGATCAGAGGAACTACCTGCACGGAGAGGCTTTGTTTGGCTCTGCTGTCGTCACGGAGCAGCTTAGTGGGAGAAAAAGAAGTGGAAAGAAGCTCTCACTCCAGCAGCTGCATCTCCGTGAACAGCCTGAACACGCGTGGTGCCTGAAAGAAAAATGTGCGGGGAAAGGGGAGCGCTGCCCTGCAACTGCAACCTGCAGCCAGCCCCAGGGGTGCCCAAAGGGGCTGTGGGACCAGGGCTTTGCTTTCGATACTGCACACTCACACTTTAGCCTGCAGGGTTTTGGTGGGTTACTTATAGTACCTGTACTTTCTTTTTGCTTCTCCTATATCTGCCCCCTTTTATCATTGATAAATTAGCGTGAAGGAAGTTGATGGGAATAATTAGTTCCAAGCAGTGTTAATTTCTCTGCTTGGAACTCTTTGTTACCCAGTTAGATTGCTCCATTTTTTGCAGCTCTTATTTTAAAACCTCTTCATTCATTGCACCTAATCCTTTATCTCTCTCTTTTTTTTTTTTTTTTTTTTTTTTTTTTTTTTTTTTTTTTTTGATCCTATATGGAAAATATAATTCCACATAATTGGGACACAGAAGCTTGTGATGGAAATTACACATGGTTTCAAGGAAAGATTTCTCTGAATGGAAATGTATTCAACGGAACAGCAGCTGTATCAAGATCTGTAGAGAGACATAAATAAAGGTTGAGTTCAGCAGCAAACTGCAATCACTGTAACACATAATATCAGGAACAGTTCTCCCTAGCTGCTTTCTCACAGACCTGTGTAGAACACAGGAGAGCTCCACCATTTACATATCACGCTGGAAACTGGAAACATTGCCTGTGGGAATAAATGACTTTGCTATCCAGGTCAGCTGGAGTTTTGCAGCTCCACTCTCAGATGACTTTTTCCTCGTGTCTCATGGCTTCAAACACAACCATGCAGGTGTTCCTCATAGCTTGGGTGCCATGCATTGGTGGCAACTTGAAGCAAAGTTTGCTCAATAACTATGACTATTAAAGAGCTTTGGGAAGCAGCAAACTAAACTTTTTTATCATACACACTAATATTTAGCACCAAAGGTCATACTTTTTAATTATCAAAAAATTTAACTTATCTCATTTGATAGGAAGACAGAGTATGGGCACCCTTAGGGACAAAGTCTTTGGTCTCAATACAGATGTGAAAAAAACACCCTGTCATACAGTCAAGAACCAATTAAGAGGTGGCATCATAGCTTCCTGGCCAGTGTCTCACCTAGATCTGTTCCCACCTGGATGCATGGTGTCTGCAACAATTCCCTGCTGTGTATTGCTCACACCTCTGAGTCTACTGCCATCAGCAAGATGCTCCAAACGCTGGCATCCTCCCTTTGCTCAAGATCTCTGTAAGAGACAGATGGCAGAATTAGGGAAAAACCCCTTTGACTTCTTAGGTGTAATTCTGAATTACGGATAGTGTTCTTACCATTGCCTGTCCCCATTGACTCTACAGCTATGCCTGAGATGAATCAATGGCAAAAAAGTCAGGTAAAACCTGATGAACGTCAAATATTTTGTACTGGAAATTAAATCTGGCTTTTGTCACTCATTTCTTGATTTTTTTTTTTTCTAGGCAGCTTTAGGCCTCATCTGTGTGTAAACCTCAAGGGGAAACCAGAGGTTGGTTTTCAGTCAGCACAGCCTTTTTTTTTTTTTTTTCCCCAGAGGGTCCCATAGATGTCCTTTCAAACTGAGGAAATAGCAAACCTATAAGCTAGGAAGTAAATCCTGAGTTCCCTTCTAAGCTGTTTGCTTTTGCTAGGAGCTAGGATCCCCAGTGATTTTTAAATTGTTCTGATAATTCACTGGCTCTAATGCAAATCCATTAAAAAAAAGTTAATTAAAAAAAATCCAGCTTGATAGAAGATGGCTCATTTCTGTATATGAAACAACCACCTCTACCTTCCTTTTTGAATAAAATTGGATTTGAAATGAAGTAGTCTGGCTTTCTTGCAGTTTACAGTAATTCTATTCTACTTACCTGAAATTCTCCTTTTAGGAAAAAATCTGATGAAATGTTCATAGAATCAAGAATGTTAGGTTGGAAGGGACCTCAAGGATCACCTGGTCCAACTCTTGCTTGTCATTTCTTATCTGACTGCACTGGCTGCAAAGTGCTACAGAAGCAAGAGTGGTTATGGTAGGGGCAAGTAAACTGATTTCTCCATAGGCAGTGCTAAAATATTTGAGAGTATCCTCCACTGGCACAAATCTGTTTTCCTGGAAGAAACATGAAAATTCCACAGGCTCCAATGGGAGACAAAATGAAGCAGACACAGGTGCTTTTGTACATCCCAGTGATCCCCCAGCATATTCTGTATTGATACATTGGAGTGATTTAGATTATTTTTTGTCTGCAAAGACAGAACTGGTGCTGAAGAAAAAAAAAAAATTAGGCTGGAACCCAAAAAATCAGTTGAAGGGAAGCAATGAGGACATACGATAAAGGCAATTTTATTTTCACCATGATAGCTTGTTTCTAGTTTCCAACTTTCTTTGATGCCAAATTTTGCCTAATGTTTTTCTGGAAGAGAAGTAGGTTGAAATCTCCTGTGAAAGTAAATGAGCAGAGAGATGAAGTTAAAAATACTTCTTGTATTTCAAGTAATGTTTTGGTACAGCTGTTTGGCAAGCACTGTAAATGCTTACTGAATTTTATTTCAAGGCTCTGAGGCTTTTTTTATAAGCTTATCTCCCTTATTGCTCCAAAACAGCAGCAAAACCCAACACTTCCCTATCCATATACAATGCATTAGTAACTGAATCCAGCTTGGAAACTCCTGTGAGATGTCTGTGTCTTCTAAACATCCTAACCTCTGAGTCAAAAAGTGGAAGGCATCTTCCTCCTTACTGTTGTGGCAGTTTAATTACCAGGAGAGATTTCTTATCCCTGCACGTACAAGCTGTTTAAATTTTTTTTTACTACATTATTTTGATACTTTGCAATCCTTTAACAAAGTAAAAAAATGTCATAAATATGAAGTGTCATCCTATAAATTCCTGCTCTTCTAGAGTGGCAATTTGGGATCATGTTTGCAAACTGGTGTTCTCTTGGAGTGTCAAAGTGGAATGCAAACTGATGCACAACTAAAAGATGAGACTAACAAACTAAATGACTGCAGAATCCTATCAATCCAAAGACTGAAGACCTGCAGATAGAAGAAAAAGCCAAAACTATTCTCCAAATTATTTAAGAAGCTGACAAACAAGGAGAGGTTTCTTAATCACTGTGGACTAACCTCATTTAACGGGAAGAAGTGTCGGGGGGTTGCTAACACATGAAACTAGGTGACAGATATTTTTCAGTTCATGGATGGATCTGCATCTCTCTGTTTCAGAGAATAGGGTAGGGGTTCAGTTACAAATTCTCAGCCAACAGCTTGCTTCTTTTCTGAAGCAGTATCTGAAACAGGGTGCACGTCAAAAGGCAAGCGAAATGCGTGTTCTTTTAAAGTAACTTATCCTGTCTAATAGAAGGTAGAACTTTTCTATTATTCAGAGCTGGAATATGTCCTGCTTTACAGTTCAGATGCAATTAACAGTTTCATTTCACATCATTCTCTTTCCTTGTAAGTGAATATCTGAATCACACACTAAAAAGGCAACGGCAGACTGCTTCTATGAACCCAGTTACAAGCAGGTGGTGCAGACAAAATTAAGGAAAAAGCTTTGTTTTCTACTGGTTTTCTAAGAGAACATTTTTTCCTCCAAGAAACCTTCATCCCAGCACCGAAAACACTTTATCAAATTGGATTTAGACACCTTCTTTTGGAAATGCAAAACTGTTGGGATGGCTACTCAAGGCTTTGCGGAGCAGAGACCTTTGGTATCTACTCTGTCTATTAAGCACTAACTCCCCCAATCCCTTTTACACCTACTCTCAGCCCTCCTTCACTCTTTGAACTCAATAGCAATAGAAAACCTGAACCCTCAGTCCCAGTTCAGTTCTTGACACTGGGGTTATCTGTCAGTGCTGCTCCTCAAAGGGTCAGAAATCAAATATGTCTTTAACAGGAACTACAAAAAATTAAGTAGAATGTTCAACTTTTCGAAAAGCATCTTCTTTCCCCACACCAAAGGGCTCATTGATTTGTAGCAGAAGTTCTGACCAACATAGACCTAAGTAGGTGAAAGGGGGTGAAAAAAGAGCAAACCTAATCTTAGGAGCTGTGTCAATCTGGCACTTTATGGCCCCTCCAAAGCTGATCATGAAACAACACCTGAATGTAAATATGTCTGGAAAATGTTAGGAATCTGAGCATATTCTCCAGGTAAGAAATAGCTCTTCTTTTCCCTTGGTTTTGTGTGTCCTTACTGTTGAACTTTGCATTCCTTGAAATCCAAAGTAACTATTCACATTAATAAAGTTTGAGAGGAAGATCAGCTCTGCAGATTTCAGCACTTAAAAAGGGAAACCGCTGTTGTTTTAACTACTTCAACACTCACCATCAGTTTATTTTCTTATCCTCTTTTAACTTTTGTTCAAAATCAAACAGGAAGCAATTAAGGTGAGCCTACTACAAAGTAGCCCGCAAAATACATAGCTGGGTCCCTAGAGCGGAATAAAGGTCATGCCCTGAAAATGCAGTTGAACACATGTGGAAGGAATGCAGAGCCCATATGCTGAGAATTGTGCAAAAATACAACACCTCAACTTTACTTCCAGCAGGCAGATGGCCACGGCCAAGGCAGACATTGCTACAACATTCATGGAGACACTGGTGGCAACGCAGGTTAAACCAACATAGCACATTTAGACTTAAGGATTTTATCTACTTGAATTAATAGAAGGTGGGGGGAAGAAACTCAGCTCCTCCAAGCTGCAAACCCACCATCCTTCCCTCTCACCTAACTCCCCCTTGACTTCCAGCAGGTCACTGACACAATGAGAGGGAGAGGGAAATCATGGAAATAAGCATCTAATGACAACAATGGGAGACAAAGCAAAGTCTTTACACAAGATTTAGCTAATTATATTTTGGGCAAATATTTATTTATCTAAAAACAAAATAAAAATTTTTAAAAGAAAATGTATTTAAATAAAAAACAAAATTGTGAAATGTTATGGCACAGAAGTTCAAGACAAGTATAAATCCAGTTGCCACAACTGTTGCGTATTAATGTTGCACATTTTTCTATAAAGACTTTATTAAAGGTATTTACATGGCAATAAGATGTGTAAATATATACAGCAATCTGGGGACAACTTTTTGCTTTTTGATTCTCGTATGAAAAAATGCCTTAAATACAAAATTTTAAAAGAAAAAAAGTTGAAGAGTTCATCCCCAAGCATGAAGAATGTCCCATCATCCCTTATGCCCAAAGTATCAATTATGAGGCAGTTTTGAGGTTCTGGCCAAACCCTTTGCGAGATTCAGCCAGGGTTGTGTAGTCTCAAGTCAAATCGCACAGCATGCAGTTGCAATAGTTCCATCTCAGTGGACTGTTGTAGTTCATAAGTGATATTAGAAACATTAATATTTTATGATGGTTTCAGTCTAGTTTGAGTTATTCTAAGTGATGCCAAAGAGAGTTCCTATGCACAAGAGTTCCTTAGCTGCTCAAGTTTGTGTTTCAACTGTTCTCTCCTCCGCCTCAACTGCTCTTTCTCTGCGATCAGTCTGTGTTCATCTGACTGGATGGAGAGAACGTACTCCGTCGCTTTTTTCAGGATGACAACCTTGGGTGCCTTTTCGTTGTTGGCCACCTCAGGTATCTGGTCACGCAAGGCAAAGAAACTCAGCTTCAGCTCATTTCTCCTCTGGCGCTCCAAGACGTTGTGTGTTCGTCTCTTGTCATTCTCTTCCGAATCTGATGTGCGAGGACTCGAGCATTTTCGGTTGTTGCTGATCTGTTTGAGAACTCTGCCACTGTCCAACTTTAGCCGTTTTGCAGCTGGGTATTCGACCTTAGTGGAGGGAGGAGCGGCATAATTGTGCTGATGGATGTTGACATGACACCGTTTGAGAACCAGCGGGCTGTGGTGGGGCTTACTGTGCTCTTCTGATGTGTCTGTGCTGGACTCTGTGCTAGACTCCGTGCTGGATTCAGATTCATTCGCTTCAACTAATGTAACAACATCAACTTCCTCATCTTCCTCTTGTTCTTCTTCTACAAGGGGAGAAAAAAAAAATACCCATAAGGTCATCTGAGCAAATACTCAAGAGTGCAGTATTTGTAAGGAAGGTTATGCTGAGCTGGAACAGTGAGAAACCCATTGACAAACCCTTCCTAAACCCATTTGATGCTGCTGGACTCCACACTTTCCTCAAGAGCCTCTCCTTTAAGGAAGCAACGTTTTAAGTGCAATAGGACACAGAGACTGCGCTCCAAACCCTGGCGCCCTGATTTCAAAAATTGCAAAGATCTTGCGTAATTCCAAGGAGCGCATGAAAGATAACAGGAAAGTTTAACCTCGGTTGTCAGCAGTACGCCCGCAATAAAGCTCCCAGACTCAAGCTGCCCTTAATTAAGGATTTAGAAGGCTTTGGCCACGCCTCAGAAGAAAGCTTACTTAACACACATGTGTATTCAGAGACATTTTCTGAATCTTTCTTGATCTGCTGATTAGTGGCAAACCCAAGAGTGGTGAATAAAAAAAAAAAAAAAAAAAAAAAAAAGAGAAGGCTGTAGCACTTTGCTTAAAAACTCAGTTTCAAACCAAATTTATGATGGACTGGAACGCGCTGTCAAATACCTAAGGAAGTATTTCTAAAACTTTCCCAGCCCCATTCACTCCTCTGCAGTCACTTTCACTAATACCTCCCTGGCTGTACATTCCCCCCGCGGCTCTCTGGCGGGAGTTAACTCCTTCCCGGCCCACGGGTGGCACTGGGAGCCAACTTCCCCGGGACACCGTGCTGGAGACCGACTATGACCCCGTTATGAAAGTTTCTCCCCTGCTCCCCCTCCCTTTTTTTTTTTTTTTTTTTTTCTTCTCTTTTTTCTTTTTCTTTCCCTCTTTCATCCCTCCCCCCCTGGAGGGAAAACTGGGCTGGTTTTCCAGGAAATAAACTCGTAGGGAGTCTCTCCCTGCCTCGCTAACGTGGCATTTAAAAAAGCCCACGCGGGGAGGGAGGGGGAGGAAGGGAGGTGAGGAGAGAGGCGGTCGGGGGGCCCGTCTCCCCAGGAGGCACTGGGCACAGCTTTACACAAACACATACCCGGCTACATCACCCTGCCCCCCCGAGCACGCGTGGGCCCCACTCACCCGAGTCGCTGCTGGTGGAGGGCGGCGTGTCGACGCCTAGCAGGGACGCGGGGCTGGCGCCGGGCGGCCCGGCCCGCGGGGCCCGCTCGCTAAGCGGGTAGGGGAAGACCACCGAGGGGTCGATGCAGTCGGCGGCGGCAGCCCCCAGGTCGTGCAGGTAGAGGCCGGCCGAAGCGGCGGGGGAGGGGGCGAGGCCGGGCGGCTGCGTAGGCGGCTCCTCGGGCTGCGGGCCGGGGCGAGCGGCGGGGCCCCCCTCCCGCCGGGCCTCCTGGTAGAAGGCCAGCTTCTTGGAGACCACCTTCTCCAGCTTGGCGGCGGCGGAGAAGCCGCTCCACATGCAGTCCTGGATGATGATGGACTTGACGAAGGACTCGTCCTCCGGGTCGCAGATGAAGCTCTGGTTGACCATGTCCCCACCGAGGAGCTCGGTCACTATCTCCAGCTGGTCGGCGGTGGAGGGGAAACAGGAGGCGGCGGCCAGGCTGGAGCGGCGGCTGGGGGAGAGGGGCGGCGTGGGCAGCAATTCAAACTTCTTCCAGATGTCCTCGGACGGGGCGGGGGGCTGCAGCTCGCTGCCTCGCTGCTGCGCTGCCAGGTAGAAGTTCTCCTCCTCCTCCTCGAAGTAAAAGTACGGCTGCACGGAGTCGTAGTCATAATCGTAGTTCTTACTGGGGAAGCCGGCGCTGAGCGGCATCGCGGCTGCTGGTGCCTGCGGGCGGGAGAGGGGAGAGGGGATGAGCCGGGTGAATCGCGCTCCGCCGCAGGGATCGGCTCCCCCAGGCCTCGGAGGAGCCGCCGGCCCCCCCGGCGCGCACCGCTCCCTCCCGGCTCCCCAACGCCCTGTCGGTGGAGAAACGCGCAGTCGCGTTTAGCAATTTAAAAAAAAAAATTACAATAATAAGAAATAATGCACGACCTCCCTTCACTCCCTTCTGAGCAGAGCAGGGCAACGGGGCGGTAAGATCTGATCTACCCAGGGGTCGACTGGCGGCCTCCGAACCACCCTCCCCGCGACGGAGACTCCCACAGAGAGGCTCCCGCAGCTCGGCTCGGTTCCCCGCCCGCCGCCCCTTCGCGTTCACACGAGTCACCGATTCGGAGCAGCTTCCCTCCCGCGGCCGCAGCTCCATCTCCATCCCGTGCCCCGGGAGCCGGGCGGGAAGAAGCGACGAGCGCCCGGCAGCTTCCTGCCGAGAGCCAGGCTCCCCAGCCAGCCACCCACCTGGGCGTGCTGGCAATGCACGGGGACGGGCAAGGACCTTGGCAAAGTTTGCCAAATCCTCTCATATAAACAGATATCTACGCATATATATACGTATATTAGCAATACATGCAATAACCATAACCTTCCCGCGCATACGCGGGAGAAGTAAATGCTTCCCTCCTCCCTATCCCCAAAATGAAAGAAAGAAAAATAAATCCGAGAGCAAGGAAAAGGATGGGAAACGCCGGTGCCCCGGCTGAGGAGAGTGTCCCTGGGGAAGCACCGTCGATATCCACGTCCGCGGAGCGCAGCCCCGCCGCAGCCCGGGTGTCACCAACCCGTGTCAGTCCAAACGGGAGAGCGAGTGATGGGAAAAGCAGAACCCCGCAACTCACCGGCTTCTCCAACGCGCCAGCTGCGAAACGTAGCGAGGCAATTATTGCAGGAGGTACGGGGAACAACAGAACAAGGGCAAAAAAATATAATAAAAAAATTAAAAAGAAACGCCGGAAAGGAGGAAAAAAAAAAAAAAAAAAAAAAAGACAAAACGTCGGGAGAATGTAAATCTCTTCTTCCCACCACGTTTTAAAAAGAACAACACACGCAGCAGCGGAGCGAAGCCGCCTTCTCGGCGTGCAGCAGATTGTAGGGTCCAAGGCAGCGCGGCGCGCTCTGTCCGGTACAATAGAAGTTTACTTGCTTTTCCTCCTTTAAAGCGCCGGCGAGAGGCGGGCGGGAGCTGCCGCGGGGGCGGGGGCAGCACCGGAGGGCCCTGCGCGCTCCCGCCCTCCCGCCCCTGGCTGTCGCGCACCCTGCGCGCTCCCGCCGCGGGGAGGGTGCGCCGCGAGGGGGCGGCCGCACTGCTCCGCGCCTCTTCTACCCTCCCTCTCGCTGAATGCGGAGAGATCCGCGCCGGCGCTGTTGGCCCAGCCTCTGCCGGGAGGGAGGGAGGGAGAAGGGCCGGGGGGAGGCGATGCAGCGCTCCGCGGGCTTTTTTATTTATTTTACTATTGGTTTTTTTGCCTTTTTACTACGAGCCGCACAAGGAGAGGTCGGAAGTAAACATAGTAAGAAAAAATAAATAAATAAGAAAACCCTAGTAGGGATTAAAAGGCAGCTTCTCGCCCTTCCACACCTCCCGCCAGCTTTCCAGCAGGCAGAGCACGATGCCCCCCGATGGCGGCTGCAGGGGAAGGGGCTTCACCTTCCCCTCTACTCTCCTTAAAGGGGCTTCGTCGCAAACCGAGGGCCAGCGGCCGCGCTGAGGGAGGGGGTGGTGGCCGAGAGGAAGGCATTGACTCCTGGCACAAAGAAGCGTGTGTGGCTCGGGCAGCCCCTGCCCCGGTCGCCGCTTGATTATCCCGCCTCTGCAGGCGCCTGCAGAGGATTAAACCGGGAGAAGGAAACTGCTGGGGGGCGGAGGCAGAGCCCCACGGGGGTCACCTTGCAGCAGTGCTTCCTTTGACGGTCCCACGGGTGTGCCCACACCCCGGTCTTTTACCGCCCCTGCTATGATCCCCACCGGCGCCCTATCTCCACCCCGGGGTGAACCCTTCCTTTTGGCCTCGAGGCTGCTGTAGTGCCCCGACGGGGCGCTCTCCTCCCATCGCTGCGGGTCCCACTGGGACCCCGATGCCGCCAAACCGGCAGCTGCCAGTGCCCCCCACGGAGACTCCCGGCTCCTTCCCGCCACACGGGCGGGCGCGACTTCGCTTTACGCACCTGCAGTTCCCCCGCCGCTGAGCTGCGCCCCGCGCATCCTGCCCACCCCCTCCGCCCCGGCGCTGCGAGGGGCTCCGCACCCCCAAGGACAGCCTGGAGTGTTCCCCCCCACCCCAGAACGTTTCCAGGCGGCTGTCCCGTGCCCACCACGGGCATCACCACGTTTTGGGTTTTTTTTAATCCTCTATGTATATTTATTTATTCCTCCTCCACAGCTTATTCCTAAGCACAAGCCTTGGGGTTGTGATGCGGAACCGGGGCCACCCTGTGAGGCGGGAGGAGCCCCTTCCCCACCCCCGGCCGGGTGCGGGGGGGCGGCCCCGGGTTCCCACGGCCGCCGCCGCTATCGCGGGGACATCGCGCCCCCTCCCGGCCGCGCCGAGACCCCGCCCCGCACCTGCAAACCCCCGCCCCGCACCTGTGGCCACCCCCTACCCCGCTGCGACCTGGGCTACACACTCCTAACCCTCCCCACCCCCCCCCAAAAAAAAAATTCTCTTCCCCCCTCCCCTCTCTTTTTTTGTTTTTTTTTTTGGTTTTTTTGTTTTTTTTTGGCAACTATTTCTGCTGATCAGCGTTTGCAAACATCAAACTCCTCAACTCCTCACAGAGCAAGCTGCAAGAAAAATTTGGACCATTTTCTCCCGTTCTGTTGGTCAAAAAGGAGTAAAATTTTAGGGAGAAAGGGTGGTAAACAACCAAGAGCTGTTGTCTAGTCATGACGTATATGTTTCACCTACTGGCATTTTCAGAATCAGATTTACTCTTGCTCTGAGATGGCTTAGAATACATTGTTCTATTTAAAAAAAAACATCACCCCCTGTCTGTAGTAGACCTTGCTGTGAATGGAAATAAGGCGCCTGAAGCCTGGCCTGGGTGCAGACAGAAAGGTACCAGATCCAAATTAATCCAATGAAAACTAGTTTAAAACAAGTGTGGACGCTTTCATCTGTTTAAGAACAGCATCAGGATAACGAGATACACAATAAATGTCCTCAAAATTGTAAAAGCCATTGAAGTTCAGCCAGAGCTGGTAACAGTAGAAATGTTCTGAAACTAGTCCAGTACAGATAGCGTTGAAAATTATAGTCCCATTCGTGATTGCAATATAATCATAGAAAGAGCAATTAGCTGTAGTATCACAGAGTATTATGACTGCAAGTGAGGAATAAGTAACATGAGCAGATGGACTTTTAAAATACCCTGTGTTCGTATGAATAGAAAAACAGGAAAGAGGACTGGAATAAATGGGCTATTGGAAGATATAGCCTTCAGAGGAAACAGTCTTTAAAATATTCTATGACTTCTTCAGGTCTCATGCAGACTGTAAGCTTGCTTCTTCTTGGGGAGTCAGCTCTGAGGTCTGCCAGCCCAACTCTTAGGCTGTGTTTTAGCACAGTTTAAGAAAGATATTTCACTCTGATATCTTATGTTCAGCCCCAGCTGTAAAAGAACACAGGCAAGGTACGAAAACAGTAAGTATAAATCTTAAGAAAAAAGGCCATTTTGACAAAATAGCTGTTATAAAAAGAATAAATATAGAAATATAACATTAAGGAGACAGAAAATTCAATATGATTGTTTTGACACGATGGGTTAAGTGATAAATAGGAAATGGAAGGGGGCCGGGCTGAGCTGAGCCCTGGGTGGAATTTATGTGTGATGGGAGAGTGAGAACCTGTGAGAAGCAGAAATGAAAGCAAAACCTGAGAGAGAAGTGGAGAAGGTGGAAAAAGCTATCACACCTCTCTGTATCTGGAAACCCCTGAGAAAAGTCAAAATGTTGCACGTGCCTATGCCACATACTGTGTGTTTTAGTTTCGGGAGATATCTGCAATTTCTTTTTCAGTGGATGATAAGCCATATAATAATTGTAGGGCCACCATGAACTTGTAGCTATCTTCAGAAATTTCTGCTAAAATATTAACTTGACCTCTCCACAGCTTTGCAGATTGTTGGTCTTCCACTGGTGAGCAACAGGAAAGTACTAACTGGATATGAATTATTCCCAGAAAGTCCTAACCTCTTGTATGAGAGATTTACCCAAACGAGGTCTTTGCACTCAGAGCCACTGAATAGGCTAGCACACCATTGCATATCTGATAGTCCAACAAGTACCATCTCAGTGGACTACCTCAGTGTGAAGGAGCAGTGCAGATATCTGGGAAGGCCACTGTCACTTGTCTGTGTAGCTGGTGAAAAAAAGCAACTGAAATACACCTCCTGTTGAAGACATAGAGGGACCAGCACCACTGCCATTCTCATCATTACTGTCCCAGTATAGAAGCCCCAGCCATGAGCTGGATGTCTTCAGAATGATAATACAGTCTGCAGGAAACAGCAAAGTAGTTTGTGGTTGATTTGTCATGAGTAAATATGAAAGAGAGGATCACAACAGTATATAAAAATAAAATAAGATAAAATACTGCTAGTTTTAAACCAGAAATAGGGCATATGAAAGAGTACTCTCTCACCTGCTGTTGGTATTCAAGGCTGGTTTCATCATCACCTTGTAGATGTCGACCTTCAGACCATGATGTCATGGGGTCAGTGAAAGTGAGATCTGGTATAATTTATTTGTTTTACTTTCTCACATGTGCCCAAGTGTACTTGCAGCAAACATGACAGTGTCTCTGCACCATGGTTCTTATAACCTGCCAGCCTGTGATCCTCACTGGGGAGAAATTCAAACCATTTATTCCCAACAGGAAAAGGAAAATACACAGAAAAAAATTAGAAAAAGACTAGATCAGGAGAGGGATGGGGAAAGGTGTGATGTTGATATCAAATTACTCCCTCGCATTGCAGTGAGTACCATCTCCCTCACAGAACTGAGAGGAAGTCCAGAGTTAGGACTCTTAATTTTTTGGTAGTTAAAACTGAACATTTTATATTTTGACCCTGCTTCAGAGTTAATTTTTTAATCTGACAGTGCATATGAAATCAAGACTTTAGTGGAACTGAAGCATTAAGTGCTTTTAAAGGCAGTCTAGCATCACACAGGTCTGTATTTGTTCTAACTTTTCTTGAATACAGAGCATAAGATCTTTCTCACCAGATTTGGTCTTTCCATGGTGTGCAGGGTAAAAATACTGCAACTGTTAATTTAATTTTGTTTACAGACTGTTTCACTCACTTTGCAGTTCTTTCAAACCATTGCGGTTACTTGGGTATCAAATTTTTGTTTACTTCCAGACAAGGAAACCCTTGATTAGTTTGTTCTAAACTAGATAAAAAAAAAATAATATTCAGATGTGTATACAACTATTAAAAAATCTAGGCAGCTAGGTAGTGCTACATATTTTTGTTCCTTAACTAAATTACCTGTAAACTAATCTAAGTCCCATTGAAGCAAGTTCCTAAAATACCAGTAGAGTTTGAATCAGCCCTTCCTACACAAATTAACACCTTTTGACATGGGTTACTGGGAGGGACAGAGGTAACACCAGTAGTTTGGCATTCCTTGATACAAGATAATTTTGTCCATCTGTGGATTATGGGTGAATTACAGGAAATCTGCACTGATTTAAGTGCATGACAAATGAGAAGATCTTCAAGGCTCTTGTGAAAGATAAACAGTTATTTTTGAAAGTCTGGGTAATTTAAATTTCTCTTCAAAAAGAAAAAGAAGAGCTGTCTCAGAACAATCAGGCACAAAAGGCCAGTCATGCATCCCCAAGGTCTTCACATTCTCTGAATTTTATGCTGCAATTATCAGATTGTCAAGACATCCCAGCTCTGCTTGATTAAGTCCTCTTTAAAGTATTAAGCCTATTTGCAACTACTTAAAGCACCTTTCAGGTACCAACACTCCCAAGACTTTATTTAATTTTAAAAGCCTTGCTCTTTAGAGCTAAGATGGGATCAGAGCCTCTCCCATTGCCTTGCTCCAGCCCTTCAGGTTGAATGGTGAGAATTTCTGATTGATGCTCCCTGTTCTGTGCCCTGTGCAAGACAGAGTATCCCACATGAAGCAGCAGGAATGAGCAGCTCCATGCATGTGGAGACATTTTTCATATTGCACCAGCAAGTGCAGAAAGTGTCCCTTGGCTCTGCATAAGGGATCTGCAGAGTCAATGCTCCAGGAGGAAGGAGCTCCAGAGCACCAGTGCAGCTGAAAGGAAGGGAAGTTATTAGGCATTTTTTTTTTAATTGGAAGTTATTAAGCAGTTTTTAAATTTATGTTGAAGAAAAATAACCCCCTCCTCTAGCAACTTCCTTGTAGGTTTGATACGAACAGGGAGCTTGTCATTGTTCTTACTGCACGTCCTATGGAGGCACAGCTTCAGAAATATTTGAGTGTGTCAGATATTATCTGGAGGAAGGAATGTGTCAGCTGACAGCAAAGCTGGAAACTATTGAAACTATTGTCAGCTGGGCCATTATTATAATTATCTCTTGTCTCTTTGATAATTAATATCCAACAATCTTGTCCCATCTACAAACAGGGGAGAGTATATAATCCTTCCAGGAATAATGCAGCTGGTTGCAAAACAACTGCTTTAAAGATGAGGCAACTGATCCCTACCTAATTAACAGCTTCAGCCACAGGAAAACATTTGGGAAAGGAAGTAGCCCCAGAGAGGCAGAATCAATGAAAAAGTAGACATGTATGGGCTTTGGAAAACAGTGGAGACTGGAGATGTTGCAGCAACCACCTAGGTGGTTACATCTGAGTTTTTGGGAGGTGGAAGAATGCATGCAAGCTACTAATCTAAATAAATGCAAAGTCCAGAGCTCTGTTTCAAGATGCTGGTGGAGAGTGTCTGAGCTCCCTTGCCTGGCTCCATGCTGAGCAAGCTTATGAATACTCTGGAGTTTTACACACCTTGCTCAGCAGTGAAATGATGTTCTTGTTGCCAACCACTACAGTAATCCTGGAGTTTATGTTTGACCGTGTATTTACGGGAGAGAAGAAGATGAGCTTGTAGCCTCCACAGTCAAGGACAATTTTTTTTCTAGTGCTGTCCTAATGAAGTTAATTTTTCAGCTGCACTCAACCAACATGGTGCTGGCTCCAGCACTGTGAAATACAAAGTAACATATGAGCACATCTGTCCTCTGCTCAAGTTACTGTGGTGCTGACACAGCACATCCATCCTGTTAGTGTGATGCTGACACCTTCCTCACTGTCAGCCCTCTGCACAAAGCCTTTCCCAGTAACTTCTCATGCCAGCAGGGACCGTACCATCAAACTGAGTCCTTAAAGGCATCTGATGGTTTCTAACTCTTCACACCTGGAAGCCTTTTGATCCAGTCAGCTCTTAGTCTCCTAACAATGCCACATGGCCAATAACCCAAACTTCTCTTTAGTTTTACACTTTGTAGTTCATTCCGAACAGATTTGGGGATTTGTAGCCAGGTGTAGCAATAGTGTTACCTTGGCTAGATCAGAGCTTGCACTTTCCAAGGTTTCTGGGTCCTAATTGTCTTAGGTCAGACACCCAGAAATAAGGGATAGCACTGAGAAATGTTGCCAAACCATCAGTGCTGGTCATGTCAGCAGGTTTCAGTCATGCAGTATCACAGCCTTTATGTTCTTCCAAGCTCTTTGTTTGATTTTTTGGGCATTGTTTTTGTTACTTTCCAAATAGTTCAGCCTACCAGCAATCAGAGCAAATTCTGAACTGTTTAACAGCACTTAGACCAGGCATCTTGGGGAGGTGAAGCATTCTTATCTGTGGCTGCTCCTGCATTTCGAAATGAGCATAGGAGAGAAAAGTGCATCCATGAACATTTGCTGCCAGTATGGATTTAAAAAGCAAAATGCAGTCAGAAAGGCTACTGAAAACCTACTTCACTTGGCCGATAATTCAATTTGTTGATAAGAAAGAGGGAGTGTTTTGTCTCTCTGTATCAGATAAGGGACTTATCACTCCCTGCACTGTTGATGATGAACATGTTCATCTGGCAGATAGTGGCAATAAAGCCACATCTCCCCTTTGCACTGCAAGACATATGCTGCATCAAATGAAATTAAGGGAAATGGATTTAAAGCACCTCTCTGTAAATGTTTTTTAAACCAATTTATAATTAACCTCTGGAACCTCCTGCTGCATTTTTTTTCTAGAAAAGGAAATAGCATTTTCCTTAAAATTGATATTCTGTGTAAACAATAATACAGGAAGATAAAAAGTGTAAAAAGATGGGAGAAAGAATGTCATTGCTAAGGACTAGAATTGCCTAATTTAAAAGGTGTGCTGTAATCAAAAGTGCAAGGTTGTATTTTCTTCTTACATGATCCAAATATAGCTTGCTGCTAGATACAGATGTATTTCTGGTCTGGTTGGCATTTTTTCCTTATTGTGCAACCAAAACTACACGCCATTGGGGCCCACTTTTGCCAGGAGTGCAAGCAGGGAGGGATCTGCTGTCACAGCTGTTTTCTGAGATGTTTAAAACACAATTTGATCCTGCAGTGCAGAAGGAGCCTAAATGCACATGTGCTAATATCTGTGTTTTCTTGCCCAGGAAGGAGAGGGCTCAGCAAGAATTCAGGGTGCATTAAAGCACTTGGATCTGGCTGCTGAGCCAGACTGTCAATACAGGATCCCAGTGTGGGCACAGAGCCACAGGAATGCCTTCTAATTCCACTGCTGAGGTTGATGAGGATAGAGAGAGCCTGGATCTGTTGGTACTCAGCAACACATATCAATAAAGTGGTTGAACCCACATATCTGCATTGATCCACTTCTCAAGATTAAGTCTGAGCTTCAGAAAGCTTGGCTGCTAATCCAGGCTTTCACCTTGTAGGAGCAATTCTGCTTCACTGTGCCTGTTTTTTCTTGGCTCGGTTAAGTTTGTGCCTGGCAGAAACTAGGCTAAATGTCAGAAGTGGCTGTGCACTGATGGGTAGATCCCAACCTATCAAACCCAGTTACCGGGGAACCAGAGCCACAACCCTCAACAAGAAAACTCTGAAAATTTGCTCAGCCTTGCTGCTAATTGGTCCCCCTACTGTGTGTTTTTGGTTTGTTTTCTTCAGAACATCCTTGGTGTTGCCCAAATCCAGTCCTACCTCCTACTGATTATGTCCCTTTTTCCAACTGAGGATGGTTACAGGGGACTGCAATTATGACTGCAGTGTTAAGAAAAGCTTTGATCAGAAATATCAGAAATTGGCCTGACAAGGAGTGTGCTGAAGGATTAATGCAGAACTGACTTCATCAGCATCTGAGAGCTCTGTGGAGGAGGAATTTAGGTGCTTCTTACACCCTTAACAATGCAAAGCAGCCATCATCAACAAGGTGTTCCCCAGAGGATGTTAATCACTCTTCTCCCTCTTGATCAGCAGTTAAGAGTGTCTCTCTCTCCCTTCTACTTATCACCTAGTCAGAAATGCCAGAGGTATGTCTTAGAAGATAAGAACATTATTTACACCCAGCTTTAGAAAGGAAAAAGTTTTGAGTGAGCTACAACCATTATTGTAACTGTTATCATCGTATTGCAAAGGCACATGCTCAGACCCCATCTTATAGGACAAAGTATGTTTTCCTAACAGTACTGCCTGCCTTAGCTCTGAAAGGGCTTGGGATATGTGCACTGGGCAGTGGGAAGGGAGATTTAGAGGACTAAAGTACATTGTCCAATGCTGCATGCAGGACTAGAGCCAGGGGATCTGGGAAGTCCCAGATTTTCTCTAACTTAACATCTTTTTTTTGTTTGGGAAGCTGGGAACTTCTCTGCTTCCTGCTTGCTTCCATTAGGATTAATCTGCAGATCCAAACCATACCAACTAAAGGACTCATAACCCTTCTCTACCAATATATTTCTGGTCTACTTCTTGCACTGTAAATGTATCCTTCTATAAGTGTTAAGGGAAAGGGCAATGAGAGTGGACCTTGCTTTTGGTGACAATGGGAATGAAAAATGAGAATATATAATTTTAAGACCATCTGGTTGTGCTCCTCATTAAGGACTGCTTTTCCTTTTAATGGACCAAAAGAAAAATTGTATGAGCTAAGATTGCAGGCTCCTGAATGCTTTAGAATATCATGTTCTACCTACACATGTGATTAGAAGTTTAGGTAGGTATGTATGCTGGCCACATCCAACAAACAATATCTTAATATCAACAACTAGTATGTTGTTAATTGTTAACTACTCTGTTGCTCTGTTTTTTAGCCAGAAGATATCTCTGAATTCAGATTGTTTTTCTCAGCTTCCCTTGCTTGTTTTTTTTTTCCCAAAACAAAAAGACAAAAATCCCTGATGACATTATGTCTACCAAGCCATAGACTTTGTGTGTGTGCACTGTGGAATTCAGTAATATTTCTAATTGGAAAGTGTAAGGTCGTCCTTACATTTTTATATTTACATGCTCAACTATTCTCTCTTCCACTGCTGTCATTATACAACTCACTCAGAGCCCCAGCATCTGCTGCCTGCTAAACACTGAGTAGTTGGGGCTCTGAATTTCCTCTATTATTTTGTGTGATGAGGGTCCTGGGTTGTCCTTGCTTTTCTGTGCTCAGAAAATTGGAGAACCCATTCCTACTGAAGGAATGTAGGTGTGTTACTTGCCTGCAATATTATGGTTAAGACAGACACTGGGAAGCTGGTTGAAAACCAGCAGACCTCAGTACCTGGAGTCCCATGGCAGCTCAGAGCTTGGACAAAGTTCCCTTACCTCGCTTCACCCATACAGGTTTAACAGCCTCTTTGAGACCAGTATTTGGTGTAGGAGGACCTGTACCATAAGCTGGGTAGCTCTGAGATGCCTCAGATATGTCAGTGCATCACTGAATTACTCCTTTCCACAAAAGCTGCAGTATAGACCTATAGTAGCAGTAATGCCAAATGGCTTGGTACTACCCTTGAAAACCTAAGGGAAAGATCTGGGGGAAGGAGAGGGGTGGTCATCTACAGATGTGTGGTGGAAGTTTGTTCGAGTAACTTCTGTCCCTGTCCTTGTAGTTATGCTCAGCAGGGTCATTCTCTTAGCAATGCTGTTTTTTTCTTACAGGTTTCCCTGTGCTATTGCTTTGGTGGCCACACAAAGGCTGTGGGAGAGGACAGTAGTGAGGATGGTTTTCTCAGTTTCTCAGCTGCCTCAGGAAAATTAGGACCCCTTTACACCTTCATGACTCAGGAGATCTGTCTTCCAAACCTAGCAGTGTGTAGGAGAGGCTGCACTAGACACAGCACTCGAGACCTCAGCTTGCCTCTTAGCACCTTGATGCTGGCTACTTGAGGAAGAGAAGAGGAGGTCATCTTGTCTCCTCTGCCACCTCTCTTTGACCTTGCAGCTATTTCAGAGCTTGTGGTATCAAAGTAACTATCTTGCTGCAAACTTAGACTTTATCATACATACACGTGAAACTTAGAAATAGCAAGCTCATATATTCATTCCTAAAGTGGCTTCAGAGACACTTAATGCTTTTTAATTCATCCACTATCACTGCTCCCGTTTTGTTACATCATTGCCTGAAGGCAAAGACTTTGTTTAAGCGAGAAATACTTGTAATATCTGAACAGCTTCAGTATCTGAACCAAATGATTGTTTGGTGGCTTAGAGTTCAGAAAGCAGGGGGGAAAACCACTATTACTGTATAGTCAAGCAGGAGAGGGAATTATGTGAGTGGGAGTGGATGTTATACACCATTTTTCAGGTTTTTCAAGAGGAAGAGGTGACTCTTCAGCAGGTTCTGGCACTAACTCAGCTCCTCCAAATACGGTAAAAGCCCAGATGCAAACTTTGTGGCTTATCCCCATATTAAAACATTCCCAAACACTGATTAAGAATGGTGAATGAAGATACAAATACAGGCTAATGTAGCACACTGCCATTATCCACACTGCCTGCCAAATGAAAGCTTTGGTGATGTGTAAATAGAGGCCAGCAGTCTGCAAACGAATGAGCTGGTGGGTTTGGACTGGAGTAAATGCTGCTTCCTCTGGAGGGAAGACAAAAACAGATTGCAGGGTGAAGAGCTGTGGGTTAGACCAGTGTCCAAAGTGAAGTGGGAAAGGGAGAGTTTTGGGGCATGGCAATAGAGTGATATTCTTCCTGAGGGCAGACTTTGGTGCCCCCTCCTTGCCTCAGGTGAAGTCTGCTGGGAATAGGATGGAAGTGTGGGGAGCTGGGAGCTCAGAGCCATGCCTGGGGGTGCTTGTAAACTCTGCAAGGACAGTGATGTTATTGTGGGTCCCATCTGCTGATCCCAGTCCTGATGGGGAGCTAAAGAGGGCTTTTTAAGTTCCCAATCTCTGTGCTGGATTTCCACTCCCTGAGTAATCCCTTTTTTAGAGCAAGCCCTGTAGGCAAGGCTGAATTACATTTTCACCTACTATTGACTGATAGGGAGACCAAATAGGCAGCTGGAAAAGAACTTTCACTCCATCATGGGCCACTTGTGATACTTGTAGCTGGAGTGATGCAGGATTTACTTTAGCAAGTGGGTGAGGGATTTTTGCTCAGCAGTGAGTCAAGAGCTCTGTGAGCTAAAAGCCAGCATTTTCCTCTTCAGTTCAGCAGGTCTGCCCTCTTACTGAGAAATCATAATCAGCTTCATGACTCCCACATATATTGCTTAGCAATTACACTCCATGGGGTTGCCTGTCTCCTCCATTCCTGTTTCTGCTGGATTCAATATTCCTTGCTTTTTTGATAGCTTGACATCTTCGAGTGGAAGGCTGAAGGACAACAAAGAAGTGCAAAGAACAGAATTTTTTTGAGCAAACATAAGACAATGTTACTATAAAAGAGGAAAGCAAAGCAGACTGACTTCAGTGTAAAATGTTTACAGCAAAGCTATCAGCTTGGAATTTTGTCATAAATTCCTGTTTCAAACCAGGTTTCTTGAGGAGTTTTCTAAAGCTCACCAGCCTTTGGGACAGTCCTGTCATATTCAGTAAATTTCTGTAAGCTTCTTTTCAGCATTTCTGTTGCAATTTTCAGATTGTTTCATCATTTTCTGGTTCAAAGGCAAGGTTCTCTATGTCCCACCAGTTAATCTCTTGTCTCCTTGCTCTGTCTGTGTCTCCCAGCACATCAACATCTGAAGGTGTATTGCAGAGGTTGGAGAAGGGTTGGTATAGGTTACAAATGAACCAGACTTATTCTTTTAGCTCTCACCATGAAGGATATATTGGGGCTTCCTCCCGTCCGCCCTCCAGCCCCAGTCTGCTTTTATGAGTTGAATAGAGAAAAGTTTAGGTTATAAGGGATTGCCACAAGTCAGCTATCCCTACCTGAATATCTGCATATTGTTTTTCCACACAGCTATTACCATCTTGGCTTTGGAGGATGCAGGTTGAAATTTCTCAGTACTTTGCAGCATTTGTGTTACCTCCATTTTTCCCTTCCTCCATTGTTTCTCATATCTGCCTCCAGGGAAACAGCATCAGATAGAGCTGGTCACCAGGTGATGGGTCAGCATTATTTCCATGTGAGATTTATACCAGCATCATTTTAAACTTGTTCTGAGGTCAGCATGTTCCTATATCAATTTTTCCTTTGTATTCTCTACTATCTCTTCTTTTCTCCTCCCAAGCCACATGGATCTTGAAGGCTTTTCTAAGCATTTATGGTATCATAAGTGCATGTAATCATTAATATGAACAAAGGTAATGTTCTGCTTGGAGTTTATAGAGGTGAAGTGTTGAATGTTTCCTCGCTTAATCAGCTCTGGAACAAATGCAGTAAGGGAGCAATTTGAGTTCAGAAGGAGATGAAGCACCATTGAGTTTAGGAACAGGTCAGGCTCACCTCTGAGTGGCAAGCGTCAGCCTGGTGTTGGGTCTCTGCAGGCAGACAAGGAAAATTGATATTTACCCCAAGTGGAAGCAGGGGTGGAAGCTATGGTAAAGTTTTTTGACTGATTCCAGCCAAGAAAACTGGCAAGGTCAGCAAGTTCTTGCTCATAGTTTTGAGGGGAGGAGAGCCCATCTGTCTGTTTGCCTTGGGCTCTGCAGGCAGCCATCTGCCTTAATAACCGAGCTGTGAAAAGCACAATCTCTGCAGGATGACAGCACAAGCAAAGGAGGAACTGGGACCCATCTCTTCCACCCACAGTACTTCATAGAGGGTGGCTGTCAACACCAAGCTGGCAGTGGATGGCATCTGAGTGCCACCAGGACACAGCAGTCCCAGCAGTGTTGCAGCCTGGGCCCCATGGCAGTGCCTTAAACACCAGTGAGGATTCACTTTGGGTTGTATTTGGGCCTGGCCTTCACAGCACACGGGCAGTGAGCAAACTAGGGCCACAGTACAATAATTTCTGGCTAGCTCTGTGTGTAGGGAAAGTGTGTTCTTCTCAGCAGAGGACCTGCAGTGTGCTTGGCTTGCTGAGCAGAAATGAACTTACGACTGTGTTGTCACCAGGCTATATCCCAGGGACTTTGGTTAGGTTTCCCCAGTAGCTATAACCATAGCAGGTATGTTACAAACATGGTATCTCACTGGGATATGAACCACAAAGACCCGGTGAGCTGTGGGAACACATGGGACTGACATTGACAGAACATCTGATGTTATGTCAGAGAGGTTGTAGGGTCTCCTTTCCTGGAGATATTCATAACCCCCATGGGTGGAATCCTCTGCCACCTGCTCTAGGTGAACCTGCTTTAGCAGAGGTGTTGTACCGGATTATCTCCAGAGGGTCCCTTTTGACCTCTGCCATTCTGTGATTCTGTGATTTTATGTTTTCTGTACCTGAGTGCAAATCTCAAGAATTGCTGGAAAAATGGTTCAGTATCATGATGAAACCCTGTTCATTAGCTGGTCAGTCTTGAGGAAATGTTGTTAATGGAAAACTTGCCTATTCTGATGTTTTTCATGTAGCATGAAGTGAGCAACAAGTAATAGGACAAGAGGAAAAGGCTTCACATTGTGCTAGGGGGGTTTTATATTGGATATTAGGGAAATCTTCTTTATGGAAGGAGTGGTCAGGCACAGGAACAGGGTGCCCAGGGAAGTGGTTGAGTCACCGTCCCTGCAGGTATTTAAAAGACATGCAGATGGGGTGCTTAGGGACAGCTTAGTGGTGGACCTGGCAGTACTGGATTAACAGTTGGACTTGATGATCTTAAAGGTCTTTTTCAACATAAATGAACCTATGATTCTATGCTCATTACTTAGCACAGATGAGAGATGTAACGAGCTGGTTTACAATTCAGTTCTATTTGTATTATAGTATTTGCAGTTTGCATAGTAAGAGCAGATGAAGATCTTTTAATTTAGAGTAAATCCTTATTAATAGCTTACTCCAATTTTGCATGAAATCAGGATATAAACTGTAATGGAAGACAAAAGAATTATATTTTTTTCTATGGTGCATTATACCATTACCATTAATACCAATGTATTAGACTGTGCAGTATAACTATCATTTATCTTAAGAATATCACATTTTTTTCCCCCATAGATATTGGAATGTTTTGGCTGAACTTAAATCCTTTCCCGAATGACATAAACAAAACCAAGACAGAGTTGAAAGTTATGCCTATATAATTATATCCATTTGTGCTCTTGCCTTAAGTTACAGGGGAAATGCTTTTGCAAGTAGGTTACTTAATTTTAGAAGAATTAGTAACAGCTTTATCACTCTGTATTTCTGAGGATTCACTAAGGCTATGCAACAAATCAAATAAAAAATCCTAAATGTTTTATCTGTGAAAAAATGAAAACATATAAATCCTTATCTCTTACCTCCCATTGGGTGGTCTAAAAATGTCCTGCACTCTACATAAAACCAGAATTATATAGATATATAAATTACCTTTTTCTAGACTTTTTCAACTTGAGAAGAAATAAAAAGAAAACCTGAGAAATGGAGGAAGGGATGGTGAGGTTGTGTGAGGGATGACAAAAGGGGATGACAGTGTAGTGATTTGTGAAGAGCTTTCTTTGCACCATGCTGGGTTTCTTTTGGAAACTTTTTCCCCAGGGCTGCAGAATCCACTGAACACCTGGAGGTTGTGTTCACACCTGGCTGCCTGAGCTGCACTGCCCTGCTGCCCAAGGAGCACCAGAATCATCCTTAGGGAAAACATTTTGTGTGAACCTAAACTGCTGGAGCTCAGCACTGCAACCCATGGGGCCTGGTAATGTGCAGGAGTGGCACAGAGGATTCTGCCTCAGCAAATTCCTCCTGGTCTCTGCTATGGACTTCTGCAGGAGCAACAGCATCTGCTGGAGCCTGAAGAAGGGGCATTCTGTGTCACAGATTTTCTGTCAGAACTCCTTTCCACTGATGGTATTTATAGAAAAAGGTTGAACTTTTAGTAATATAAGTTTTTCCATGGGGAGTGGTTTTCCTGCAGCAATGCAGTAGTTCCAGGAGTGCTTTATTTACTGCTGAAAAATGCTGATATTTCTGCAAGCTGGAGCACCGTACAGCCAAACCTTGTGCATCTTCAACTTTATTGCAGAAGAGGATATTTAAAATATAATTTATTTTACCATTCCTGAACAAAATAAACCACCTAGGCAGAAGCCTGTAGAGTTTTCTCTGCTGAGGACATCTGCCAGCAGAGCTATCTTGGTCTCTGATCATGCCTCACCACACCTCCCTCCAGCAAAACTGTGGCTGAGCAGGTTTGCAGTGCAGGTTTCTAGCATACTGCTGTGTCACCAGTAAATGCCTAGATAATTTTTAACCTCATATGGGATTGGTTTATGAACTGCAGGTGGCCATAGTAATTATACACAATGCTCTCTATGAAAACTGGGTCAACAGGATAGTTCTTCTTTTTATGTCCCATCAGGCCTCTCCAATTTACACCTAGAGTCAGACTTCAGGGAGAAAGATATTTGACTTAATGCGAGCAGCCATCACCTCCCTTCAAGTGATGTTACCTTTCTAAAGTATTTACTTTCCTCTAACTTTGCATCATAATGTTGGCTATGATTGATACAATCATTACGCTAGAAAAAATGAGAAAGGAAAGCCCAGAGGAAAAAATATTGATATTTATTTAAAATAAAGTATGATAGATAAACACACAGCCTCATGCCCATGTATCAGGGCATGAGGAGGCATGGATTTCCAGCATTTTAGCTTTCCAGCCAGAGCACCTGAAGGCCAACATGTTTACACTGGCTAAACTGCACATTTAGGACCATATATTCCTTTGCCTATGGGATGTGGCTTTCCCACACCTGTCCAGTATGTGTTATGTGTGTGTGTCTGCATCCAGGAGAGCCGTAAGGTGATAGAGCTGGTTATCTGGTGGGATTGTAATCATTTCCCCAGGGAGGTAGTGGTTGTCAGCTTCAGTTCTGGAGAACTGATGGCTGAGAACCTCAGTGCCAACCCAAATTTGCCAGACCTGGTTATCAGTGATTTCTAAAGTAGAGTGTCACAAACCATGTGTCCCTAGAATTTGTGCTTTTGTAATCTCCACCAACACGTGGCTGGCTACTGTCTTTGTGTTTTCCTTCCTTGGTGAGTGCAACAGCTGGGTTCTGATAAGGATCTCACACCTTTTGGATTCTAGATAATTCCTTCACCTGACCATCTGTGTCTGTGCTGGCACAGGAAGCAGTCCAGGGACTGCTCCAGCCTGAAGGGCAGGAGGCATGGCATGGCTTGTGCTTAAGGAATTGAGCCTTCCTTTGCCCCAGAGCAGCAGTAATCTTCTCTATAATGTCAGCCAGAAGCCATCCCTGTGGCTATGCTTAATTTTCAGTGTTTTTCTGAGATTGACTGATAACGAGAATGGGATCTGCAGATGCTTTTATCCTTAAAATATCCATCTGCTGAAGTGCACTCAACTCTGGATTGCTAGAAGCTCTTGTGTGTTGGGAGACATGGTAGGTAGCTGTAACATCTCTAGACCATTAATTCTTTTACAAATTTCCATTACGTCACTCCTTGTTTTCATAGTCTGCAAAGGAAACAGATGCAATCTCTTCCATCTCTCCCCTTGCTGACGTCCTTCTGCACCACTCATCACTCTCAGCTGTTCTTGAACCACTTCTTACCCCGAGCTGGCAATTTGAAGCTGAGCCCCTCCCAGGCTGCCCCTTTCATGTCCTTTTCTCCCCCTCCACATCACTGGCATTGCTCCCTTTGAACATGGATATCATGATAAGGTTTATGAGATTACTTCCCATTAGGAGGAGAGCACCCGAGCCCAGCATGTCTGAGGACCATCTGCTGCCTCTGAAATGGGCACAGGGCAAGGGTTTCTAGCAGAAGGACAAGGTTAGGTTGCTTCAGCATGGAGTTACCACAGTCTGTGAATCAGAGCCCTCAAATATGTGTATAAACACTAATTAAACCCAATTTAAAACTGCCTGATATTTATCAAGCTTCATTTAGTTAGAGATGAAAATTAAATTATTGATTAGCTACCAAGTTAAGGTACATCTATGTTATGCTCTGAAGCAGACAGAAGAACATCTACCTGAAGGGACTTATTCAACTCTTAGGATGGCATTTAAATTACAGCAGGACCAAAATTTCAGAGTATGAATTCACTGCATCAATCAGTTCTCCTGAAAGTCAGAGTTTGGAAACAGAGCTTTTTGGAAACAGAGCTTTTTTTTTTTTTTTTTTTTTTTTTTTTAAGTTGAAGAGGCAGGAGCCAGCAAACCCTGCTTGCTCTGCAGTTTGCAGAAAGTTTTCCAGATCTAGATGAGGGGGGGGGCATCAGTGATATCACTGGCAAATTACATTAAACAGTTGTTGGAAAAGATCTTCAGAGGAACAGAATACAATAGAAATGCTGGAGTGGAGTGAGAATTGCAGGCAAGGGTTTTCAATCTGGTCTTGGAAGATGCCCAGTATTAGCAGCTTCACTGGAGGGCTGAAGCAGATCATTAGGAGGCAACCAATTTCTCTGCGAATGTTGTCTTAGCCCTCTAAGATGTAGAGATAATTTATACCAGCATAGGAAGCTACCCGGGAATATAAAGAATTTTTGGCAGAAAAATTAAAAATAATAGTGGCATTTTTTTCTCATTTACTCCATGTTGTTCTCCAGTACTTTTTCTGTTCTAAGTGGGACAATATCTGTGTACCTGCTACTACTCCAAATTATAAAATTAAATAGCTTTTTTTTTCTTTATTTTTCTTTTTTTTTTTTTTTTTCCCAAGTAGGAACTTTAATCTTCTTAGCAGTTGGTGAGATATGTGGACTTTGGAGCCAACTGTAGCCTGTTGTATTGCTGCTGTTATGGTACAGCCTACAGATCACAATCAGTCTTCCAGGTGCTGTGCAGAGAGAAACAGCCTGCTCCAAATAACCTCAAAATAGGTAAGGGGTGGAGGGGAAATGACAAAAAGGTTGGGAAAAACAGCGTGCATTCAGGTTGCCAGGCAGGTTGGAGCTGGGAGCAGGAGAATCAACTTCTCTCTTGCATCCTCCATCACCCCCTGCTCCAGGAGGGGTTTTCCACTGTTTTCCTGGGTGTTATCTTTGTGTAGTTCAAGGTGATTTCTGACTCACGTCACTGGCATCACCAAAACTCAGCCTATAGCCTTTTTTTTTTTTTTTTCTCTGTGTCTGTGTACATATGTATCATCCCCCCTTGAAGATCCCAACCCCATGAAACAGAATTTTCACTCTAATGGTACAAAGGACGCCACTATGAAAATCCCCCATATCTTTCAGTTTGTATTTTCCTCCTTTAGTAAGCAGTCTTATCACCAGGAGGAGGTCAGGGGCTGGATCTGGGAAGAAACACCTAAATAAAGCTGACTCCAGCAGAGGCTGTTTGGTTGTGGGGGTGGCAGTGGGGAATTCTTCCTCCAGAGCCTAACTTTGACCATAAACTCTAGTACCACTTAGTAACCTAAATTGCCTCAGTTTTGTCCACCTTCCCCATTTCACTCATATAAAGAGCAATAAAGGAAGACAAGGGTGAAATAAGCTCTAAATAAAGGATGAGGTAATTTTGAAGGCACATTAGACTTTTATGTGTATTATGGCTTTTTATATAAGCCCACTGAGGGCGGCAGCATCTCCAGTATGGAGCTGTCACCAGTATTTTCCACCTTACAGCAGTTTGCATAAAAATTGAGTGCCTCTTGTGCAAATTTCTCACTGAATTTCTGGGGTGGGTAGGGTGGTGCATTGAGGAAGATGGTTTTGTTGTTGTCTTCTGTTTTTCTCTAGCCTTAGCCATCATTTTAAAAGGAAATAGAAAGGAACTGCATGTATATGAATCCAAGTTTTCACTGAGCTGAAAGAAATTGTTGCCCAAGCAATCTGCTGGACTGAATATACGGGACTGATGTGGGCAAAATGCTGGCTGAAATTCAGTGATTTGTATTATAATGCCTGGGTGATCTGAAACATCTGACCTTAAAATCTGTGAAATACACATAGTGAGGCTAGGGCTGCTATAAATGCTTAAACAATTCCACAGGAATAAGTGTCTATTGGTCCAATATCTTACAAGTCTTCATATTTCAGAATATTTTACACTGGCTGAAAGAGCATAAATGTTGCAGGGATTGCTGGTTAGGAATTTTCTAATTTATCTCTTTTCTCCTTTTTCTTTCTTGTTTGGAGGGTGAGCTGATGTTCTCTCAGCAAAGGAGAATGTGAAGCTCAGACACAGGACAGAGAGGCCAAATGCAGTAGGAACCGGCTGTTAGCCATGAGCTACTCTGTAGGTCAGGCTCAGTTTCTGTTCCTCTCGTCTTCCCTGAAGGGCACAGGGGAGAAGCTGTGTCACCTTTGATGGCAATCAACTTGCAGGGAATCCCTGGAAGGTCAGAAACCCACTTGGCTACATTCAGACTTGTCACATCTCGTGTATTATCTGAGAGAGTGTCCCGCATGCTCACCTCACGCCTCATCCCAGACACTGCCAGTGAGGGGACCTGACTTTATTCTTTCTGTGGGACCTTGGGGGCCAGTGTAGCTTGCTGGGGAAAGCTACCACTTGTATCAGGATTAGGAGATGAAGTGTGCTTGGAAACCAGAGAGTACATGCAGTCAATGGTGACCTCAAGTTTCCAGGAGACTTGGTGAAAGAGGCTCTCTTCCAGTGCTGCTTGTCAGACTATCTGTGAAATATCACACGTGGGTCATAGGCTATGAAATCCATAGGTCCTCCAGTACTCTCCTCATCTTTTTTTTTTTTTTTTTTTTTTTTGTAGGGCAGGGTGAGCTGGAAGGAGTAAATATTTCTGATGTTGTTGCACCACAACTGTCATTAGCTATAGTATGTTCAGAGACATGGACTCCAGGTCAAGAAGGACACAGTGATTAGCAAATGTCACCCCCCTCTCCCCTCTGGCTTACTTCTGGTAAAACTTCTCCCCAGAAATGGGATTAAGTCATAGGTTTGATAAAGAGATCTAATCTTGTTGTAAAGGATCTAAGCTAAGTAAGTCCTCCTCTCACTTGGCAAACTGGTGCAGTGTTTAATCATCCTTACCCCCAGGAAACTGCATCTTGTTTCAAGGTCAAGTTTATCACATTGCCATTCCAGCTACTGGAAGCCTTCGTGACTTTCTAGGAGGCTCCTCTGAGAGCTGATTTAACTCTTTGCCCTGAGCTTCCCATCAAAAAGTGATCTGAAGTTCACTGAAGTGACCTTTGGGTTGCTCCAAGGAACTCCCAAGCTAGCAGGAAGGGGGACAGCTGGTAGGGAGGGGACACCAGCCAGTGGGGTGAGGAGGGTGTTCCTTCAACTCTGGGACTTGGTAATAATGTTTACAGAGGGATGAAGTGAAAATTGTACTGATTGAAGGGGGTGCATTTACAAAAGAGTGCAACCAAGGGGTTGGGGTTCCCATGGTTATGTGATGCTTCACTCCTTTAGGGTTGGCTGGCAGCCAGGGCAGCCCAAGGAGCTTCTGCTGGTGTAGCAAACACCAGGTAGGGCTCTGGGATTTTAGGCAGCATTTCCGGACTGACCCAAGGTGTTGTGAACGTGCCCTTCTCCCCTCACAGAGTGCTATGTTTATTCTGCTTGGGGACCTTGCAGAAACTCACCTTGGAGAAAATTCTTTTATATGGGCTTGTTTTGGCCCATATAGAAGTGCATCTACACAAAAAGGTTTTGAATTGCCAGCTGTAGCCATGAGGTCAAAACCTCAAACTTTTCCTAGCATGGTCCAGGTCCTGGAAAAGAGTCAAACCTGCTGCCTACTCTTGGCTGAACAGATCTTTTATTATTCCAGCCAGAGCCCTCCAGGTCTCCTGGCCTGCTTTGACCCTGTGCTTCTCAAACCATTATTGCAACAGCAACAGGGGAATATTCAGGCCAGCTGTCCCAGAGTGGCCAAAGCAATTGAGGAGGAGGCAACATGTTCTGGAGCCCCAGAGCCAAAGCCTCAGTGTGCAGCCTGCAGGGAACAAGAGACCAGGCTCCAGGGCTCTGGCCACCTCCTTGAAGACCCAGAGCCAGAATCTGGCTTCACATTGCTGGAATCCAGCCTCAAGGGAGAACTCAGCAAAAGTAAATCCCTGGAGTCCTCTACTGAGTAGTTTATTGATGGCTTGGTTAACCACTTTTGGGATGAGCCAAGTATGTCTGTGAAACTTTTCCAGAGCTTCCAGACCATGTACCTGCTGTATCCAAAGGAGAGGAAGATGGATGGGGGAGAAAAGAAGAACTTATATTCCTGCTTGAATTCCTGTTGGTTGGTACGAGGGAGTGAGAGATGAGTGTGGTGGAGTGAGGTAATTTTTGACTGTATATTCATTATTGCCATAAAAGTAATGCTTTTTTCCAACCAAAGCACATATTGTCACTAATGTCTTGAAGAGTACTGGAGACAGAAAAATGCTATGTCCTCAGATTCCTCAAGAAACTTTTCCTTAAGTGTGCAGGGTCTTTATTCAACTCCAGATGAAGATATTTCAGCCAAGCCCATCAACATCTCAATTGAAGTGCCAGCCTGTTGGTGGCAGCTCTTCTCATGGGCTTCTGACGAATTCTCCTCTGAAGCCTGTGCAGTGTTGTCCTTGAACCATCTAATAGGCAGAGTTTCACAGAGCTAGCTGGCACATATTTGCTTGTGGCTCAGTTTTCTGGTTAAAAATTGCTAATGGGTGTGGACAGCCTTGTCATCCTGGATGTTCCTGTCTTCCCTGGCTCACCTTCACTACTGAATAATCTGCAGCCTTTCATCTGTGCAGAAAGGAAGTGTTGTGAAACTCCCTGTGCCATCTCCAAGCTGGTTCCTAGGTTAATGAAAAGGGGAGTGTCACCATGTTCCAGTATGTTGACTAAGTAAATCTAGAAATGATCCTTCAGCTATTGCTGCATTCCTTATTGATTTTTTTTTTTTTTTTTTTGTGGGTAAGCTGTTGAAGTATAGGAAACATTGATAATCAGTAGGGCTAAAAAGGACAATCTACTTGTGCTTGTTTTAATAAATGAAAGAATGTTGTGAACAGAAGAGTAAATACTGGTTAGAATACTACAATGCTTTGCTCATAATAAGCAAAAAAAAAATGCATTGTTCAGTAGAAGAGCTAGGGTTGCAAGTTCAGCATTCAGTTAACTAAAATAATAGATAAATAAGGGTATAACAATTACTCTCAAGTACCTGCAGTTAAACTAAACTTTAATTTTGTTCCTGAATGTTGAAGGTCACTCATGAACATGAGAAGATTGAACTAAGATGACTGAAGCAGTTACTGCTTCTAGATGCCCTCCCCATTTCTCTCCTGGTGGTCATCATCCTGATGAAATACTCATGAAGTGGACCTTGAACTGCCATGGTTGAAACCTCAAACCAAGCTATACTTTTGCATGCCTTGCTGTAAATGGCATTTTGTTGGCCTGACCCCTGGCAGGGCTAACAGCCTCTGTTAGCAGTAACTGCTCCAGCCATCTCACCTGTGTTTGAGACTAAGGTGGTAATCAACTGATTTCATTTACAACAGCTGAAGATGTGGTCTTGTCTTGTTTGATTTCTAAAGTCATGAATGGCTCTGGTGGGTAAAGGCAATTTGGCCACTAGGGCAGCAGAACCAAATCATTAGATCTGATCTGGATGTAAATAAATGTCCATCAATAATTTGGCATCTGTTGTTTGCTCCAATCTTGATTCTTTGTACAGGAACCACTGGTACTAATAACCAGGGTTCAACCTGTGGCTGTTTAAATAAGATCCTGATTGAGTTTTTTCATAAGAGCCTCAGCTTTGGAGCCACTGAGTTATTTCCATCATTCAGAAAATCATCATTGAGTTCAAGCAGGAGGTGTGGACAAGAAAAGCACACACAGTGACAGCAGCAAATTCACAGGCTTCTGCTCAGCTCGAGTTGATGCTTGGTCCCTTTCGTTTGCTGGGTGAGAACTCTATCCTGATGGCACTTGGGGACACCAAAGGAGAAAGTACCAGACCACAGGAAAACTCCCCATTGTATATCTGGGTTGCTGTTTTCTATCTTCTTTGACACTTTTCACGTTAAAAAAATTGTCAATTAAACTTATTTAATAAGTTTTACTTATTAACTTGTTTAATCTCCTCTTTTGTAGGAGCAAACTCTAATCATGATCTGTTATTTCAATCTAGTTAGCAAGCAGCTTTCTTGTTAGGAGAAGCAACAGAGAGAAACCTACTGGTACTCATCGGGGTAATTTAAGAAAAAAGATACAGGGATGACTTGACTGTGAAACAGAAATACTTCCAAGGAAGAAAATACTGGATGTTGAAGGTATTTTATTATTATTATTTTAAACTAGGGCTAAGGCCTGAGGGAGAGTATTGGATTTCCCATTTCTTGACATTTTCAAATCATGACTCTATGCATTTCTAGATGGGCTTTAGTCAAACCTAGACTCCTCCACTCAGACCAGGAGTGCAGCATGTGGTCTGATGGAGTTTGCCATACCAGAGCTAGACTTACTGTTTAATAGGACTGTCTGGCTTTATATTTATGAAGAAATATTTGGTGTTCTCAGTGTGCTTATAACACACTCTTGACTGCAGCTTTAGTTGGGCAAAGCTTTGTAGTTCCTTTGACCACACTTCCTTGCCTTTTTTATATTTTATATTTTATGTTTTGTGTTTTATATTTTATTTATATTTTTGTATTATAAAGAGCTCTTTATATTATCAGAGAAACTATCTCCTTGTTCTTAGGTGCTTGTTTTGCTCTACTCTGGCACTTCAGCCTCAAATGTCTTATTGCCCAGAAGGGATGAAGGCTACTGTTGCTAAAATGTTCTAAGGATTGATAGTGTTTCTGCTTTGGTTCTTGTATGTCCCGTCTTTCAAACTGAATATGATGTCCAGATGCTGGCCTACAGATTACTGTAGCAATTTAACAAATTCCTAGTTCATCAAGTTTTCTATTTAGACTTTTATACTCTCAGGAATCCTTCAGGTTAGCACAGCTGCAGGTTACACAATATGTGAGGATGTTCTGCTATGGCTTGGGTAGGCAATCACATGGCTGAATTACTCACTGGAAAGCAAAATAATTAATAATGTTAGATCAAATCTAACCTAATCTAGAGGCGTAGCTGATTATGTGCTTATCAACACACTTTGCTGATTTTTATCATGTGGAAAGTTGTATCTTCGAAGATTAAAGGAAACAAAAAGAAATCTTAATACTCAGTGATGAAAGTATTGGTGGCATGGGTGCAATCCGCAGATCTGACACAATATTATTTAGGAAAATGAATTTGTGGGAGAGTCCTTGCCTTTTCAGAGTATCAGTGAACTTGCTTGGCTCTGTGCACATGCCTGAGGTTTTACTGTTGAACAGAATCCCATGTGGGGATCATCCACATCAGCCCTAATCTGGCTTTTGCATGCTGTAAACAAACCTTCACACCACCAAGGAGCCAAACTGAGGTGTCAGGCTCCAGAGAGACGCAGGAATCCATCTGAGCAGATGAGGTTTTATGGTTGGACCCTGCATTTAGCTGTGATATGGCAGTGGGTAGCAAACACAGGGAACAAGGAAGGATTATGGGCTACTGATAGCAAAAAGTCTGAGTGAGAACTCAAGTTTAGGTATCTGCCTGTCTGTCCTCCTGTAGCACTCACTACAACTGTGAGAGCTGAGGCTGGAAATGAGCATGTGGATGCAGTGTATTACATCATAGCAGAGGGTGGTATCTTGAAGAAAGGCTGAAGCAGAAATTGTTGCTGGAAAAATCTGTCCTCTAAAAGTGTTTTAAGGGAGGAAGAAGCTTTTTCTGAGATATTTAAGGTTAATGTAAACAAATACATAAATTTTGCATTCCTGATTTGCCAGTGCAAGAAGTACACAGTAGATAACTAAAATAAAGACAACAACAAAAAAAGCTAATTACATTTTTAAAAATTTCCTGTTCTTGCATCATGTGGGAAGGAGGAAATCTGTTCAGTCGCTGGGTGAACATGGTAACCATGACCAGGCTTAGCTGGGTTTACTGGCGATGCTTGTCTGATTTTTAACCATGTGATTAGAAAAGCTTGAAGTAGGAGCAAAGCTTTCATTTTTACAATTACATTCAGGAGTTAAAAGCCTTAAATGACTGAAACTTAAGAGCAATTTGACATGCACTTTATGCAGTGTCAGGTAATGATACTTTCTCTGGAGGGATAGTTCTTTTATGACTAACATTTCAAACATCTCATTCATAGTGGAACATATGAGTAAAAGCACAAAGGACTCTAAGTGTGTCAGGAAGGGGCTTTTGTTGCTAACATCTAGGTAACACCAGTTTGAGGAAGGAAGAAAGATAGGTAGATTAGCTGGAACCAATTCACAGATTTCTAGCTGGAAAAGGTTGCAGGCACACGTAGTCAAGCACAACATTTGTTGAATTAATGTATATTTGTGAAATGTAAAGGTGGCAGAATTTATTCAGTAGGCTTTGATGGTACAGAGTTACAGAGTTCTTTGGATATGCACTTCAAACATAGCAGAGCTGAAGTCTGACAATGCACCTTAAATATGTTTTCTCTCTCACTTAATAACCTCGCATTCATTTTCTCCAAGAAAATTCTCATTGAAGAAGACCTTCACTTATTAGATAATGGCTAGCTCCCTAAATGTTTACTGTGCAAGACAAAATCCTAATTCAGAGACTGATGCAGAATATGTGTAACAGGATCTGAAACTTGAAAAAACCCTGTTGTATTTTTTTTAATTCATCCTCAAGACAACAATTGAGTTGGTTTTGCGTTTGGTTTAGCAATTCATTTTGTTGAATCTCTGTGCCCAGGGCCTGCTTTTCCTTTAGTATGGGAACACCTGAATATATAGGTGGAAAACAAAGGTAAGGCATAGAAAGGCAATGTCATTTAAGGTCACATAGGAGGCTTGTACTCAGCTCCCTGTTCTGCAACAGGTTTTGTGAATTCTGTGCTAATAATCTAACTACTGGATTAGCCTTCATCTTTGAGTCAACCCTTGATTTCTTTGACCCACTGATGCTCAAAAGTATTGCTTTAATTTGAAATATCTAAGAGTGGGCACCCATTTGAACTAAAATGGGAAAAGAAATTCAAGCTCTCTCTCACAATTAATCTTTAAAGTAATTCTCCATTTCCTGAGGCCAAAGGAAGTGGAAAAAACATTAGGCTTTCCTGACTAAAATTTGTTTCTCAAATTCTATGCTTTTACAGATAAAAGACCCTTTGGTTCTCTTGTCTCTGACACACAATGAAAAATTTCCTTAAGAAATCCTATGCGTTTTTTTCTACCAGCCCCACATTCTTTTCACCTTACACACCCTGGATTTAATGTGCAAAGACAGAGAACACTTATGAAACTTTGCTTTGGCACAGCAAAAATAGCAAATTACTTAAAAGTGGGCAATAAATGTTTTCCTTCTGCCTGAGCTATAAAGGAAGCAAACTGGTACCATCAGCACAAACGGTACTGTTGCCACCCATGTTTTGAGTCCTGGTAACATAAACCTTTTCACCACCCCCTTCCATTTCAGAGAGCCAGCATCCTCTGTTGTGATTATGGGCCCTGGATCAAGCTTTTGTCAGGGGCTTTTACAGCTCTTCCAGAACAATTTGTGCCAGCAGAAACACTGGGGTGGGATGAACATGGTGCTCCAGACAGAGTCAGCACTTGAAGTTACAAGGACCATAATCACCCTGGGCTGTCTCTGACATCAACATAGAGAGGGAAGTGTCATTGGGAGGCAATTCTGATTTTTTTTCTGTCTCCACTGAATACAGAGGAAGTCTGAGATGGGGTGAATCCAAACCTTGCTGCTTCTGCTAGTGCAGGAATTACTCCTGCTAGCTGTGGAGTCCATAAAGTGGTAGGAGGGCTTTTGCATCTCAGTTCTTCAAAATAAAAATAAATACTCTGTGTGTTTTAGTTTATTTTCTAGGTTTTAAGACAAGATTTCTTGTCCTTGTTTTCAAAGAAAATGAGGCTTGTGCATTTTTTAAGTATGTCCATATATCTCATGCTGAAGGCACAGTTTGAACTTTTTTGCCGACTCTGATCAGAAGAGAACAAAACTACAAACATAGCTAGATTCTTCTAAGTTAAGGAAAATTATCTGTCACATAAATGAAGTGATCCTTCACATTTCCTCAGCTGTGGAAAAGAAAATTGAGAGTCCACCCTGGAGAGGGCTTCTGTAGGCATCTCAGGTATGGGAAGAGCTTTGCCCAGAGCTTGTGTCATGGTCAGTATGGAGAGCCAGCCATAAGGTGAAGATGCCTCAGAAAGCAGCTCTCAAAGAGTGTCGGTGTCCATGCCAATGCTTTTTGTAGCACAGGAGAATATATAACACCTCTTTCCCTGTCCTTACTTATGCACATTGACTTTAAATCCCCTGGAGCAGCCTCTGGTACCACCACATCCACACAAGGTCGAGGCAAGCCCCGCACATGGGTGAGAGCCTGAACTGTGAGTACCCTGTCCAGAACAGTGTCAGCAGCTTAGTTCCAATGCACTGATGTATATTCTCTGAAGAGAAAAATCTGACGTGTGCCTGGCAGAGCTGTCTCTGTCTCCCCTACTCTGCTAATGTTTAGCCTTGTTTCTTCAGAAGTGTTTCACAGAGCACACTTTGCTAAGGGTTGTCCCTTTAAATTGGGCAGGAAAATTCTACGTAAGCAGTTAAACTAGTCATTTTCTGAAGCAAGATCTGGCACCTTCCTTCAGCCAGAATGAGCATTATTTTTTTCTCTTGATATATTTTCCCTAAGCTCTTTCTGCTTGTGTTCCCAGATATAAACATGCTGTCTAGCTGAGGGAGCCTGACAAAACCCTGTTCTATGGTGAGGGAAGACCCAATGCTGGCAGTTATGTCTGAAATGGGTTTGATGCAGATGCTTTTAATCTGGTGTTTGGGAGATCCCACAAGCATGGGAAAAAGTATTTCTCTAGCTACATATAAAAACCTAACAGCCTACCAGATGTGTGATACACAAGTTATGTGCCATGGGTGAAACTTCAGAGTTTAGAATTATTTAAAACTCCTGTAAATGTTCAAATTGTAGGCTCAAAGATATTTAAAATTTGAGTTTCACTTTTTGTACAAAGGGTGAATTTTGTTTTAGATATGGAGTAGGAAGTGATCTCCTGGTTCACTAAACCTATTCTCATTCTGTTGGAGGCAAAAAAGAAATAAAAATGTCTTCACTAAATATATCAAGTTTCACCATAACCCTATTTATGCTTTTGGGGCTTTCCTATGGAAATTTATAGAGATTAATTACTCTGATAGAATTTTTTCTTCCAGTTTCCAGGTTAACTGTATTAATGGCTGGTGGGTACTTGATTCCCTCTGGAGTCAACAAAGTCCTTCAGTTTAAATGTATTTTTTTGGTCTCTAATTCAAACCCAACAGTTATAGGGAAACAAAAACTGTGTTCCCCACACACTTGCTGGGTTGAGAAAGAATAACATTTTTTGTTTGACAAACAGATTATTCTAGCAATTTTTCTTCCTATTAATTTCCACTTTAATGTGATTGGAAAACATCTGTCTGGAATTGTACAGATAATTCTCAAAACTTTGTTCAGTGTCTTTAATCCCACATAATTTTTTCTTGAAGTATTGTATCCCCTAACAGTTTAGGATTGCACTCTCCTTTTTCACATTTGTGACAGAGTGGTGGGATGTAGTTCTGTGTTGACTGCACACAAAATTTCTTTTGCCTCTCTTTCCAAAGCCCCTGTTCATAATAAATAGTGGTAGTGTTGATTCCTGGATGTGAGACCTTGAATCTAGTATTTTTGCATTCCAGTCCATCTCCATTTGTCAGGGTTCTTCTGTTCTTGTTAGATAGTCTTGTGACATGCAGTGTAAAAAGTGTCTCCCATCTTAAGTGTCTCCCATCTTCGTGTCATCACTTTCTTGGTTAAATTACTCTGTCTTGAGGCAGATGACTTCCACTTTATTTTCTTTGTGTTTCTCAAATTTCCTATGCGCTACAATCTCTTTTGTTGTTGTTGCTGTTTTCCCAAAGAACTATGGAAATCTACATTTTAAAAAAAATTCCTATTTTGTTCAGATTAAATAATTTTCAAGTTAGAAAATCCCAAATTACAGCTACATACTAAATGTTACCCATTTCACTGGAGAATATCATAGCCCAGTTGCACATCCTTGTTGAACATACCTGTTTGAATGAAAAGATAGAGACTCTTTGTTTACTAAGACAAGAGACAAAGAAGGACAAAAGAGGACTTTGAAGCACTGGTGTTTGTTGTGTCTGCATGCAGAATGCAGCCTTTTGCTTTTACAAATGTGACATGGGTCTCGTTCCAAGGCTTTATCCTGAGGTTGTGGTGGGTTCCTCTACTGGGAGTTGTCAGCAGGTATTCTTCAGGAGTCTTGATATAAAGATTAAGACTGCTTTGGGCTCCCTTTGTGTTGGGTGGGCACTACAATGTGGATTTCCCATGAACTGAGATATTTTCTTTACTCCCCTATAAATTCTGTCCTTGCCATGGCACAGCTGTGTGTAAACACGTGACTGATTCTATGATATGCCTGGGAATTGTTTGGTAGTTGTAGCACCTACCAACATGTTTTTCCATGGGAAACATAACTTGGTTGCTATCATGATGCTGTGCCACCACTAAGTTATTGTAGATCCCGTTATCCTTCATCATATTTTATGTGGTGTTAATTTGCTTTCCTTCTCTTTCTTCTTCCCAGATTTTGCCCATTCCCAAGCATATTGTGTGTATATTCTTTGTCACTCCTTTGCTGCAGTTTTGTGATACCATCCTGATTAGAGCCTGAGACTGGCTTCTAGCTGTGCAATGCTCTACTGGTGAAACCCCTGGTAGGCTGCCAAAGCTTCTAGGTGTTACTGAGCTACAAAGGAAAAGAGATAATGATGATGTGGGAGGGAAGAAAAATGTAGTGTGTGGACAAAACGTTCCTCTCTTTTATATTAGCCTGAATCTGTGTTAGGAGTAAGGAAACATAGCAGGGGTTTTCAATTTTCATGTAGGAAACAAACGTAAAATCAGAGAATTGGATAAGTTTGAGTTAGATGGGAAAGTGCTGAATGGCTGCAAATATAACTGGTGTTTAAATGATGCTCCTGATGAACACTCCACAGTATCAGCCACAATGGAAGCATTAACCTCATTGCTGGGGGGAATGTTGCAAACATACCGAGCCTCTTCTAAAAGCAGTTTCATTTAACAGATAAACCATGTTATTGAAGGAAAAGATCACTTTTATCATGGATGCAATCCAGTTTCCTGCTGCACCTGGCAGCTTCCCTGAGATAAATTACATGATCCTTAGGGATAGGAACCAGGCTGCACGTTCAGGGTAAGAATGAGAGCAGCCTCTTGTTCTTCTCCCAAGGACCTGCAAACCCAAACCACACAGGGAATGACAGTGTGGGACTGTCTCTCCTATTGACTTGGGCTGGTGATTTACATGCACTCAATATCTCTGTTGTCTATCTGGAGATAATGTTCTTATCCTTCTTTCTGCTGGGATTCAGTCTTTTTTCCAATTCTGTACTGACTTTCATGCCTGCTACTCCGTATGACACAGATGACCGGTACCGCTATCAAACTGATAGCAGGGAGATCGAGATCTAACTCTTTCAGAACCATTCTGAGTTTAATATAGGTGTGAGCCACAATTTCTGGGAAGTCCTTGAATTAAAGTACACTGTGAGGTTTTTAACTCAGCTTCCCGCCTTTTTTTCAAAGAGTTTTGCGGCTGGCAGCCTCCTGTTAATCTCTTCTGTTTTAACTCCAGCAACATACAAGCCAACAAAAGCAATTAAACCCTGCAGTAATGATCAACTCTGGGAAATGATCGGCATGGATTAAAGCAAATTTAAGGGGTAATTGCTTGGCAACGAGTCCCATAACTCTGAGTGTTAAGTACAGGAGGGGACTTTGAAACCCTGGTAATTAAATCAGAAAACCTGTTTGTATAATGTATATTGTTCTTTTAGCTTGATTGAACTGAAAAAAAAAATTCTTTTAAAAGAATCCAGTATTTTGTTTGCAGGAGATTTTATCTATCTGAGATACTGATATACCTTTATTGCCAAAATATGTGGGTACATCACAATCTTTGATGTATTCAGCCTTAGACAGGGAAGTTCTGCACTCCTCTCTTTGTTGGTGAGGAGGGTAAGGTACAAAGAGGCCTGGCCACACACCCAAATGGACAGAGGGAGTCTGTGGAAAGTCATGATTTGAACCAGCTAGCAAATCCTGAAGATCCCACTTCTGAATCTCAGTTTTACTATGTCTTTGAATTTCCTATACCTTTGCTTCTCATAAGTATGGGTAAAATGTGTGGTCACAGTTCACAACAACACTGTGACTTATTGCTCTCAAAGCTTAGTGTGCACCATCAAGGGAGTTGTTCACGGGGGCTACTAACACACTGGTTAAGAAAGGCACAGCTTCCACTTTGAGACAGGAGAGAAACTTCATGCTCAAACCTAAAGTAACAGATGCTGCAAAAATGAGGAGTTAGTCCCTGTGCAGATAGCTCAGCATCCTGGTCATTCTCAGCTTGGGCTCTGTGGACTACAGGACCCATTCATGGGCAGATCTAGATGGAGTGACCTTTTGCCAGTGGTAGCTGGAAGTGCCATATATCTGTTTGTCTGTCTGCCATATAGACGAGGGCAACAGGAAGTTTTCTGGTCAGTCACACATATGATATACACACATGGTATCAAAAGGGTAGTGTTTTTTTGTTTGATTCCTTTGTTTGGCTGCTTGCTTTTCTTCAGCTCTCTTATTCCTAAATTATGGGATAGAGGAAAATAATGTCATCTCCTAAATGTATTCACATTCTGCTAGCATGGAATTTATATATGCTGGGTCATTGGGTATTTGCAATTAAATTCTTCCTGTGCTCTTCTCCTTAATTTTTGAAGAGATGATGATTTATGAGTTGATAGGCTGGTAGTGAACCAGCTGGCCTGAGTCAGTGTGTCATGTACCCCTAAATCAAATTTTTAATAAAGAATTTTCAGGCACATGAGACTCATTTAGGCATTGTGACTGCAGAACTGGATAGAGTTCAGAGCTCTGTACACACTGGCTCTCAAATGGTTGCACGTGGATTAGAAGGGCCTTAACTGGGGGTTTCAACACAGGTTTCCAGAAAGGGAAAGATGCAGCTTAAATATAGATGTGAAAGTGAACTTAATTCTGTATGGAGTAGTGTTGAAAAGCTAAGAACCCCTGACAGATTATGGTGAGGTCCAGCATTTTTAGATCTCTGCATCCTGAACTTCTATTATAGCCAAGGGAGATCTAGTTAAAGCAGTTAATGGAACTGGTAAGATGCAATTAAGAATGTAGGAAACTAATGGGATTAATTGTGTCACCATCTTCATTAATTTGCTTGTCTAATTCTCTGCTGACTATAAAGACATCTTCAGGTGACCTGCCCACATACAGACACATACTTTGGTAGATAATCATCAGGTTAAGTAAATTCCACCTCCACAGTATTTTTTTTTTCCCTGCCTGTGGATTTTCAAAATCTTTTTGCCTGTTCTGTACAATTTTAAATGTCTGGGGTGATATTTAGAGATTTGTTGCTTTGGTCATTCAGTGAATAACAATTATTGGGTTCTTTTTTTTTTTTTTTTTAATGTGGCTTCTCCAAGACCTGTATTCAGCACCTCCAGGAGAAGCTGTTCTAGGAAATAAACTACAGTCAAGTCATTTCCATAATCACAAAATTAATAGCTTGCTTGATGCTTTAAGTATCCCCACAGTCTTCCACAGCTGATAATGTATTAAACCCAAGAGATAATGGTGGTGTGTATGTGGGGAAGCCTCCAATACATATTAGTTAGAAACATTTTAAACATATGAGGGTACTTGTAAACAGTAATCTCTTTAACAATATTAAAAATAAATCTCCACAATATGAAAATAATTCCTCAGAGGTATTTGGGTGGCTTTTTAAAATCCCTCTATGATATCTTAATCTGTAGCTCCAAATGTGAATTGTTCATTGGCCTGGATGATGTGTTACGAAGGCTGTGATTGAGCTGCCCAACCCCAAAGCTTGTCCAAAAAGAACAGGATTCTTGTGATAGCAGGAGCAGCAATTGTTTCTTGATGTTGTTATGGGTTGAAGTTTCACTGGTCCCATGCCAGGCTGTGTGCTGGGGAGCAGCTAAAGGGTGATAAAGTTTTGTGTGGGGGAGTTTAAAGAGTGAAGAAAGAGAGACATCAGACAAAAAAATGAAATTTGATCTTTGCTGAAGGCATGTGCAGATGAGAAATTTTCTTCCAAAATTAACTGATTGCCAGATCATTTGAGTTAATTCATGTATTAGGTAAAGGCAACACAGACACTCCTATAACATTTATTCCAGGACTGAGGGAGGTCTATTGTTACCCTGTGGCAGCCTGAGCTCGTTCAACTCTGCTAATGCTCTATTGAAGTGAACAGAGAGGGAGAATCTTCAGTTAGATGACACTCTACAAAGCATTGCTAGGATGTGCTGTCCCCCAGGAGATATTTTGCAGAGGACACACTACCTATATGACGATTTCATGGTACATATTATCAAGGTAACCACATTCTCCTACCAAGAGTAGTCCTACTTCTCGTGCTTCCAGCTGTACATGGCCCTTCTGCCCACCATGTGTCTGATGTCTGGTGCTTCAGGGTCCTGGATAAGCAAACTCAGATCACAGTTCAGACAACCAGGGGACTGGTTTTCATCCAGTCGTCAAGGCAAACTGTCCCACCTTGCAGCCTGGGGTCCTCTAGATCTTCTGCAGAAGGATGATGAGTATATTATTATCTTTGTAAGAGGGGAGAGGTGGCAGCCTGTGGTCAGAGAGGGTTTGGTCTCAGAAGTTCAAGGCCATCCATGTCTGTGTCCTTGCCAGAGGGTGAGGGCAGTGATTTGTGAGGACCCCGTAAAAGCAAGTTTCCTTCTCATGGCAGGCTAGAAACCTGTGAAACCCAGCAACCCTACGGCCTGGTTTGGGAGGAGAGAGGAGGAAGAGAGAAAGGCGATGAATGATGGCTACGGGCCCAAGCTCTGAAGGTCTTGGTCTAAAACACAGAACAACAAATGTTGTTGAGAGGAGGGTCAGACACACATAAGGCAGAAAGCCTGTGATAGGAATTTGAGATTTCAAGGTGCTGAATCCCTCCTAAAAACACTGACTTCTGGGAAGATAAGATTGCTCAGCAAATTCTGGCCCAAGGGAAATTTCGTAGAAGCATCATTGGCAAAGCGGCACAAAAATCTAAAGGCAGGTGGTGCTTGCTGCTTTGTAGTGAATCCAAATAAGAAAGAGGGGGAGAAGTTGAGAACTAACAAGTAGCTTTATCTCTAGTCTCTCATCCAAATAGCTCTTTAAAATATAGAGTTTTTTGGTTTTTTTTTTTTTTTTTTCAGTACATTACCTTTGGTTTTATTAGAGAGTTTAGTTTTTTTCTCCCCATCTGAGAGAGGTATTCAGCCTATGATAATATGTCTTGGCTTAGGTAGAATAGGCTAATTTTATAATATTATCAGTAATATTTTCAAACTTAATCTAGGAATGTTTTTTTTTTTCCTGGACATATATGTATGACACACTTAGGCAGCTGACTTTACACATTAATATGAATTTCATACTGGCATATCCCCCCATTAACTTTTGTTCATTTCTTGAATCTCTTGGCTATTTTACAAAATCTGTAGACATTCTAATTAGGCATAGAAATAGACAAATATTTTCAAATGCATCTCACCGGGAAGCTTTGCAACTTTTGTTTCCATCCTATCATTAAAAAAACAGTGAGTAACAATGTCGAAATTTTACTTTAACCTATCACTTCAGCATTTAAAAATGCTGAGTGAAACTATCCATGTAAGATTAGGACCTCATATAGAGAAGTACAGGTATTTTTTGTTCTCTGATCTTGCTTCAATATTTTAAATAACATTTAGGCAGTAATTTTTTCTTTTTTCTTTTCTGGAAAAGTCTGTTTATATCAATATTTTGATATCTTAAGGAATATCAGACTTCTACTGCACATTCAAGGACACAACATGAACAAAGAAAAAAAGAGATGGAAGCAAGTTTTTTTGTTTGAAAATTTTGGTGAAATAAACACTGTAAAATTTCTGTAGAAATGTTTTCACTGATAGTCTTCCTCTATTCTCCTCTCAAAACTAAGCCAAGCCAAACCAGACCTCTTTAATACTTTTATGTTCAAAGAAACCAGCACTTATTAAGGAAATCAGAAATGGAAATTTATTCTTTAAAACACAATTTTGTACACAAGACTTCTTCCTAGGGAATTGTTTGACCTCTTCTGTGAAAGCAGTTCCGCTTTATCACAATGAAAACACTTCTAGGCTGAATGAGATTCGATTGCATCTAAAAAAGGCCATGTATTTTCCTCCATTGGAGTTAACACCAATAAAAAACAATCTGGTGATATGAATTTTTGTTCGGTGAGAAGCCATTAGTAATTTCAGAAATACCATTGGATTAATCAGATGAAATCAACACTTCTAGTTTTTCACATGTGTGAGAATGAGCAATAACAGGTCATAATCTCTTGCCTTAACTTGGTCAAAGCACGAGAGACTCAGGAATTTACATCATCAGAGGGTTAATTTTTTTTCTCTCAGTGGCTTGTTTAAAACGAATCGATGACTTTAGTGCAGTTGCTGGGACATGATGGGTCAGCTAAGTTTTAATCAACTTAAAAGTAAGTTAAAAGAAGATCCCCCCTACTGACTTAGCAATAGTAGGCATAAAAATGTCATTGAAATAAACCTAGAATAACCTGCCAGTAATATTGATGTGGAATTCTGTATTTATGGACTTGTAATATGTAGACATTCAATGAGGACTGGGAAGATTTTGAACCATTGGCATAGACCATGTCACAGTTTTCTAATGACAAAATAATGATGAAGGCATCTGAAAGTGGTCACCAGCAAAGCCAAGATAGCACCGGAGTTGTGAACTCATTTTCCATTTTACTTCATTTCTCAGAGGAATGGCAGCAACATTAAAGAAGTTAGTGGTGTTGTTCAATAAATGAATTGTCACTTACTAGCCCAAGTAATGCCTCAGTTTTTGGAAGACAGGGCTAAGAATGTGCAATCACTCTCCTCTCTCTCAATTGGAATAATAGAGATAAAATTTAAAGAGCTGTTAAAAATCTATTGGTTTCATACTGTATACTTCACTTTCTATTAGTATAATATGTAATCAGTAAAAAATTATAAAAACCCCACTTCTCCACAGGTTGATACAAAGCTGTCCCTTGCAATTCAAGGAGATAAGATCAGTTTATTTGTTTACAGATGTACAACTAGTTAATTAAGATTTATCTTATCTCCATTTTAATAACAGCTGTGGTTCTACAGTCTGTGTTTATGATTAAGTGTGAATGTTCAGCAATCCTGAAGTCAGGCAACAATTGGAATGGATGTCTTTGGGCTGGGCTGCTGATTTGAAATATCTTGAAAATGAGCTGCAATATAATTAATTTAAAAAGCTTTGGCTTGGCATATGCTTGTGCAGTGTCATAGAGTACTAAAATCTTTGTAGTTAGAGTGAGGGCCCACGTTGTCTAGAAAAAGATTGCCTGCCAAGTTAGAATTCTTACCATTTAATTTTTCAGGAAAATACTAATTCTGATTATGGTTTTTATTTTCAATAGAGAAGATTTAAAGAAATTATTTTGTTTTAAAACTAACAAAATAGCAAAATTTAAAAATGAATAAAAAAAAGATGTTGGAGTGATGGGCTCAAAAAGTTCCCTTCTTTCTTGTAAAACCAGTCTTGTGTTGTTAAATAACTTGTTAGAACAGTGTTAATCATCAATGGGATAGCACATGAAAGAACAGTTCCCTATTTCTGCCTCATATTGGAGGGAGTTTGGGACCCTTTCGTCTCTTTACAACCTCATTATTAGGTATTTTCTTTGCAAAGAGTTCCTTTGCAATATCAGTTTGTCCTGTCTGTAGCATTCTCTGGACGCTACCACTCGGACATTCAAAGAACCAAAAGATCAAGGATCCCACAAAAGGGTCAGCAAACTCTTTGAGAAGGGCTGGGAATATCCTACCACATTAGATTAAATTGGCTTAAGGTTTGTTTCAAGTGGGTTGCTCTTTCCATGAATGGAAGGTGTCACTCCCCTCATCCTGGTTATGAAGTCCTCATTCCTCCTTCTCACTGACTTTGGTGCTTGAGTCTCCTTCCCATGAACTGTTCCAGATCACTAAGCCTGCAGAAACTTCTATCTGATCTCTGTCTCCCAGCCTACAGTGTAATTTGTGCTGGGTTCGTGAAGAGAATTGGTGAAAAGGAGTGGCCCAAAGGACATCAGAGCCAGCCCAAGATAAGAGCAGGGCGGTGGGTAACTTGCATGGATAGGAGAGGGAAGATGGGGACACCCACAGTGTCAACAGCAAAGTGTTGACAATGACTTGTTAGATCAGCTCACCTCATCTCATGGGACTGCACCCTAAAACTTGCTCCTTTGAATATTTGCCCTCAAGTCTTCCCCATGTTCCTTTGCAGTACTGATATCAGGGTATGGAAAATTTCCTCTGTATGGTCCTTGGCAGTGTCATAAACTCATGTGCTAACACCACCAGAAAAAACCACCAGCAGATGCCACGCATAGTTTCAGTGGTAAACAACAAAAATGCCAGAGGATAAAAGTGAAATCTTACAAGTATTGAGGAGAACAGTGGAGTCAGAATGTAATTGTCACTGTCTAAGCATGTCACATTGGATTTTAAAACCAAACCAATAATCTGGTGGCATCTATGTGTTTAACAGCTGCTATCTTAACCTGCAGTGGAGGAAACCTGGAGGAGAGGGGGGTTGTTAAATTGTGTTAAGGGGAAGCTCTCATTAATTAACTCCTCTGAATCCTCTCAGGCAGCTGAAAAGATAACACTTCCACGGGGGAGATGGAAAAGTGGACTGCATGTTGGCACTTTGGCTGCTGAAATTCACAACTTAATCTGCCTTTGTATTTGGTTTAACAGAAAGTGGCAAACTGCAAATTGTGATGTCTGCTGAAGCAATGGTGCTGTGTCTCTGTTGGAGATATTTGCTGCTTGCAGGCAAGGTGGGCAGCTGAGGGGATCATCTCTCAGATGGTGGGGCAGGGTTTGGCACAAATTGCTAAAAGCCCTGAACCAAAAGATGACCATCTAGACAATAGGTGTTATGTAGTTTTCTAAGATTTATCATTTTGGTGGAAAAAACATAAGGCAGGAGGTCACAATAACTTGTATGAAAGCTGTAATCAGGTTTTTTTCAGCAGGCTTTGACTTCATTGATTCAAGGTGTTTACTTAATATTTTACCATATAGCACCCGCTCTCCCAGCAGAAGAGGCACAATCTGTTTCAGACCAGAAGCTTGCAAATGGATCAGAGCATGATGGTGTAAGAGGTCAACCAAAGATGGTTCTAAAGCACAATGGTCTATGAAGCAGCATCTGGTTATTTACTGTACTTCAGCTGAGCATCAGTGATTTCTATAACTGCACTGACCATATATTTAGACATAACTTTTTTTAAGATTAAATGGATTTAAATGTTAGGTAAATATATGCGGATATCTTGTGTGGACACTTTAAAATTATTTTACCCTTTGCATTTCAAGTCAATTTTAGGGCATTGGTATGAAGTAAAACTGGCTCAACTAAAAAGGTTTAAAATATCATCTTTAGTTAAATCAGTGCAGGTTCAGGTTTAAACCAGGTCTAAGATGAAAGACACAGCAGCAATGTATTGTACTCACAGGAGAATAATATTATGGCAATTATTTTATTATTCATCTTTAGTGTAAGCCTACTCTTGTAGTGATAGATGCAACAAGTAACTCCTTATCCCATATAGTTCCCCCACTAAAAAAAAGAAACAAGCAGATTTAGTGTTCCACTGGCAATAAGTCAAATGTTGCTTAAGACATAAGCAGTGCCATTTGACACAACTGATGTTTCCACTTGAGTAAAATTCATAAATGTTACAGGCATGAGATCTGAATTGATTTTTAATCTCTGGAGTTATTGGCAGGGCAGTCTGGGGAAAACATGGTGTTATTCTGATAGACTTATATTTGGCCAATGAATGAAATGGACCTTTTTGAATTCCCTGCCTGAGACCTAGCCTGATATTTATCCATCTATCATTGTCTGTTTTTCCTGTGCATTCCTGTTTTATTCAATTGTGAGATGCTCTGTGTTTTTTTAAAAAGGTTTGTGTGGATGTGTGAGTAGCCACACTTGATATTGTAACTCTTCCTTCTGAGATGGAGATGGTAATTGGTTATTGATGGCCTATTTGTATGCTAATGTTGCTCAATAAAAAAAGCTAAAGCATAATTAACGCTCTTGCTTTACCAAAAAAAGAACAGAAAAAAGGCAAGCTTGGAAAGGTCAATAGATTTCATATAATAAATTACTAAATAACGGGAGGTATAGGGTCCTACATCCTAGAATGTAATGCTTTCACTATTTATTAGCTATTATTTATTACAAATGCTGACTATACGTACTTTTCTGTAACTATTTTCTATATGCGATGTATTTAGACATTATGACCCTGTGGTTGGTGGTATAATGTACTGCAGCCTGCCAAATTGCAGATGTAGTGGCTTTCAAGAGAACAGCATCTCTGTTTATTCTCCAGTATTTCATTAAACCACAATGCAATAAAAGTGCAGGCGGGGCTGGCCAGCTCTTGGTACGGAAGCAGGAGGAAAACCCAGCATCAGAGCTCTCAAACACTTCTTCACAGAGTGGGAAGCTGCAGCCCCCAGGGCAGCACACCTGAGACATTTACTGATGGAGTCAGTCAGTTGGCAGAATGGGCTCCTTGCATGCTTAGAAAGCAAGGAAAATTTCAAGCCCAAACCCCTATTTATGTAAGGGATACATTCAGCTTTGGTGGATTTCTGGGTTTTGCTGTTGTCCATCATGAGAGAGGAATATTTCATAGAATCAGTGGTTCATGTTGGAAGATGCCTTTAAGGTCAGCTAGTCCAAGTCCCCTGCAGTGACCAAGGACCTCTTCGACTAGATCAGGTTGCTCAGAGTCCCATCCAACCTGACCTTGCAGGTTTCCAGGGGTGTATTGGGTGTATGGGCAAGCATGGAGCTGAAGCTGAACAAATGACCCTGCCCTGATTTTATTCTTGCCTTGGCTGTTAGATGAAGTCAACTGAGATGCCTTACCTGAGATGAATTAATGTCTATAGCCTCATGACTAGGGTTGTGTGGACCAAGTGTGATGCAGAGGTGGTTACCTCGGGGTGGGCAGGAGGGCAGTCACAGTTACCTTGCTAACAGCCACAACGTGATTGCATTCAGTCATATGATGCTGTCTGGGTTTCAATGTTAAAATGATGCCAAAAAGTTAGTTGTAAGAGAGAAAAATCCAGCTTATGATCAGAATGGTTACACATCCCTTTTAAGCCCAGTGACTTGGAATGGAGGTGACAATATTAGAACACAACCATTTGTGGCTTCCTGTAGTGTAAACACATTTTCAAAATTAATACTCACAAGTTAATGAATCTTAAAAACTGCTTCTTCAAGACAAATTCTTTTGTTTTGTTTTATTTGCAGATGACAGAAACAAGGTCTCTCCGACTGTATAACTTTGCCTCTTTGGGCATATTACAAATTATGATTCTTACATCTACTCTTCTTCATGTTGCTCATGTAAAGCAGTTGTTGCATATTCATGGACTAGTTGCACAGTTTAAAAACAAACAAAAGACTGTTCCAAGGAAAATATTTCTTCCCCTAGGAAGAAAGGATAACAATAAAAATATTAGAGCGTATGTTCACAGACTCAAAACTAGCAAATCCAAACTCTGAAGACTCAAAAAACCAGCAAAGTTAAATATTGCTTGAAATTTATTTTTCTCTTCTACTAGACCTCAGTCATAGAAATTGTATTTTTGTATACTTCAGAGTAATTTCTGGCTGATATCTGCATGTGGAAATTCAGTTTATGTGCCAGAGGTTCTGCTAGTGATCTCTGCTAGTGTTAGCAGTAAAAATATTTCTTTTACAGTTAATGTAGGTATTTAGGGAGCACAGGTGAGGATTTGTTCTACACCTCAGCATGTGACCTTTGTTTCTGGGAATTTATATGGAAAAAAACTTTGTGTGTTAACATACATAATTATTCTAAGGACACTTCATGCTGTTTCTTCTTGCTATTCTCTGATGAAAGGTAAATGCTGAAGTTCAGGGTTTCAGGCTCAACATAAGGAACAGCTTATGTTGAGTCAAGAAATACTTGCATGAAATAATTGACTTTGTGTATATCCATCTGCAATTTATCCCCAACAACATCACTGAAAGGTGACATTTATCTTACGAGTTTCTCATTCATTTCTGTGCTCTGATCTCATCGTTCATGCAGCCAAAGAGCATGATACATGTAGATGAATATTTATTATAGATGATGAAGTGTCCTTTTGGCAGTCTAATATACTTCCCTATAAAAATAAACACATTCTACATGAGGCTGTCTGTTTTGAGTGTTGGCATCAATAGTACCTCATTCTTATGTAGTGCTTTTCATCAGCAGATCTCAACACAGATTGCTGAAGATGGCTTTACCATCATCCTTCCTTGGTGATTCCACATCTTTTACTTGATTTTGCAGGGTCTGAAGATCCTGGTACTTCAAAAGTCCCTCTCATAATGCACAGAGTATTCTTGGTCAAAATTATGCTCTAAATTATTGGAAACACTGTGGTCCTGTAGAGACAGAAGAAGGTCTGGATTTTGATATTCCAAGGTGTAATTACGAGTTTCTACTGAGGTTGTGTCTAGTTCTTTATTCAACATTATAACCCCAATAGTCTAAATCAGATTTCTCTTAAGAATATTTGTTCAATCTGCTCTTTTATTGGAAGTCATGTCTGGGATGTTAGTGGAGAAAATTTGATAAGTTTAGTTTTTAGTTCAAATCTGCTGTAAGCCATGACTGGGAAGAAAGGCCAAAACCCCCAAACTCAGATCACATCAAGAAAATGAGTTTGTAGAATGACAAAATTTTACTAGGGAAAAAAATCAAAATATAAAAATACAGCCAGTCTTCACCCTAAAGGAGAGGCAAAAATAGAAATTTAGTTTTAAAGGCATATGTCTGTAACTAGCTAAAAAAACCTAACTAGCTAAAAAAAGATTGCTAAGAGGTTTAGCTGTGATTTGTGCTCTTTTGTCTTTGCTGTTTACTGAGGACTACCTCTTATTTGGGACACCTACTCTGTGAATAGTATACTGCAAAAATATAACCAGCCAATGGGAAACTGATGCTCAGAAAGCCTCACAATTAATCCATCTGTTTAGATACCTAATGCAAGGTACCTGGCTTAGAAATAGAGTGCTACTAATGCTAAATCTGCTCATTTTCTGTAACAAATTGGTGCAGAAGGTTCATGGTGAGTCACTTGTTTTTTACCAAACTATTTATCATGAAGGGCCTGTTCTGGTGTCAAGAAATGGGATGTGTGTGGGCAAGAAAGGAAAGAAAGTAAAATGTTGGATGGGACGTATGGGATGTAAGTGTCCTTGCTTGCTGGTGTTGGCTGCTGAGAAGGTCATATAGCTGAGGTAACCCTCATGGAGTACACCTGGCAAAGCAGGTGAGGGTTTCCATGGGCTCCAGGAAGCTCTAGTGCAGAATTTGTATTTGTTGGTGAAAAAGAGCCATACTTGAAACCATTGGATTTTTTTCAGCTTTTGGACAAAGGACAGTGAGCAATGAAGACTTCATCAATATCTTATTTAAAATCTGAGCTACTGGGTCTCAGTATGTCAGTGACAGTTTACAAAAAAAACAACAAACAAACAACTGGTTTTGCTTCTAGAAGTTGCAGTCTTGCTGGACCCTCTTAACTACTGTGGTATGTTCTAGTTTGCTCTTGTAATGTTAATGGCATGGCTGCCACAAGTGTTACAAAGGACCCTTTGGATGAAGACATTGTAGAAAAAATGAGAAAGTACAAATAATCCAGGTCTATTTAAACTGGACCAAATAATTCCCTATAAAATACTACACACTACTTCATTAGGTGTCTCCCTTTAAACCTCTCTGAATTTTCAGTAGAGATGCTGCATTTTCTCAAGCAGCTGAACTGCCTGATCCTCAGGAATAACAGAAGGATTAAATGTTGCTTTCCCAGTCCCCCTTCACCCAGAGGACAGAGTTAACCTTTCAGTGTGTCCATGACTGAGCTTTAATAAAAATACTGATGAACTTAATGTGTTTGAATAGATTTTACTCAGTGAGCACTAATGTGCCTGTGTTAGCTGCATTCATGAGATGTCACACTGTACAGGAACCTCTCGCAAGCTTTGGGGTTGACATGGACAGGTACTTCTCAGCTCAGCATCTACCCGAGCTTAAAAATTCCAGTTCCCTCCTGTGCTTAATTTCTGCAGTGCTGTTTATAGTGACACACAAAATGATGCCCTGTTGGCCCAATTATATCTGCTATGAAATGAAATTAAATATCTTCATAATTCATGGCCAATTTAGCTGGAAAAAATTAATCTAAACAAACACAATGAAATAAAAAAAATCCAGTAATTCAAGTGATATGTTAGTGCAGATTACAGCCTTTAGGTGCTAATCTAGTCCAACAGAGGACTGCTGTACTTAGTGGTTTCTGGAAGACCCACAGCTAAGGACAGCTGACACACAAACATCTAATTATGTAATAAATTATATATAGTATATACCTGAGTATGTTGCTTTGTTTTGTTTTCTCCAATTCTTTCCTATTCATATTCAAATGATTTGATGACATGAAGAAATTTAATATCTCTGGAATTTTGGTTTGGGCTATCACTACTGCTAATACTTTCTGTTTAAACTGTCAGCTCTTGGGGGGACAGATTTTCCCTCTTTATTATGGCAAACACAATGAGGTCCTTGACCTGGAAGGGGAAAGCTTTGGGAAGTTACCTCAATACAAATAAGAGTAGTGTTCCAGGGTGCACAGCGCGGTGTGCGGTCCCATTTTACCAGAAAGGACCCAAGGTCCCATTTTACCAGAAAGGACCCTTGTGAGAGGAGTCTGCACACTTGTGCACTGAGGCAAGTGGCACTGTGGCTCAGCTCATCATAGCCAGCCTGCTCAGAGAGAGAAGCTGTCTCCTGTGCATGACATTTTTTTCCCACATGGTCAGTTTTCTGAAGAGGTAGGAATGGATGAATGAGCATCCTCTTCTGTTTTGGTTTCCTGCATTTCTTTTTAATTCCAGTGCTTGTCAACTGAAAAGATGGAACTCGTTTGCAGATGTATATATTTTTCCTTTAAGTTCCTTTACCTTTCTGGCACTTTTGACATCACTAGAAATTACATCCCAGAGAGCTCATATACATGGCCCTCACTTAAGCCATAAGCTGAAATACACTGATCTGCCTCCTGTTCTCCTTCCTCTGCAGATGAAAATAAAGATCTCAAAGGCTGAGATCTTAACTGATAGTGTTAAGCAAATTTTCACCAATGACAGAAAGGAAACTGAATCTATCAGAGATACAAACAGTGCTCTCTACTGTACACTGAAACATTACACAGTGACTATCACTGACATACATTGATGTTCCCCATGATTTCAAGTCTTGTCTTATATGATGCTATTATACTATCAAATGCTATTATTAAAATATTTTTTACATTAGTCTACATAGCTTTTTCTAGACCAGAAAAAAAAGATGAAAATAGAAAAGTTTAAAATAAATAAATAAGTGACTGCTTTTCTAATCTGTGTTATCATAAGATGGCTGGAAAAACCTGCCACTTCCTTCAGCATAAAGAAATGGAAAAGGTGTCAGAGAAGGTAATTTCTGATTTCCAGTTGTAATGTATAGCTCCCAAACTCTCAAAGTTGGTATCTGATTTGAAAATGTAGGCACATTTGAAATCAGGATGCTGTTTCACCAGATTTGCCAAAGAATACCACCGTGGCATGATGAAATTTCCAAGTCCATCAGAGAGGGAAAGTGGCTTGCAAAACCTCCACATTTTAAGCTGTGATCACTGGTCTGATTTTGGGCACATAGAGATGCAGCCCTGAGCAGGTGCATGCTGTGGAATGAGGTCTTTGGAGGCCTTCAGGCACCTGTATCATCTGCTGTCCCCTGTTCTCTGTTGCAGCACTGGGAGCTTTGGTGATAGTTCATATAAGAGTGCTGCAACTTATCTCTTGGTCTCCTCTTCTGACAGATGCAGAATTTTCCTCTTCTCTTTCCACCCCCAAAAAGCAATGAAAAGTCGCTGTGGAGAAATCTCTTGTAGCAAAGTTGGGCTCCATCAGTATCTGCACTCAGCTGACAGAAAGTGAAATTCCATCAGCAGTGATAAAGTTTTGTCTAGACTTATGTGGAATTGTATAAAGAATTAGTCCTGCTTACTGAATGTGGTAGTAAAAATTTTGTGTTTGTCTTGAAGGTGTCAAGTCAGAAAGACAACAGAAGAGAAAATGAGGGGAAGCACAGGCTGGCTGACCAGCTTCTGCAGAAGCATTAAGAGGATGAGGATGCTGGAAAGGACTGTGCTGTCATGGGACTGGGAGCCAGGAGATGTGGTTCTCCTCCTAGATCTCCCAGTGGTCCCGGCCACCTTCTTGTCTCTAATCTCTTGTCTGTCTAGATGGTCAGTTTTCTGTTTGTCATATGTGTGCACAGGACTGAGGAGAAATAGCCTGGAGCATGTCAGGGCTGTACGATCATAATGAAGATGTGAAGAGCAAAAGTGCTGAAGCAGACCAGTTCTGAACAATATATGGTAATTTTTAGTTTGGAAATTTCTGAGATAAAAATCTTCTAACTGCAGGACTACTCTGGCAAGGTGTCCCTGTACACTCACCTTGTTCTTCATCCTTTCTCTTTCTCCTTGTTCTTAGCCCCTGCCAGAAATGTGATCAAGGATTAGACAGACTTTTAATCCGACCTAGTGTGGCTGCTCATAAGTTCTTGCATTCCTTTATGTTACCTTCCTCTACTTTCAAAATGTACTGGGGAGGAGGGGGTACTTTAAAGTCCAGTCACTCTTCCTAAGATACAGAATGAGACCCAGGGGAGGGTCAGAGGTTTAACAAGTAGAGATTGGCTTAACACAGACAATGAAGTCAGCAATATTCCTTACAAAATTGGCTTATTAGCTGGATAAACCTTATTATCTTTCAACTAAATGGTTTTATATCTAATTTACTATCTGATAAAGGGATAGCCTGAGAGTCAACACACTTTTGTACTTATTAAGTATGCTGCTTATGATTCCCTGCTTTTATTTATACTGTAGTTTATCATTCAAGCTGGTTGTTTGTCATAGACAAAAATGGGAAGATTATGTTCTTGCCTTGGCCTTGCTGTAGTTTAAAAAGAAAGTAGGTGATGACATATTCTTCATTACTGAGTCTATTGAGAAGAGGGACAATTAGACAACACAGGCACTGATGAAGGGAAGCCTTATGGAAACAGGTCCTACCCTGAGCTAGTGTGGTGTCAACTTTATAGCATAATGGAAATTTTTGTGTGTAAAAGAGACGAGTCTTCCACAGAGAGATACTTTGTTTTCTCACATTATAGACCTTCTTCTGAGGTCAGTCCAGGGCCTATATGCTCCCTTTTGAGCATGGGTCAAGATCCATTAAGGAATGAAGCTTCTGCCCTCCTACAATGCAGACCCTGGAGCCTTGCCTGGAGGAGGAATAGTTGGGGAGATGCTGGCTCAGCAGAGGTACCACCACATACTGCAAGGTGCTTTCTTCTGATACCAGGCAGCTGGGGTCAAGGCAGAAAATGGGACATGTTTCTTTCATCAACTCTTCTATGTATGCAGCCAATCAGTTTGGGTTTTATAGGCAACTAATAACTCATGTCCTTTAGTTAGAGAATGTTGGTCAAGGAATACACCGTGTATTTGGTCACTAGTCCACATTCCCTACCTGAGAACCCTGTCTCTAAATCTTCTCATCTGAGAGAGAGTCCACAGAAATAAATACGCCTGTCCTGTCATTTTTCTGCAAGACTTAACATTTTGATTTTAGAGCAGCTCTGACCAAAGAGGCTATATTTTTCATGAAAACAGGTGCATTTTCTAGTCATTTTACTTTGGGAACAGAAAATTTGATCAGAAGAGAGGAGAAGACAGTAGAAGGTTTGTTATTTCTCTCATTCCATGACAGAATTCCTCAGAACTCCTTTTGGAGTTTAAACTTCCTGGGAAAGGAATATCCCTTACATGTATGTATGTGGATGGTCTGAGGAGGCACTTATATGACTTCATTTCTTCCATTATATGTCTTTTGAATTAATGGCTTTATAATCTTATTATCTGCTAAGTCCTTTGTTATTTTATTTCCTTATGAAAAGAGAACATAAAGAAACAGGTGCTAATATCTCATGACCTAATTTCAGAGAGCCACGCTCTTCTTCAGCATCACAATGGCTACATCACTGGGGAATTCCCAGGCCTCATGATTTGTCACTCCTATATTAAGATTCCCAGTCATACCCATGTATATTGCACATAACCATTCCCACACTAGCTTTCACAGCACTCTGGGTGGAATTAGTTTCCATTTAGCTCAAGCTTTTTATCCTTGGAGAAAAGGGAAAGCCAGAAAACACTGAACTTCCCACATTTTTGGGTTGTTGCTGTTAATTCACCTTTCTGACCGAGACAGGTTGTACACGTCTATCACATTTTCTCTTTTCCAAAATGAGAAACAGCTGTCTTTTGACATTCCTCGTCAGGTTTTGGAGTGAGCTAGATGCCAAGTTTCACTCTTCTTGGTATTGTGCAACACTCCTGCAGAGCCCTCAAGCAGAATATTAAGAGCCTACCCAACCTTAAGGTGAAAACTAGAGGTGTTTGTACAATGAGGCGGCGATTTTGAAGATTATGCCCTTGAACGTCAGTGTTTCTTTGTGGATGGGTCAGAAAGTTTTCGTGTCCTTTTTCCCAGTACTGCAAGCCAACTGGGTGCAAGCCAGACCCTGTGTAGAAGCTGTGCATTGTAGTATTAACCTGGTCCAATAATTCCTGTCCAGTGACAAGGCATTTTAACTCAGGCTTAGTGCCATGCTAATGCAACTGGAATAAAAAAATGTGTTTTAATGGAACACACATAGAGTGGAAACGAGATGGTGGGCATCCACCCTGACACCCTGGGTCATCTTCAGATATGTCTGAGGGTCTTGCCCTGGATTGATTTTGCTTTCACTGGCACAGAGAATTGAACCCAAATAACCTGATTCTGGCAGCAGGACTGTCTTTTCTTGTAGTCAGATAAACAGAACTGTCTTTTCTCCTGTATGTCTGCTCTATTGATATCTCAGACTCCTGAGTATTTAAAAATATAAGGGCTTGAAGTACTTGGAGATACAGGCTGCATGAATTTTTTCCCAAGCTCTCATGTTTTCCTCAAAATAAATCTTCCTTTTCAGGGGCTATTCTGGCCTTCCATCAATACTCCATCTACAGCAGAAACCATAATTATTCTACTTCTCCTCCACTGCTATGTTTTTAGTCTTGGAGAAACCAAGTATGCAGGTAGAAAATGTGTTGGAATTTTGGTTTATATTCTAGTTAGAAATAGATAAATCTGTTTATACCAGGTAGTGATTCAACTGGAAGACTCCTTACCACACCCAAAATAAATGAAATGAGTAGTTATAAATATTCTCTTTAATCATGGAAAAGAGTCTTGTATCCAAATTTATGCAGACTCCGTTAAAGACATGGCCAACTTCTCCTTTCATCATCAACAGATTTACTTTGTGTCTCTCAGTTAGCTTCTTTTAAGTTGCAGCACAGGTTTATGCCAGAGTTACGGAGAGATCGTGCTCCCAGGCAGCTGAGGAAATGCCTTCCTTTTCTTCATTTTTTGGTGTATTTTGTTATTTCTTGTATGTACTGCTATCATAAATATTTAGATGAAACTGGCTAATAGGAAAATTGTATGGTTTCTAAGCTCAATGAACCATTAAATAGCTTCTAATAATCTCAATAAAAGTTTCGAATATTTAATAACGAGAATCAGACATGTAAGTTACTTGATTGCTACCAGGCCTTCTCAGTAAATATTGTCAGTGGCTCATACCTTGTGTGTTCCTCAAACACCCTCAACCAAGAGCCTCTGGGGATGGGGGAGGGAATCAACCAAATCATGTATAAACAAAGTGCTGCTCAAGAGAACATAGCCCAATTAAAAAAAAAAAAAAAAGCTGTTCACCATATGCTTTTTACCAGCACTGTGGAAGTTTTAGAGGTTTTCCAATAAGTAATTAAAGACCTGATAAGGCTTTGCATTTATAATAATTTAGACTCATATTGCATGTAACAACATCATAGGTTTGAGTGTCTTTTTCTATTTCTGACACTCTCAGAAACTGGAAATTTGAATTGTAAGGGCTCATCTTTTCCAAGGCAAAACACCCTCCCCGCTAAGAGGCTGGGGAAGTTGTTAACTTATTGAAATTATATCAGGGCACAGAGCCAGGTGGGAAACCTAGACTAGCAGCATCCCCTTCTAGGGGCCTTCTCTTCATTGACTATATAGTACAGGAATTGCTTAATTAGAGGATTGAAAATTAGGTAGTTAGGGTCCTAATATGCATGGGAGGTCTCTATTTGCTCTCTGCAGTGAAAACAATGAAATATTTCTCAGACCAGGTGAAGCTAGTCTGGGATGTGTTTCTGCAAAATATTTCTTGAATAAATGTGAATTAATTCAATACCTTGATATGTCAGAAAAGGGATAAACTAACCAAAACAGTTTTGTAAAAGACAGTCTGCTAATGTCCTTGCCAGATATTGGATCTTGTGGCCTCTGGAAGATGGCAGCAAGATGTCTGTGACCACAGAGGCCACCCGCTGTGTTAGTTGCATATTCTTTAGAGGTTCCCCTTTCTACAAGACAGGACCACGTCTGTCCATCTTTATAGCCATTTACGATATTTGATGAGATAGATCAGAGCTTCAGGTGGTACAGCTGCAGGAAGCAATAAAAGAATTATACATTCTCCTGCCCTGTGTTAACTAGATAAGAGCTGCTCACGTGAGCTGTGTCGTGAGGCTTTTAAGTTTGCACTGGAGGAAGTGAGAAGACAGGGAAAGGAGAGATGCTTTATCTGAGCTACACCTTCCTTGCCCTTATCTCCTTGTGAAAATGATAGATCAAGTTACTATGCCTGTAATCCCTGCTGACTGAACAGAAAAAAGAATGAAGGCTGTTTCCAAAACATTTGCAGCAGGGTTGCATAACCTCCCTGCGATTTGCAGAGATCTCTCAGGCTCCACCTGGCCAACTGTTTGTGCAGCTGTAGTTCTTCTTGGAGCTCTGGCCATGCCCACCTGGATTTTCTCTGACTTAGCAGGTGGCACCTGTCATTAAGCAGCATTGCTCCTCTGTTTTTTGATTTACTGCACTTGGATGTGCACATCTTGTGTAGGGTGGGACACCTATCCCTCTGGAGACACTAATTTTTTAGATTTGTGCTTCATGTTAGCGTTAAGCAGATGACAAGCTAGGTCTCCTGTCCCTCAGACCACTGTTTGTTTAATATTCTCTTGGTGTTTTCTCTATCTGCTCCATCTGTCCTCTATCTATTTGAAACTTACATTACATTACCTATTCAGTGCAGGAACTGATCCCTGGTTGTGCCTTGCAAAGCTTAACAGGACTCTGGAGCACATAACCTGTAGATGTTACCTTGATAATAATTAAGCTTTCATGTCACAGCATGTGTACACACGTGTAATTGGGTCCTTTCGCATATTTTACAAGAGTAAGCACTGCCATTAAGGTAAGTGATGGATACCCAAACCTGTTGATCAGCTTCAACTGTGTGAAAAAATGTATCAAGCCTATTCTGGCCTTCAGTGATTTAGCTCCAGTGATACTGGGGAGAGGACAGTGCTGGAGAGAGCAGCCGGAATTAGACTGGATAACTGGTATAATGCATTGCCCTTTCAGACAGATTTGGGTTCTTTACAAATGGTGAGTCCTATATCTGCACAGAGTTTATGCTATATTTAGGTCTTGTCAAGGAATCTTTCATGCTTACACAGACATCCATTAAATAGCAGGGACCCACACAGGCAGCAGGACCCACATGCACCCAGCTAAACCGCAGCGGCATAAAGAAATAATGAATTAAAATTATTATTAATAATAATGATAATGACAACAACATCAGCATACATATATATATATATGTATATGTGTATATATATATATCTACATATGTATAAACAAACCCCAGGCATTAGTCTCAAAAATACTTTGTTTCCGGGCTGGAAGTAAACTGTTTTCACACATAGTGTTGTGGCAGTTCAAGATAACTCCGAGTCTCTTATTGAGCCGATGGCACTAGGATAGTGGAGGGACAGATGGAAATTAAGTCCCTGGAATTTTGCCAGAGCCACTGAATCACAGCCCTTGGTTCTTTCTAAATGTGCTTGGGATCTTTGCTACCCTCTACCATTAAGACTGTAATCGCCATTAGGATGATGCTCGCTCTTCACAGCCAGCTATGAAATAGGAGGAAGGTTATTATTTTTTTCCTTCTTTAAAATCCACATGGCTGGAAATAACCCAGTCCTGCTGAAAGTGCTGCTCTGTGACTGGGGGCAAAGGGGACTGTAGTTTCTTATTTCTTTCAGAATAATACATCTGTCTTCAAGAGAACACATCTGTCTTCTTTTGAGAACTAAATAGCACAATGAAAGGGAAGAAACTGAAGAAAAACCTTTATCAACAGCATGGAACTCCTGTGTGCTAATTAACTGATAGGCAAATGAGGTGGGGACAGTTGCCTGTACCTTACTTTAAGCAGCTGATGGAGATCTGAGAGTCTTCTGCATCACACTAACAAGTGGAAAAATGGAGCGTGAAGAGGAGCACATTTTTGGTGCCCACTTGCAAATGTGGCAGTCTCACAAAGGTCTGACTCCCTTGCAAAGCCTCCCCCACTCCAGCAGCAGTTCCATGAAGCTGGGCTGTTAGTAGCAAGGACAATTATTTGCAGTATATGTATACCCATGCATGTCTCTGTAGCAGCCCTCCAACTGGGCTGCCAAGGTCTTTCCCTTGCAGCGCCTCTTGTTCTCTGGCTATAATAATATTAATAAAAGCCTCATCATGTACCTTTAGCTGGCACCTTGCTCATGACTGTTAGTCAGGGCACTGCTTGAAATGAGATACAACAGGCTGGCTTTCAAGGAGTGTATGCTGAGCCTGCAATTACCAATTCAAGTCTGTGAAACCACAGATGTAGGATGGTTAGAATGGTTTTTCAGGTGAGTTGCAGAAGAGGGTGGCCAGGCATGATGACTGATGTGTGGGGTAGGTAAACTTGTACCTCTAGCTCTTCACTTGTTGTCTCAGGCTGTGATCAGACATGTTATTCCAGATAGAATTGAGCCAGGATAAGAGGTTATTGCCCTTGTCTGCCTGTCATGATCATCCTTACTCCTCTGGGAACTCCCAACCCCTTACGTCCTGAAGTAATAGCATATGTAGTACCTTCCTACCCTGAGCTGACTTCCCCCCAAATGGTGTGGATTTAAACTTAACAGTGTAAACAACATTTATTTTTTTATCTATTGATTGAGTCATTGATTGATTTTCAGAACTGGGTGTTCTTGGAAAAGGTAGATTAAGGTTTCTTGCCCTCTACTCTATTCTTGTGAAACCCCACCTGAAACACCAAGTCCAGTTCTGGGACGCTCAACACAAGAAGGATATGGAGCTCTTTGACTGAGTGTGAGGGTGGTGAGACACTGGCACAGGTTGCCCAGAAGAGTTTTGGATGTCTTCTTCCTGGAAGTGTTCAAAGCCAGGTTGGATGGGGCTTTGAGCAGCCTGGTCTAGTGGTAGATATCTCTGCCCATGGCAGGAGGATTGGAACTAGATGATCTTCAAGGTCCCTTCCAAGCCAAGCCAGTCTGTGATTCTAAGACTAAGTTACACCAGTAGGTTGGTGAGATAGATGACACCATTTTACTGTCATCAAGTGAAGACTGTCCCACTTTTGCCACTCATGTAGCCAGATACTCCCATCTTTTCTCTTGTTCCAGTCTCAGGCGCTTGTCACATCCCTGCATGAATTTTTGCTCAGTTAATGAGCTGAATCAGTACTCCAGAAGGGCTAGCTGAGTACCAGAACAAGTGGAGAAAAGGACTGGATTGTGCACTTGGGGCAGAGAGGAGAGAAAGGAGCACAATCATTTGCTGACAGCACGTGGTTACAGATGTGAGCAGATGAGGCAACCCTAGGAACTGTTAGAGAGCAACTCTTGTATGGATGTACTGCTAGATCTAAAGGGTTAGTAACTTCAGCACATGGGAAGAGACGGATAGTGAGCTGATGACCTCCTCAGTAAGACTGGTGAGTACCCAGCTCCTTATTAGAAGTTCCAAGGAGACAGAGATCTCTAAGTGCAGCCTTTTGAGAAAGTAGTCATGAGCCTGCAGCTTCTCCAGGCTACATCTGGAAACACCATCTGCATTTTAAGGCACGTGAAGGACATTTGGTGGAAGCTTTTGAGCATGCTTGGTTGTAGGGATGCTTCAACAGTGCCTGTTTCTTGGAGGGTCTGGTGGGTCAAGGAAACACAGGTCAGAGTGCTTTGGCAGAAAGCTGATCCACTGAACTGCAAATATGAACTGCCCTGCAAATGGAGCTGAGCATGAAAGGGGGGGAATAGCCATGGGATTTAATTGCAGTATTTGTATTTGTTTGCCTCCCTGTGCTCTGTGTCTTCAGGTCCCCAGGTTCCTGTAGAAGAGTGTAGAGCTGATGTGAGACCTGTGCAGAATACCTCTTAGGGCAGACATGCATCCATGTGCTACTAAAGGGCAGATGATTACCTTTGCTGTTAGAGCTCATAAGTGTAGGTAAATGAGAGGACTAAGCTCTGATTTCTCTTGATTTTCAACTCAGACATGTCTCTGTAACCCAACCTGCTCCTATTTACACAGATAAATGCCAGGTCAGCACAATGAACAGTATGATCTCCCACTCTCCCTGGTGCTTAAGCTGGCCCATTTTTTTACAAGTGATTAGGCCATTAACTCACCAACTCCAAACAGGACTAAGCAGGAATTAAATGTTGTGGGGAAGATTTGTCCAGGGGCATTTTAACTTGCTCTTTTCCTCAGGGCAAGATTCATAAGCCTGTTGATTGTGGCCAGTGATGCATTCCAATAAACTCTGACCCTGGGCACTTCATTGATGAATGCATTGTGCTGTTTCACCCATTTTTTCCATCAGACTTTTCAGCCATCTCCCAAGTAGCCTTGCTTTTCATAGAAGCTGAGAGCTACCATAGCTATAAGACACAAGGAGTAATGGATTTCATCCCTAATTGAAATTAACATCTCCATTGCAGGTTTTACACCATGGATTTGCAACCTCCACAAATAATACAGCCCCTCTGGTGCAGAGAGTTCATCATTCTGGAGGAGCAAGAAGCCTGTGAAACTCAGCATCCCGAACACCCACACAGCCAGGGTGAGCCTGGAGTATCTCTGCAGCAGGAGGTGGTGATAAGGCAGTCCTGTTTCACAGCCCAGCCACCATGGAACTGTCTGTATCTGTGGAATCCCTTCAGCCCTGTGATGAAGGAGTTGGGGCTTTGCTGATCCCTGCCCAAGACCATGGCCCATGAGCCAGCCCGGTGGGGAACATTCCTGGCTCTGACAACCCCACTGTAGGACAAAGCTGCCAATGCATCTGTTAACTCCACATCCAGCAGCACAGGGAGGGCTGTAGTTCAACCTCGTGGCTCTGCTCTGTGCCTGCTGTGCTGGTTTGGGAGACAGGGGTGGAAAGACACCAGCAGAAGAATCGTCTCCATCCAGAATATTCTGCACCTCCATTTTCCAGCTTTCCTCTCCTTTGTAGACCACTGCTGAGACAGATTTCCTAGGAAGGTCCTGACACTTCTCACCAGCTGCTCTGTCCATCCCTTTCCCTCTGGACTTGTGTGGGCTCTGTAGCATGGCACCTGCATGCGCAATCCCTGGCAAGCCATCCTGGAGCATGCTAGGCCAGACCTAGCATGTAGCCTTGTCAGGATTTATTTTGCACCTCTTTTGTAACTAAAGCATCTTAAAAAGGATGTGCAAGCTCCTTGGTTTTTTAGGTTTTTTTTTTGTGGAGGTTTTGCTTTTTACAAGGGTTCACCATACGTGCTGTGTGTAGGAAAGCAGAGAGGAATCTGCTCTGATCTCATCCTTGGCTTTCACCTGCTTCTCTCTAGAGACACCCAAAGTCTTGGCTTGCAGGGGCTTTGTGAAGTCTTGAAGATCTGACAAAATGCTCCACAGAACAGAGTGTGTGCAGAGAGATTTCTAATTGTAGCCGAACTTAATTTTTTGCCTTAGATTCATTGTGCCCATCTGTGAAGTGGGTTTAGGGAGACTTCAGGTGGGTACCACCAGCCACTCCCACAGCTCAGCCAAGCTGCCTCAGTAGGTTAAGATGCTCACTAACTCACTTCAGTGGAGGTAGGAAGGTGACCTCCAGCAGGGCCAGTGTTCATCAAAACAAAAGTCTCTCCATGGCTGAACATTTGGTTTTACTTTGCAGTAATGGAGGCATAGCTGGTATGATGCTTGCAAATTAATTTCAATCCCTGACTTAAAAACACCAGGGAAGCATTAGATAATGAAGGCTACATGGCCTCCATGACTTCTGTGGGTGTGTGAAAAAGAGACCCTTGTGTTTCCTCACACCATGATCAGTGCCATTCAGAGGATTTTAATGAGTTGCACAGAAAATGTTAGGAGTAAAACAAGGGAAAAAGACGATCTTTACCCTCCTGTGAAAGTGGAGCCATAACAGCCCTGTGTATCTAGAGAGTTAGGACTGGAAAATGGTCTCACTCATAATTTATGGCTCACTGTAGAGCCACAGAGGCTTTGCCACTTGCAAATACAACCCTTAGTGGGTTATTAACCCGAGTCTCAAGAGGCTCACGTTAACACATCCATCCGCCTGTTAATTAATTAGCTGAAATATGCATGCCTTCCTCTGATGCTAGCTTGCAAAGGGTAACATGAATTTTGATTATACTTAATCCCATGTGAAATACAACAGACGCTCACACTATGTAAATACTGATGGGCAGGTTAGAAACCTCTGTGATCCAACAGGATCTGAGCACAAATGCTGGTGCCTGGCAATCTAAAAATATTTCAGCACAGACCTGCTGTGGTATGAAAAAAAGTGATGTTTGGTTCATCATAGCCTTGCTTTTGGCAGGAATGGAAGAAGTTTTAACACTAATGCCAGTCATTTTATCCAGGCATTATCAATTTACTTTTTGAACTTTCTTTGTGATAGAGATATAAATTTATTTGCACCCACAAGCCTGCCATCTACAAAGCTGCTATAAAGCTTTGTCGGTGAATAACTGAATTCAAATGTCCTGCTACACACCTTTCCCAAACATTTGATATACAGCAGGTGAATGTGAAAATCTTATCAGTCCAACCCAGCATTATTTCCTGTCATAACTTTGTACAACAAAGGAAGTTTCTGTCCTTGCCGAGCTTTGGTGTTGCAATATGTACTGAGGTTCCTTCAGGGAAACCACTTTAATCCTTGGGAAGCTGAAATCACAGGGAAGGGACAGGGATATTGCTCCTGCTAACTGAAGTTTTATCAGCACCCAGCTATATCAAAGCACGGGTGTGACAGGGAAGGCAGCCATGGGTGATGGAGGGATGCTCGCCCAGGCTTCTACCTCAACAGAATAAAAAGAGAGCCAGGGCCATATTTCCAGTGTTACATTTTGGTATCCTAATGCAATAAAAGAGGAAACAAAAAGAGAGGCTGGGATTTATATTTAAACATATTTGATTGGTACATCTTTTATGGTATCTGTGGGAGAGATTTTGTAGACAGTGGTGAGTTTGTTTTTTTGAGGAACAGGAAGGGATGATGTATTGGCCACTATGCCACCAGAGTAATTTTCTGCCTTATGAAACTGCTGGGGCTTCACAGTGTAGGCAGTTGTGCTCTGTAACACCCTGTGTATTTGTCATAGACACAGCAAGGAGAAACAAACTCACTCATCTGAAGGGAACTTGAGATCTGCTGCTTTTGCACAAAAGGCCAGTGCAGAAAGAGACTTGGACTTCATGGCTTTTCATGCCAATAGCAATGCTCTTGCTGAAATTGTAAACTTCTAGATCTGCCTGTTGCCTGACTGAAATGCTACTAGTCGTGACAGAAGGAAATCTGTTTCTCTTCTTCCCCAGCAGCCTCATTTGATGAGGGAGGAGCACAATGCTGAGCCCGACCCCACCTCTGACCATAGCTGAAGGAGGTGGTAGTAGTCCTGATCCCAAACAGTCAAGTATCAGTGTCATCCAGAGTAGTAAGGACTAATCCTACCACATTTGCCCTTGACTGTTTCTTGTTTGAAGTGATGTGGCTTCTGTCCTGAGCATCTGAGAATGGTCCCCAGTCCCACCCTGTGCATGCTGGGGCATTCTCCATCGGTGAGGAAAGCAGCTGTGGTGCAGTGTCCATGGGTCTGGTACAGTTTGCATGTTGTGCTGGAGGAAAAGGGAAAAGAAGGGAAAACAGATTCTCTGCAGATGACTTACATGTGAGGTGTGAGTGAACCCAAATAAAACAGCTCAGCATTCATGAGCATAAACATGACTTTAAACAAGTATACTTCTTTAAAATGTTAAGGACTTGAGGTCAGTCCACTTGTCTAGCTACTAGGTAAAATTTGGAAAATTTTGACTGAGGGAAGTCTGTAAGAAATAGCATGTGAGGGTGTGTGTCCACATGTGTGTCTGCATCTGCACACACACCTGCCCAGCTATCTTTAAGAAGCAGTCTTGTGCTAGTATGGAAAGAAGGGATCTGCAAGGGATTTCATTTGTTCAAATTAGAGTCAGTGAGAGAGTTTGTGCTAAATGGAGTTTTGTCTACATACACAAATTATTCCAATTTAACTAAATTGGTTTCTAAATTAATTTAGTTAAATCAGTGCAACCCCTTTAGTAGCTAACATTGATTCAGCTTAATTGAGTTTGTTCCCAAATTAAGCTAAATCAGCATAAAGCTCTCATCAGCCAATTTGAGCATTCACATTAAGGGCTGGCAATTTCTATATGTAAGCCAGGCCTGGGTGACTTAGGGGAATATCTGAATATACTGCAGTGTCCCCATGTGCTCTGATGGTGTGGTGACCAGGGAGTCCTTTTCCATCCTCTGCTCTGTGGAGGTGACACGGGGATGTCCATCTGGACAAAGATGTCAGCAACTTGCCATACTCTTGACCCTAAACAAGGCTCTTGACAGGTGGCTTGGTAATGTCATTAGAAGACAATTTTAGTCGGGAGTTTCTTCCACAATGATCATATTCCAGGTGAATGACACCTGGAAGTTTTTATTGAAAGGCATTGGTAGTAGATTTCAATCAGACCAGAATGGTTAGAGCTTAAAATACTCCAAAAGAATTTGTTTTCAAGGAGAAAGCAGCATAAATTCCTTTCTTTTTATTTTGATCTGGAAGGTCAATCTCTTAAAATCATGGCTTGATAGTATCTCCTTTATGCTCAAGGAAACACAAGGCATTGCTTAAAAAAGATGCAAAGTGCAGACCGAGTTGGATTTTCACTGTGCTATTTCCTCCAGAAGTTTTTATTGGATATTTCCTTTTTATATATTAATAATGGGACAATATTTTTTTATGGAGTGTAAAATTCAATTAAACGTATTAACAAGACAGTCATTTTAGAACAAACATATTCTTCTCATCTACTGTCAGAAAAGAAAATATTTTGCTTTGCTAATGAATCAGATACATGTTGGCCAGAAGTTGATTGTTAAGCTAGGTAACACAAAAGCTACTGTAAATGGTACTAGAAATCCAAGAAAAAAATTCCTTTCATATCCCCTTAGAAATATTAATTCATTATGTTTGCTTTTAGATGGAGTACTACAATTCAACAGATAGGGTAAGTGGATGAGTCTGTAATAGGTTATTCTTCAAACAAGTATTCCGACTTCCATCCTTTTTTTTTAAAGTAAAGTAGAATTTCTGCCTGACAGGTCAGACTAGAAGTAGAAGGAGATCAGTGAAGGGGGACGCAGCTCTGCTTTTACACCAAAGGCTTCCTGATCTCTTATAGCAGGGAAGTCTTTAAGACTTTGAGGACTTCAAGAGATCATGAAAGTAGGACAGCAGCAAAACTGCCTCTTCAAGGGCCCTCTGAAAGGTTTCATGTCAGGCACGTGTTGTAGACAACAGAAGGTCCTTGTTTAGTAATGAATAAAAGGCCAGCAGTTTTGCTTCTCTGCAGCCAGATTTTTAAGCCATAATTGGATCTTGTAACACTGCCAAGGTAAAGGCAGAGGGCCACGACAGGGAAGCCTGACACTGCAAGTGAACTGAAACTAAATATAGTTCTCAGGCAGTTTAAAAAAACACACATCAAAGCCAGAGCACCCGGCCCCATCCAAGACTCTTGCAATGGAACAAAATGAGAAGACGAGGATGATAACATATGTATTTTACTGTGGAGCTACAGGCGGGCAAATTAAATAATGTGAGAGCTGCTTTGGCTGGTTGTGATTAAAGATGGTTACGTGCCAAGAAACCCAAGACAGAACCCAAAACCCGGCTGCCGAGGGAGCTGCAGGGCAGGGGGAGCTGGAGTGCTGGGGCAGGGAGATGCTGAGCACGAGAAGCTGGCCTGCCAGAACCTGACCTGCCATTCCTAACCCTAACCCTAACCCAGCCTCTGCCCACACACCAGCCTTACTTGGTGCTGCGTGGTGAGATTGTATCCATCCCCCACAGCATCAGAACTGTCTCATGCAAGCTTTTTCAACTGCTGGGTATTACTTTTCAACACAGTTGCTCCTTTCCAAATGACAAGTGGTATGGGCTCTTTGAGGGCAGCCCAGACAGCATGGGTCTCGCTGTGCTATCAGTGTTTTTTCTGGCTGTGGGGGGTGTTTGGTATGTCATCCTAAGGTGTAAAATGTCTGTAGCAAACTCAAGCAGCATTTGCAGAAGTCAAAGTGCAACAAATACAGACTAAGCTTCCTTTGGGATTTTTTTTTTAAGGGACTAATGACGTAAGATGCCAGATGAAAACTACCGATGGGTAAGAGCGGATGGGACCAATAGTCAGATAAAGGGTCATATTTTACCTTAGGGTAAGGGCTGGACTTGATAGCTTGATGCTGTTCCTTCTAACCCTACACACTACAAAGTTTGGATGTCAATTTTGACACCCTCTGAGGCCAGATTTATTCAGAACTGGGAATTTGGTCAGCACCATTATTCAGCCAAGGCGTTATCTGGCAAATTGGAGTCTGAGTTGAGGTTCAAATAGGCCTTTCACTCACTCAGATGACATACATTCCTCAGTTTGGTATGCACCACAGAAGTGGAAACAAAAGAAAAATGGAAATGAACATGCAAGATATTTTCTAGCGTGGGAAAGCAAAACTATTAGAAGTGGGAAGCTTTCACATTATTTTGCATTCAAATTGCACCTTTTATCCTAAGAGAACAAGTACTTCACACATAACTACAATCAGTACTCAGCTCAATGCAGCCACTTCTGGGGTGGAGCACAGGAGAAGCAGATTAAATAAATCTAAAGACACAGGGGTAAAAAATGCTCACAGGAAAAATGAGCATCCATAAAAGTCCATGGAAACAATTGCATCTAGAAAACCTATAGAAGCTAGAAGCTGTCTGGGTCACTTTAATCCGCTCAAGTGGAGAACAGGAGTGAATTTAATCCAGTGGGAACTGCTGTAGACAGTTTTGCTGCTATTAAGGCTTCCAAATCCTCTTCCAAGAGATGCAGTAGATTTATACTGCATGTGAAATGTCTGTCTGGCCAGAAGGAATTGCACGCTTGACTTCTGAACTGAAACACTAAGGAAATAGAGTTTTCATGGAGAAAGCATCTGTTGGCTTTTATTCTTCCCTTTCATAGGAAAAATGTGTTATGAAAATCGAGGTTTTCCTCATATGGTCAATGAGGAGCTACTGCCCCTTCCTTCTCTCTAATATACAAGGAGATTCCACAGTCATGCTGCTGTAAAATCTGTTGATGTTTAACCCAGGATGAAGTCTGTATGTGGGGGTCTGTCCAAAAAACTATATAGCAGCTTTGTCTGTTGCTATACAGGATTTCCAGCTTTTCAGTAAGCTGCATGCCAAACCTAAGTGTTGGTTTTTTTTTTTTTTTGTTTTTTTTTTTTTTTTTGTTTTGTTTCGTTTTGTTTTGTTTTGTTTTTGTTTTTGTTTTGTTTTGTTTTTTTGTTTTTGGTTTTTTTTTTTTGGTTTTTTTTTGTTTTTGTTTTTTGTCTCTGTATGTGTATGTATCTTCCATTTATTGTAGCTGCAGCTTTTTTGAGAGCAAACTCTTCTTGGATCCCTTCATGTCTTATGAAATACACTTATTTGTATCATTTAGAGCTATTAATAATTAATCAATTTTAATCCTAAAAGGAAAAAAACCCAAACATGGTAACACATCATGGCAGACCTGTAAGCCTCAATGGCAGTCTGATGGGTCACACCATGGGACATGACGAATGTTATGGAAAGTATGGGTGAAGAAGGGAGGTGTTTTCAGGAAGGACCATGAGAGAGACCACTTGAACATTTCTGGTAAAGAAAGAAACCCAGGGCTTTGTCATGGGATTTGAACTTGCTATTGATCAAGTAATTAGGAAAGGTAGTGGATATTTTTTTTTTCTGAGCAACAGGAGCAACAGGAAGACACATCAGTAGGACTTCTCTTTTTAGTAGCAAGAAATGATAATTTCTTTGATAACTTCACCAAAAGCAACATGGCCAGATGGAGATAGTATGTTATTTTCCTGGATGGGATGAAGATGATGCTGTTTCAGAAGGTAAGATGAAATGGTCAGGGGAGCAGCTATTTTAAACTTGTTTCTGACAGAGAAGAACAGCCTGAGAATCTAAAGGTTGGGCGGTAATTTGGATGAAAGCAACCATGAAATGATAAAGTTCATTATCCCAAGATATTCAGCTAGACCAGCTGAATATGGATAACTCAAAAAAACTAGACTTCAGCAAACTTGGGGAACTGGTAGTTAAAGTCTCTGAGGAAAATAAGCTCAGGGATAAAGGAATGCAGGAAAGCTGGAAGTTACTAAGCCTGTTTTAAAGGTAAATTCCTCTGATGCAGAAGACAGAGTGAGAAAACTCTGTAATTGCCTCTGGAGCTTTTCAAAGACCTGAAAATGAAAAAGACTTGACAAATGGACAATACAGACACCCCAAGCAGAGTTTCCACTGGATTTCTTTCCCTACCATAAAATGAAGCCAAAACCAGAATAGGCCAGAGACCAGTTTGGAAGAGTCCCTGGCTGAGTGCTGCAGCACTGGGGGTTACCACAAGGTGTTGTGTGTTGGATGGGAGAGTGCACTGCAGGAGCAAGCAGCTGGTGAGCTTATGCATGAGTGTGGCATGGAGTGAAAGGAGGTATGGACACCCTTAAGGTGCAGTGATACTTCTGTCTCCAGAGACAGCCTGAGCACTGGCAGAGCACTGCAGCTTTTTTTTTTTGGGTCTAGAGATAGAACAGTGATTTCCCATGTTTACAGAGAGTATGAGAGACAGGTCAGCAGGAGAGACTGATTTGCAGACTCTACCTATTAGAAATCTCAGACATTTGGAAAAGAAGTGGCTGGGCAGGGCTTCACACTGGGACAAGCCAAGGATATTTGTCCCTGCAGCCCACTCTTGTGATGACACAGAAGCCACAGTAGCTCTGCAGCTGCCTCTCCCTGTGAAGTACCACTGGGTCACAGCTGGTGTGACAGGAAGGTGACTGAGGGTTTTCTGTTGAAGCTCAGATGGTCACACTGACACAAGGCCTGGTCAATGTGAGATGAGGAGTGGAGGGTGGGCAGCAAGGTGAGGTTTGCTGTCAGAGTCACTGCAGTGCAGAGGCTCCTGTGTGGCAAAACCCTGCAGAAGACCACTGGAGCCCAGGGGATGGGGAACAGAGGCTTTTCCAGGTATGGGTGGTGGACCCTGTTTACCGTTTGAGGTAGAGAACCAGTTGTACCTGCTGTCTCTGCTCTGTCTGACCCTATGTTTGAGCTAGGTGGTTTTTTGTCTCCCCCTCCTTGTCTTCACTGGGCATGAGCAGGTAGAGAAGCCCTATCAGTCCAGGAAGGAGAAGGCAGGCTCCTTCCTCTTTGCCCCCATCTCAGCATCTCTCTGAGGGTCTCCTCTCCCAGCAGTATGGTGGGGAATGTTGCTGTGGCACACCCCCTGCATGGCACTGGGTGGGAAGTCTGTGCTTCAATTATAGCTATTATTAGTGCTATTATGCTCAAAGTTCTCATCAAACTGGAGTGTGATTGCAGCTCTTAAGGAATAGCCAGGGCCCTCTTAGCTGGAATGGTGAGTTACCAACCTTCACACATCTGTGGGGTTATTCTACACTGAGCCCTCCCGGTGGGGATAGGGACCTGTCAGCATTTACAGGGCTCCAGAAATAGAGGAGGGATCAAAGGAATCCAAATGCTCCCTTTCACTACCATCAGGGTTTTTGTTTAAAGCCAGTCACTCACATTCTGGGATCAACTGCTTAATTGTTAATGAATTTACCTGATGAAGCAGAGACAGGGAAGACAAGTCATAGCCATGTATGTGCATGTACATGAGGAAACAGGACAGTCAGATGAGGTGTAAAAATGAAATGGAGGCAAAGGGAAGGATGAGTAAGGCAGCCAAGTTAACACTGCCCATTGAAGAGGAGGTGGGGTAGGTGGCACTGCAAACCAGAGCAATATTTTGTCCAAGATTTACAGCCAGCTGTTTTAGTTTCACACCTTAAATGTCTATGTTTGAGAGGGCAGATCTCTTTTTCCAAGCCACGGCCCTCAGGAATCTGTTGAAAAATCCTTAGGTCTCTCTGAACAAGGATTTACACCAGGAGGTAAATTGGTAGAGGCATAAACACCATAGAGGCATGAGGATAATCATCTTACTAGGACAATTTTCCTTCTGGATGTGTTATGGAACAGTATAGTTGCCTTTATTTTGATGCTTTGCAAGTTGCATTTGACATTATACCATCGAATAAACAAATGTTAAATGATAATGAGCTGCTTATTCATTACCTGCATCCCTTGATTCTTGGCTCATTTCCACCTGGCCTTTGGGAGAGCTCTATAATGATCAGGAGGTGTATATTCTGCAATCTGTATACCACAGGTCACTCATTTTAAGGACAGCAGACCTCAGTGCTCTTTGAAACTGAGTGCAATATGCTTGACTTTAGGGTGTTAAAGATATAGTACAAGGAACATGTTTTCTGTGCACCAACGCCTGCTTATTTTTCTCTCAATGATGTTCCTTCCTTAGCAAGCTAAGGGCCTAGGAGTGTAATTTTTTTAAACTTTAAATGGCTACAGTCAGTCACTGTGTGAATAGTAATTTCCTAAATATATTAGCTGCTGAAAAACAACTTTCCATTTGTAGGGGTGAAAGATTTGAAAATCTAACCCCGGAAGGCCCTGACCTCAACAAGGAAACAGAAAGCCCTGGCAAGCAAGAAAAATGCCACCTATGTGTGGAAGAAGGTGCACACAGAAATATCTGTGGGCCATCTCCCAGTCTGCCATTCCCCAGTAAGTGGGTGAAGGCAGCAAACAGAAACACAAGAGCAGCCTTAAGTCCCATTAGGGGCCAGAGTTCAGAGTTGGAGAGGGCAGGAGGCACTTCCAGCAGCAGGCAGAGCCACTGCCACCTCTTCAGGCAAGACTTTTGGTTCTCATTTATTAAGGAGCAGGTAATGGTTTTGAAAAAAGTATTGACTAAATGATTTTAAAACCTTATGAAATTACTGGGAGGTTCAGGGCAGGGGTTCTGGCAGAATGTGTAGATCCTGCCTATACTGCAAATTGCATTGTCTGGCATGACTGCAGTAAAACCCCCTTTTTTTTTTTTTTTTTAGAAAACTGCACCCCAAACTCAACATTAGTTTGTGCTGCTGTTTTCTCTACTGACTGCTATGCTTGATGCATCTCCTTCATTTTCCCTCTATCAGCTAGATTAATGGCAATAGAATTCAAATACAAAAAGACTTGCTATTGAATTTCAATTGAAAACTTTTAAGCAGACATAATAATGACTTGTCAGTGTGTGTTAAACAGTTTTGCTTGTTATGGTTTCAAACTGAATAAAAGACTGGTGCAGATCCCTCAGGCAGAGAAAGTTTGTGACTTCCACACCAGTAAAAGACAAGGATTTTGCTATGCCTTGGCCAGTGCTAAACTTCTCCTGGAGCCAAAGCTATCGAAACAGAGGAACCTGAAGCGTGGTGATGGCAGCATGCTGGCAGTGAATGCAAGAGATGAAACATTTGCTGGAAGCAATATACCCAGCAAGTGATAATTTGGTCCACAGTTTTGAGTGATGAATGCTCTGTGTATTTCCTTTGTGTTTTGAGAGATGGGGTCAGGGAATATCCAGTTCATCAATCCTTGAGTAATGAACAAGACTGCAGCTATGATTCTTTTTTTCAGATCATGAGTACTTACAACACAAGTTTCAGAATTACCTGCTGTAATGCATAGATATGAAAGACTCTTAGTTTGGACCATGCAGTTAAGGGAAACAGTTTCTCACACTTTTTGCTACACCCACACTCTGTGGTTTGCACAGAATCATAGAATCATAGAATTAGCCGGGTTGGAAGGGACCTCAGAGATCATCAAGTCCAACCCTTGACCCACCAGTGCGGTTGCTAGACCATGGCACTGAGTGCCACATCCAGTCTCTTTTTAAATGTCTCCAGGGTCGGAGAATCCACCACCTCACCGGGCAGTCCATTCCATTGCCTGATCACCCTTTCCGTAAAGAAATTCTTTCTAATATCTAACCTAAATCTCCCCTGGCACAACTTAAGACTGTGTCCTCTTGTCTTGTTGAAAGTCGTCTGGGAAAAGAGACCAACTCCCACCTCGCTACGACCTCCTTTCAGGTAGTTGTAGAGAGTGATGAGGTCTCCTCTGAGCCTCCTCTTCTTCAGGCTGAACAGCCCCAGCTCTCTCAGCCTCTCTTCATAGGGCCTGTGCTCGAGTCCCTTCACCAGCCAGGTTGCCCTCCTTTGGACCTGCTCCAGGACCTCGATATCCTTCCTGAACTGAGGGGCCCAGAACTGGACACAGTACTCAAGGTGTGGCCTCACCAGGGCTGAGTACAGGGGCAGAATCACTTCCTTGGACCTGCTGGCCACGCTGTTCCTGATACAGGCCAGGATGCCATTGGCCTTCTTGGCCATCTGGGCACACTGCCACTCCACATAGCCAGTGGAGTGAAAGATTATTATAAGACATAGGAATTCCCAGCTCTCCAGAGATCATCTTCAAGGTTTGGCTTAGCTAAGAGGGACAGCAGAGGCTTTTAGAATAAAACCAGAGGTCTGGAACAGGATACCTGGTGTCATCAGGTTCAGACTTCTGCCAAGTGAGGCAATGCTGAATTGTTTAATTCACAAGACAGGAGCTGTTCAAGTTCAAAACACTTCCCCACTCTATGACAAACCACAAGCAGTGAGTATGAAAGGCCAAAGTCTCTTTTATTGTATATCTCAGAATGTATGCAAGCCTCTCAATAAGCAATACATCTGTTACTACTTTACAGCTACACGTAGGCAATTGATGCCTCTGATGAATGCTTTATTCCTTAGAAGGAAAGTGTGACAGTGAAAAGGAAAACGTTTCTTGTAGTATACAAAGAGTAATAGCAAATGAGATTCTTCACTTTGAAAAGTGTTGTTATGAGTACTTATACAAAGGAATAAAATGCTGCACTTTTATCCTGACTGCTTAAGATATCCCAGAGTGTTTAAGGTAGATTTGACTTTCAGAGTCTGGCAGAATGTCATATTGTATAGACACACTCAGAGAATACTAAAACCCCTAAAACTTCTACTTCTTCCATTTAGATTGACTTCTATTTATCCTAGCTATTATTCTGGTATTGGTGAAACATCTGATCCTGAGACTGTCTAGTCTAACTAACAAGACCAGTGCTAAGAAACTGTGACACCAAGAAAAAGAGATTCTGTACATCCAGTTGTGGAGACACAGCCTTCTAACTCTGGTCTTCCCCGAGACACTGGAGCTCCCAACTGTGAGCTCACAGTTGTCCAGAGACAAACAAGTAGAGGTCATATTTAGAATTTATTTGACATTTTCTTGTCCTCTTATCACCAGGCAACTAAAGAAATAGAATCATAGAACCATAGAATCCTAGAGGTTGGAAGGGACCTCGAAAGATCACCTAGTCCAACCCCCCCTGCCAGAGCAGGGCCCCCTAGAGTACATCGCATAGGAACGTGTCCAGGCGGGTTTTGAATGTCTCCAGTGAAGGAGACTCCACAACCCCCCTGGGCAGCCTGTTCCAGGGCTCTGTCACCCTTACAGTAAAAAAATTTTTTCAGATATTCAACTTGAACCTCTTATGCTCCAATTTACACCCATTATCCCTTGTCCTATCACTGGTCACCACTGAGAAAAGCCTAACTCCATCTCCCTGACACTCACCCCTTACATATTTGAAAACATTGATGAGGTCACCCCTCAGTCTCCTTTTCTCCAAACTAAAGAGGCCCAGCTCCCTCAGCCTTTCCTCATAAGGGAGATGTTCCACTCCCTTAATCATCTTAGTAGCTCTGCGCTGGACTCTTTCAAGCACTTCCCTGTCCTTCTTGAACTGAGGGGCCCAGAACTGGACACAATACTCCAGGTGCAGCCTCACCAATGCAGAATAGAGGGGGAAATATCACTTAGCTTTGCACTTCTCAGCCAAGGGAAATCCTGCAGGGATCTGACCCTGCTTTACCTGTGGGAGTCTGAGTCAGGAGGAATTCTGCTGAAGTTTGTGGAGTTCTACCTGTATTAAAATTGTCTTACTGAAAAGAAAAGTAGACCCAGAGACTGAAGACTTTTGCTCATGATAACTAAAGCTTTGTCTCGCCCAGGGATTTCTCCTGATTGCTGCCACTGGCTGCCAGCCATTGGTGTTGCTGCACCAGTGTCACCCCTTGTATTGGTGGGCCATGGTGTTAGTGGTGGTGGCAGAGTTTTGTCAGTTTTAGGCATGGGTAATATTCTTTTCTGGATGTGTTGGCTCTCTCCATTTGCAACATGCAAGATCTGTGGGTGTTTAATTGACTGGCACCTGGCAAACCTCTTTTATACATAGGGACCATGGATAGAGAGACAGGAAAAATGTTAAATTCCCCCAAATTTTTCCAGAAATTCTCAAAGCCTTTCTAAATTATCTTTGCTGTCACTTAAGGGTCAAATGGTGAACACATGAAGATGTTGATGGGGATAAAAGGTGAATATTAACATTAGAAATTCTTGGTTCTGTTATTTAAGACAAGAAATTTTGAAATGCCAATTCTAAAACCAATAATATATTAAGTCATCTTGCTATATAGTTTGCATTGCTTTGTCTAGTCTAGTTCTTAATGACTCAACTGATGGAGTCTGCTCTACTTCCCCAGAGAGATTTTTCCACATTCTGAACTGTTACACTATTTTTCCTGATATCCAGCCTATGATTTAATTTCATCCCTTCATTCTTAGTCTCCTCCTTCCTCTCAAGCACACCTAAACAATCCTAATTTTTGGCACTTACATCTTTTGAAGTCTCATAGACATTTCTTATCCTCTTAGCTGTCCTGCATCCATATGCTCTTATATTTAGCCCATTGGTGTTTTCCAGTGGATTATTCTGGATTGTAAAAATAAGGAGCACATAATGTGTAAACCAAGAAGGGTCGCTTTTCTGCTCCACTTGGCACTGGTGAAAGCCTCAGCTAGTATAGTGAAATCTGGTTTGGACTATGCTCTTTTAAAGAAAATACAATGACAAATTGGAAAAAACTCAAAGGAGAACAAAAAAAATGATAAAAGATGTAGAAAATCAGACTTATGAGAAGCAGCCGAGAGACAGGCATGTTCAGTCTGCACAGAAGACTGAAGGAAAACATAATAGCTGTCTGCAAATACATGAAATGATGTGATAAAGGGAACAGGGGCCAGTTATTCTCATTAGTCAGAGAGAAAAGAAGCAGCAGAAACTGATTTAAGCTGCAGAAAGGAAAATTCTGGCTACATCTGCGGGAGATGTGTTTCAGCTACTCAAACAATTAGGCAATGGAACAAGCTGCTGTGAAAAGTTTGGGAGTGAAAATGGACAGAGAGATTCCAGGCTGGACTCAGGTGCTAGGGCTAATGAAAAAAAAATCTCACTCTGGTTTTGGAAAGGCAACTAGATTGGCTGCTGCTTACAGTCTCTCGCAAGCAAATATCTTTCATATTAGGCATACCTTGTACTATAATATTAAAGCCTTAAAGAGATAAGCATGTGCTAAAATATTTTTAATCTCCCCTGCTGCCCACCTTTCAGCTAAGCAGAGCAAGGAAGGTAAATAGCAGTCTTGTGGAGACATTGAGAAGACCTGAAGATGGAGGTTGTGCCCAACCACCTGGGTACAGACAGGTGCAAGCTGTACAAACGTGGCAGCTTCAGTTGGCTCAACAGGCACCACACACATCAGCTGAGTGAATAAGCCCAGCTGAGAGGTGTAAAAAGAGTCCATGGGCAGAGCAAGTGTGGGTATGCATTTTATAGGTCTGCTAATCCCACTGGACTTGCCTCAAGCCACTGAAGAAGTCTATGGAGAAACTGGGAGCTGGCTCCAGATGCCTGTATTCTTGGGTCAGCACTTTAACCACAAGTCCGTCTTCCACTTTGTAGCACTGCCACCTCCTTATGAACTCAACAGGCAGCTGTCTGATCCTGCCTGGCTCATGGATCTTGAATGCCTGCAAACATTTGTGAGGAATTTTCTGTGCATTAAAGAATAAACAAACAAAAACCCTCAAACACAACAGAAGAAGAACAACAAAAAATAGAAGGAGGGATGAATGGAGAGTAAGCTGATGCTTTGGCCTGATGTCCTTTATCAGTTGATATATACCACCAGGAGCTGGCATGGCTGTGGGCTGCATTTAAAATAATCAGCATCTCATGACATGGTAGCTCATGACTGACACCACTAAAACTGAAAAACTTAGCCTGCTGTTTTAATTGAAGTCTTCACTGCAAATCTGTGCTTCTGGAGCTGCACCAGTACCATGAGCTTTCTAGCACCTGAGCAGCACTGATGGCAGCAGTGAAGAATAAGTAAGGCCCTTTGCTTGCTATTGTAGACCAATTCTTCTAATTGATGGCTATGGCTTTAATCCTCAGGAATCTGTGGGGCTCATCCCTCCTTGAAGGGAGAGCAGTATTTTTACATTGCTTGTGGTATGTTTAACATATTATGGGGCGTTACTTTCTGGCACTGAATATTGAACTTAAAACAGCATTGCATAATTTCCCAAGATTGCATTACTATGAGTTGGCTGGACATTCCACCAAGTCAGGATAATGCAAAATCTGAAGATGGTTTTAGCACTAGAATTGCAAAAGCGTAAGCTGGGCAGTATCCAGCCTGGATGTTCTGCATGAATTATTGTCACTTGTCAGCTGGTATGTCTTTATTCTTGTGAGCTACCCCAGTGGAAATACAATTCTTCCCTCCCATTAGTCGTCACCACTAACACAAACTTTATTTGGAGGAAAAAGGTCATGGCAAGGACTCTGAATTGTCCTGGCTGTAGCTCAGGTTAAAGAGCAAAAATACCCAGGCAATCCTCTGAAGTAATTAAGAGACTGTGAATATAGCTTTACTTTTTACCTGTCTGGCTGTAGGAAACAGGGTCTGTTTGAGTGGGATATGAAGCCCCTTTTGGCAGATGAGAAAGCTGTAGCTTGCAGCACTATCTGGCACCATACCACCCAGGAGTGGAAGGGGAATTCCTAAGCAGGCATTCCAAGGAGATTTTCTCAGATGCTTTGGGCTGTTGGAATTGGTTTTGCAATCTGTGCTTTAGTCTTCTTTGTGATTTTCCACTCCACATAGTAGGAACTATTGCCCTGGGTGTATCCTACTAGGGGGAAATGGAAGGAAGAAAACTTTGTGAGAGGGATGATGTGAAAGCTGCTGAAACTTTAATTGGATTCACACTTTTATTTTTTGTTTCTCAGCTTTAAACTGACTCTGCAATCCTGGTAAGAAACTATCTTGGCAGCTGGGTAGGAATGAGGTGTGACAGTAGCCCTTTCTTGTGATTTATTTTCCTCTAAGAACTATACATATGTCAGACAACGTTACCTATGAGCAAGTGGTGCTTTTCCAGAAAGCTGTATTTCTTCCCCTAAGGAGTATCTGGTGTTTAGTACTTCTGTTTCCCACCTTCTTCTTGTAGCCTGCTGCTATAAAGTAGGGAGGTGATGAGTAGTGTGAATCCTTGGGGCTCAGAGCAGCCATGGAGAGATGTGAGGAGGCATGATATATCTTCCCAACATGTATGGTGAGGAACCTCTCCTTTTTCTGTTGTACAGAACCACCTGTCTCAGGGGCTTTGTAAAACTGGAGCTGAGATCTGAGACAAGGGTTTGAAGTTCTCAAACTAATCCAAAGGAGACTCTCCCATGGAACCTTGAGTTGTTATACAGTGTGTAGTGCCATGTTAAGAAAGTTTTCTTTCTGCTTTTGGCCCTTGTGGTTTGGGAAAAAAACCTCAAGGAGTTAAGTAATACATATCCAGATTTCTGTGCTAACATTCCCAACTTTCTTTTAATAAGAGCAGAAGATGGTCCATAGCCTCTCCTTTTCACATTGCAGGCCACTGTAAATCTATCAGTACTTATCAGCATTTCCCACTGATATCTATGGTTAGAATTAAATCACAAATGATGGTATAGTTTCATCTTTAACAAGACCACCTTCAGTGCTTTATGGAGGATTAGAATTTTCAGAGTTTCTCCCTTAGACTTGTTGCTACCATCAGATTGAGACAGTGATTTCTAGATGCATGATGCCTTCATATGGGGAACTGAAGCAGTGCACTGGAGCTGTTGCCACTCAAGGCACCAGGAGCAGAGCAAATGAAATTGTCTCTTCCAGTACTTCATTGGAAAAGAATTTCTAGGCAAGTTGCCTAGCAGGCACACTGCACCATATTCTTAGAAAGCAATAGCTTTATTTAGGACTGCTGTATCTCTCTGGAATTTACTGTATGAAAAAAAAACAACACCCTTTTGGCAGGAACTGATCTTTAGTGCTGACTGAGACTTGCAGCTTCTGACTGACAAATGAATCCAAGCATTTCATTAGAAACTGCTTCCCATTAAATCCTGTTTGCATTGCATCTGATTTCAGAAGGATCATGTCAGAATGAGAAATGAGGCAGATCTCTTGCAGAATTGTTAGTCCCCCTTCCCTGCTGAAGGGTGAATGCATGTATATGTATATATATATGCACCTGGGTGGATGTGCAGGACTTTTGTGTTACACACGATAAATGTATTCCAGCTTGCTCCAGATCCTTTCTTAGAGTACAGATAAGCTAAGTGACTGATAATTTGTAATTATTTAAAGGGGCAGGGATGCCTCTTTGTAAAAATTTTTTACCATGCATAAGTGACATGATCTCCAATCTGTTCTTGCCCTGGTCTTTTAAGAAACCTTGTGAACTTCAGTGAATCACCTCACTCACACCCCCTGGTTCCAGATTTGCCAATTCTTGAAATGCACAGCTCCAAGGGCAGGCTCTGGAGGGACAGCACTGAAACACTGTGCTCAACATCCATCCAGCTTGGGTGCAGAACTGCAATTCAAGGCACTTTGTGAGTACTGAATGAGGGTAAATTTAATGTCAGTGCTCCAGACTAAGAAGCAAGGCAGGTATGAGACCTTTCTAGGTGAGACCTTTCCCTGAAGTAGGGAAGACACCCTATACAAGCTTCTTGGCATAGGATCAGAGTGTGGTCTCCTAAAAACCTGAAGCTGAAGTTCTGCAGTCCTTGCTGGAGAGAAGCAACCTAGTCCTCTGTTCATGGTATAGTTTGGCATTAGTTTGAAAGTGAACTCTAGAAGTGTATGTTCAAGGGTGGGATGGACCATTGGCAACAACGTGATACATATGTGGGGATGATAATATTTCATCTTAAGCCATGTTTTGCAGTCTTGATTGGTAAGAAGGTAAGAAGCTACTGACCTTCGTGTGGAAAAATCTCAGTCCTTGAGTAACACAGATACCTCACATCCTTGAGAATAAGAAATCACATAGAAATAGGAAACTGTTATCTGGAAGAAGAAAAATGGCAGATGGTACAGCAGATCTGCATAGACTTCTCAGTGACTAGACTGAAAGCTCTTTAAAGCAACAGAGCTATCACTCACTACGTGCTTGTAAAACCTCCAGCACTGCAATGTCTGCACCTTCTTGTGACCTTTGCATACTGCATGAAGGACAAACAAACCAGCACAACTTGAGAGAGAAAAATCACAAGTGGAAATAATTTTCTAAAAATCTGCATTAGCTGTAGCCTGGCAAAAGAATTCTGCCTTTAAGCCCAGCCTTGTAAAACATACAAACTTTCTTGTCCTCTTGCTATATGAGAGTGTGAGCAATCAACGTCCCACAGAGAAAGAGGTTTAGGCATGTAGTGGCTTAAAAGGAAAACGAGAATCATCCAAATCTGTGGCTCTGCCACTCTTGCCACTTCTAGCTTGGAAATTTGAATGGAATTCTTGTCTATGAAAAACATAGATATATGTCTGTGCTCAAATAGAGACATAACATATGCTTTTGAAGTTTCACAGGAGTATTGTCAAAGTCGTGATGCAAACTATAATTGTGAGATACAATTCGTTATTAAGATTTAAATGCTTTTCTATGCTGGTGTTTGAGACACTTAAGAGCAATGTATTCCCTTTAATAAATGCACTTTAGAAGCACTCCTCTTTAAATTTTAATTGCAAAGGGAGATACTGTTCCTGAAAGGCATTTCACTCTTTCATTGGTTATTTTCCTTTTAATCTTTCAACATAATTCTTAAGGTACACCTTCCCAGAAGAATAACTTGTCCTTTACATGTACCAATCCCAGGTTTAGCTGCTGCAAGAAGAAACAAGTGAAAAAGCTGTAAATGGATCTCATATATCACCCAATTTTTGGTGAGCAGCATTTAAGTGTATCAGGTTTGCTCTCATCTCTTGGCTATGCTGACACCAGCATTTTAACTAATACACCCATTAATCCCAGAAGGACCACAATTGTGCACATTAAGAGTTCAGATTTTGCATGACATTCTGGAGTAGGATGGCAGGGGCAAGGTTATGTTCAGCATGGGCTGATTGCAGGCAAAAAGTAGATGGTGGTGTTCACAGGTTAGGTTTATCTGGGTATGGAGCTGAGCCACTTGGCTTTTATTATAAGTGTGAAGTGGAGAAAAAGTAGAAATTTTTCACATCAAACTTCTTTGTAATGGAGAGATGGGTTATCCTGTGCCTCCCTTTCCCTATACAAGGAACTTTCCCTGTACACTGGGAGCTTAGTGCTGCTGGGGAAAGTGACTCAACAATGAAGATCTGGCCATGTTTGGACCTTTTGTTTGGAAAACAAGTCATTTTCTCAAGCAAAGATAATTAAGAGAACTCATTCTGGCTCATGCTAGTGTCCTCTTTTTCTGGAGTAAATGTCATAGCAAGATCTCTCAGCCTGAGCACCTCTTCAGTTTAAATGTTTCAAATGGTCATTCTTCCTCCAACTGCCTGCAAAAGCCAAGCACTCTCCAGACCCTCTGTAGACTCTTCTGGGCTGGTGCCATTTGAAACATGATTTTTATCAGCTTGTTGGCAGGATTTAGAAAGCTTGTCAGGTGGCCTTGCCTGTGATGGAGTAGCTCATCAATGGGAAACTCTGTCACCAAGATGCAAACTGCCTCCTAGAAGGTTACTTTGGAAAGAAGATTTTAGAGCTGAGCATTACCAGTGGTGCAATTTACTCTGGGGTTTGAGCTATTTGAGTGGAACCATGCTGAATAAACTGTGCAGAACCAGAGTGTTTGACTGGAGAGGGACCCTTTCCTCTGGCTGTTTGATAGATTCTGGAACCTCTATTTTCTCAGCAGCTCCTTGTTTCAGTGCTGGCGTGGCACAGATTCAGATCTGGTTGCAGCTGGAAGCTCAGTTGCAGAGATAAAGACCTGGCACACTTGTTCAAATGCACAGCCTGTCAAGGCTATCAGTAGGGTTTATGGCAGCAGACAACTGCCAGGACATTAAGATCTCCTTTTCCCCTCATCTTAAGGCTTTCACATCTTGTTTTTTCCTTTTCCTCATGCATGAACTAAGTTTAGAAATAAACCATTATCTCCTTTCCCAGAGTGATGTGAGGCTTATTTAGGAATGTTTATACAGCTCTTTGCAAATGTAGATAGCTTATAGTGTAGGTTACTACAGGCTGAGGGGGGTAATGGAGTTAATGAGAGTTCTATTGAGGAAACTGTACCTTTTGAACTACCAAGAGATGTGCTCCAGGACTAGGTGTAATGAGAAGTGAAGCCTACAAGGTGTTGAACACCTCCTGTGAGACGCTGACAGGTCTCAGTGCCTAATGGAAGATTGTCACAGGAACCTGGTTTTATAATCATAAATATGAAATTTGAAATACAATCTCACAGAGGATCTGTGTGGAGGATAACAAAGACAAAGAAACCTTTCTGGTGCTTAAAAGCTCACGAGAGAGAAAAAAAATCCACTCTTCTTTTGCTGAACCTTTAAAAAGAAAAAAAGCAGGAGGAGGGGACAGATGAAATATGTTTTATCTATTTTACCTACTTTGGCAATTAAGATTGTAATCTAGATGATTACCAGAGCTTGTAATTAGATTATACCCTCCATTAAAAAGAATGCTTCAGTGTTGCAGTGAAGAATGCTTTGGAGGTGTTTAGTATGCTATCTGTCTTAGCAGAAAGCAGCAAAATGCATTAAACACCCTAGGAGACAATCTTGTAGACATACACTCCCAGCCTGATTTTCAATAGGGTGGGCTGGCATCAGTTCTCATCAGTACCTCTAAGCAGATCCACTTAGAAAATAGTTTCCATATTTCTCAGTTGTTCCATAAGTCCTATTTGGAAATAATCCTTCATACCCCCCCTCTGCTGCCCTCCCCTCCTCCTCCCCCTCTTTTTTTTTTTTTTTTTTTAGAATAGAAAATTCCTGAAAATTTGCAGGCTTTTATTTCATTGTAAAGAAATCCAACAAAGACATTTTAATGAAAAAAATTGTTTACATTTCTGTTGATCTATGTAGCTTGTAGAGGTGTAGTAACAATTCTGTTTCTGCAGTGTAAAAAGAGACTGAAAATGTTTCTTACACTTTCAAGCAAGTGTAAGAATACCTTGCTTATTCTGGATGCTTCTGGTTTGTGAAGGATGCTGAAATGCTGCTAGAAGAGAAAGTTGTTTCTGCCACTCCTTCTTTCCCTGGGAATCCATCAGTGGAGTTTTTAGTAAAAGTTAATAATAACATGGGGAGTAGTACACAAAAATTATCTTAAGGTAGATGTGGAGTGAAATCTCTTTTCTGCCTTTACAGTGTAGGTAGAGCAGTATCATCTCTTTGAAATCCAAGGACAAGCACAGGGCATGGAGTTCATCATGCAGGTGCTTCTTCTGCTTCTCCCAAGTCTGCCAGCTTTTACTTTCCTGCAGGGACTGTTGCTTTCCTAGGAAGTGCAGCACATGCAACACTTTGATGACCTTTCCCTGGTCCGAGTGTGCAGTTTCTGCACCATTAGGACAGGCACTGGAACCTTTGCCAGTCCAAAGCCAAGGACGACTGATTTTTTTTCAGCACCAAAGTCACCTGCAAGATGACTTCTGGAAAAGCTTGCTGTGAAGCTATTACCCACTGAAAAACTCCTCCACATTCTCTGGATGTCATTGCCTCCCATGACAGCAAGAGAAAACCTGCCAAGCATCAGCTGCTCCAGCTTATGGTCTCTAGTATGAGCTTAGTACACTGAAAAAAAAACCCAGTTTGAATGAATGTTCTGGCTGCTGGGCAGCAGTGGCAGAGGTGCACGGGCATCTGGTGCCACAGCGCTGTACAGGGTAGTGACAAACAGATGTGGAGCAAGAATATCCCAGAACTCTGCATCTGTTTAGGTAGAAAATGTGAGACAGAGCTGCAAGAGTGACTGATCTCCAGACAGACACTTTTACTTAGGTTAAATAAAATCCGGCACTGACTTCTCCACCTGGAGGGACCTTCTGCAGCGAGTGCTTCCATGTGCCAGAACTTAGGGGCTGATTCTGCACCAGGGCAATCACTGGTGATTTTTTGGCAGTTTTCAGTGGGAATGACATTAGACTTAGCATGAGAAATTAAGAAGTTTTTTTCCATGCTATTTTGTTTTAGTTCCTACATATTTTAGAAACTTAATGATTTTTTTTTAGGAAATTGTTTGATCTTTCTCTAACTGAGGTCACTGAAATAAAATGAGTTCAATGTCAAGAACAGTTTAATTCATTAGATACACTTTTGTTTCAACAGAATTTTGAGTTTTTAGAAAATTTTCATAACTGAGATCAAGTTTGATAAGTGACCCAGCCTTATCTGCTATGCTTTAAATTCTGTGATGAGCAGGGAGCTAGACTCAGGGAATTTTATGGGTCTCTTCCAACAGATGATATTCTATGATTCTCCCTGACACCTTGTGACTGGTTATTAGTTGAATTTCAGGCATAAAACTTTTTGGTGTCAGAGGAATAGAAAGTGGAAGATGTGAGGGAAAACCCGGGGAACTACAGGCCAATAAATCAAACATTCACACTGGGCAAGATGAGAGAAAGTATAATAAAGTGTAATATTAGTAGGTGTGTGGGTAAATATGATATACTGGGGAAGAGTCCCTGTGGCATTTATAGAGTTGGGCATCATAAATCTGTCTTTTGAAGGAGTCATTGACCAAGTAGACAAAGGAGATCCAGGAGACACTCGGGTTTCTAGAAGGCCTTTGACAAGGTTTCTCGTCAAAAAATTTTAAAGAAACTGAGCTGCAACAGGATAAAAGGATAAAACGAAAGGTCTCTGACATAGATGAAAGGGTGGTTAAAAGGCACAAGAAAAAAGGTAGGATTAAGCTGTCAGTTTTGTCAATGGTGGAAAGCACCACCAGTGTTTCATAGACATTCATGGTCAGCATGCATAGTTCAGTATTTTCATAGCTGGTTTAGGAAAGCATGCAACTAGTAAAATGACAAAGTTGGCTCATGATACTAACTTTTAGAAGTTGTAAAATCAAAGCTCATTATAAAGAATTTAAGAAAACTCTCATGATATTAGACAAGAAAGTGCAAATATAAAATAACATACATGGAGAAAACTTATGAAGAACAGCCTATGGAGTAGACATTGTGTATCAGGAATGAGATCTTGGTGTTATACCTGAGAACCTCGAAGCAAGAATTCTATGAAAAAAATAACTCTATGTTCATTAGAAACCAAAGCTGTATTTCACAATTTTTTAGGAGAGAGTAAAATACTCTCTATGGTGTACACAACCTCATGAGAACAAAAATGTTTTTTTTGTTATTCCCATTGCTATGGGATGAAACAACAGAACTGAAAAGCAATCAGAGGATGAACAATGGGGGTGAACAAAGCTATGAAGTGGCTTCTGTTTAAGCAGTACCTAAAAGGTGTAATATAAGAAGTTGTGGAAGCCAAATGTTTACATAGGGCTTAAAAATTATTAGATAAATGTATGAAAGAAATATGCACTGAAGGCATGCAAAGATACTTCTGTTGCTGAGCAAGTTCATGAACCATGGACTGCTAGAGACTGAGCTATAGAGAGCAAAATGTAATGTACATGCTTGGTACTTACACTCTTCACCTGGGTGTCTGACAGTGGCTGGGAAGTACAATATTGGATTAGAGGGACCTTTAGTCTGACTTTACAAGAACAGTCTTATTGAACTGATGCCTCTAGATGTGAAACTTAGATGTTTAGTCTAGTTTTGTTTTGTTGCCTGAGGTCAGTGAGGAGCAAATATGGGTGTGGAAAATTAAAAATCCTTTCTTCACCTTTAAGCCTTGTAATTATTTCATTTTTGAATTATATTGCAGATCCAGGTTTGTAATCAACGTTGGAGGTAAGCCAATGTACATACTTTAGTTTGGTCTGGTGACACAATTTTAGCAAAAAACTTTTTTTTCCCTTTCGATTTGCAATAAAATAATAAAGACAGTAGGTTGAACAGTGTGTCTAACCTGCAGTTCTCATAGAAATCTCATATTATAATCTGCAGTTTATGACAGCCAGTGTTCAACCTCTCTCTCCCACCTGTCTACTCCCAGAAGACAGTAGTGTAGCAGCACCCTTTTTGTAGAAAGGATGTACAGGGAAATAAAATTATTGTCATTAGGTTATAGAGAGAGCCCATAGCAAAGAAACAATGACCAAAAGTCCTCAGAAGTAGTGCTGTGGTCCTGGACCAGCCTTCTTCCCTCCAATAACACTCTGCTGGCTCTGAAGAGTGTGGAGATTCTGCTCCATTGCTGCAAGGCTGGGGCTGAGACCCAGCAGCACAGAGCATCAGGTGCCTCAGCTTTGATCTTTGCCTTGTTATGGAAGCACCATGGAAGTGCACCCTGTGGTTGTCTTCTGAGTGCTCTCTGTATAAGCTGGTGCAAGAAGTGATAAGGCAAGGCTTGCAGTGCTATTCTTCTGCTGTGGCTTGACAGGGATGTGTTCCCTGAGGACCTGTCTCAGCCCTCTGAGGCAGCCCTAATTAGAGAGTATGACTGTAGCTCAAAGTCACCTTGCTCTCAGCTCTTAAGCTACAGGTCCTGTGCTGGGGTTTTCTGAGAACTTCCCCTGGAGAAGACTTATTTTTCCACCACTGATTTTAGTGGGACTGCTTAGTCAGGCCCTCTCTGATCTCTCTGCACTGTATTGATTGTTACTTCACTAAAGCAAGTGATTAAGAGGCAAGGAATAGTTCTCTATCCATGAACTGCTCCAAGCAAAAGTAAATTTTTTTTTCCAGTAATTGTGAATTTCTTTCTAAACTTGGGAATAAATTTGTCTAGATCAATTCTGTCTCATTGTCACCTGTTGCAATATACTTCCTTTGTTGCAATATACTTCCATTCTGTTGCAGTATACTTCCTATACTTATACTTCCTATACTTTGCGACAATACTTCCTTTTTCCTATACTTCCTTTACTTCCATTAACTCATGGGCTATTGTTTACTGGAGGGTTTTAGTAAAGAAAAAATAACTGAATGTACGAGATATGGTGGAAATCCATCAAATACATGAATCTGTATGGCTTTTATGGGGGGACACAGATCTGCATTTCTGTAAGTGATACTCCTCTACTCTGTTAGTATTTAACTCACAAAAACAAATATCATAGAATCATAGATTGGGTAGGGTTGGAAAGACCTTGAAGATCATCTAGTTCCAGTTCCCCTTCATGGGCAGGGACATCTTGCACTGGGCCAGGTTGCTCCAAACCCCAACCAACCTGGACTTCCTCGGAGGGGTCATGTACAAAACACACATCCACAAAATCTGTAAAAGAATTACCCATCACATGTCCACTTTTGCTTTTGTGACTATTACAGCTTTTCTTTTAACTCTCCATGCATTATTGTGGTCTGTAATCTGATCTCTGCGTGTTCAACTCCTGCATAACTCTACTGGCTTGATTTGAGTTACTTCTGAATTATACATTTGTAAATAAAAGAAAAATTGAGTACTGGGAGTTTATTTTCAGGTTATTTCTTTCTTAATATTCTTAATTCTTAATTATAATTATTGATCATCAGTCTCTATAAGCTGCTTCTGAAGTTACTAGGGAATCTCCTTCAGGGAGCAGCTCAAAGATCTGAGGTTAGGTTTTTGCTTTTCATTGACCTCCAAGAAACCCCGCCTTTCTGCCTAATAAAAAGGAAAGCTTCCAGAGGTTTTTTTTTTCCTCAGCTGAGAGGAGGTGTTTTTTTTGTTTTTTTTTTTAACCATGAAGGCGATTCCTGGAGAGATGAACTCATCTATGTGAGTAAATGCCCAGCTCTGAGAAAGGATGCTCTTGTGCAAGGAAGGAGTCTACACACACCTCAGTGTTCATAGAGCTGCACCTTGCAGTTCTGTGCTTTGGCAGGGTAATAGAGAAAGGAATGATGCTTATACATGATACTGACCAAGGGTAATAGAGTAATCTATCATTTAATTTTTCATCCTGATACCTTGCAAGTAGTGGTTGGCTTGAAGCTCGGAGAAGAGGTTCTTATACACTTCCAGATTAATTCTGTACTGTTTTTTGTAAATTTGAATGTTCTTATTAATTAAAAATATCATCTGTCTTTGAATTTTCTTTGATTTCTGAGTTAGATGGACTTACAGGCCAATAGCATAAGAACTGGAGAACCACAGCTCGTTTCAGGGCTGCAGCAGACATTGGGTCACCCTTATGAACTATTCTAGCACACAAGAAGCCCTGGGAAACAGGGAAACCTGAAACACTTGGTCTACTTTCTCTAGACTCTTCATTACACTATACTTTACCCATGTACCTCTCCAATTTGCCCTCTTAAAGATAAGAAATCCCTGCCTTTATCAAACCTGTATTTTGTTATCCTCTTTTGATCCCTACAATTTCAGTCTCCTTTTGAAGTGTAACAAACGCTGCATTCCCTTTCCAGGAATGGCTCTGCAATTGTTTTATTATGCATGGTGTGTCTTGTACTACTCTTTATGCTGTTCCACATGCTTGCAATGTCTAGTAATTTTTTTTTTCTTATTTTTTTTTCTTTCCTTGAGCAGTCTTGAAAGAAAAGGATCTTTATTTCAGAGAAATAAATAATTTTTAAACGTTTTTGTGTATGACTAGTTGACATTTTTTTCATGCAATATGCCTTATTTCATATATATGCCCATTGTTCCCTAGCACCAATATTGTTTCTGGAGTTTAAATGACACTGATGGGAATTATGAGAAGAGAAAAACCTGACAGTTCTGCCTGAAGGCTACAGGATACTGTAGGAACTCAATTTTAACCCATGTAATACAACTGACTTGTTCTACTGACACTAGATGATGGCTACACAGACAGTTTTTTGAGCAGTTCTTTTTTCTGCAGCTTCCATGATAGATTACTTCATGCCAGCAGTCAGTGTGTGGTGCAGAAAATTTCTCATTCCAACAGAGAAGTGATGGAATGTGATCAGAAAGTGATGTCACTGGGCTATTGATTCATAAAACAAGGACCCATCTACATTTTGAATAACGACGTGATGCAATAGAGAGAAATGTGAATTGAATTGTTGAGAGCATTTGAAAAATTGGAATAATTTTATGGTTAGGATTTAAATGTCACTGAAAAAGATCAGATTCTGACCTGTCTTGGAGTGTTCTGCCTTAAACTGTCTTTGAATAGCAAGCAGCTGGTAAGAAAAATAAACTTGTTTAAAGTGAAAGGCCACAAATTTGAAAGGGTTGCACAGAAAAGTATGACTTTTACTGGCTAAAAATGCTATTCTGTATTCAAAAGGTGAAAAGCTCATTCTAATGGTCAGTTATGTCCCTTGTTGCAATAGAAATGATGTCTACAGTTATGATGGACCAAGTATATGACAGGAAGCCTGTAAGAGGAAGAACTGTCCTTATTACATCATAGATTTATTGAACCATAGAATGGTTTGGGCTGGAGGAGACCTTAGAGATCATCAAGATCCAAACCCCCTGCATGGGCAGGGACCCCTCCCACCAGACCAGGTTGGACAAGGCTTCATCCAACCTGGCCTTGAACACCTCCAGGGATGGGGCATCCTTAGGCAACCTATTCCAGTGTCTTACTACCCTCAGAGTAAAGATTTTTTCCTAATATCTAACCAAAATCTACCCTCTTGCAGTTTAAAACCATTACCCCATGTCCTATCACTACCCGTTCTGGTGAAAAGCCTCTTCCCGGGTCCAGTCACGTACTGGAAGACTGCTACAAGGTCTCCCCTGAGCCTTCTCTTCTCCAGGCTGAATAGCCCCAACTCTCTGACTGTCATCATAGCAGAGGTGGTCCAGCCCTTTGATCATCTTTGTGACCCTTCTCTGGACCCTCTCCAACAGGTCTATATCTTTCCTGTGCTTGGGGCTCCAAAGCTGCACACAGTATTTCTGGTGTGGTCTCACCTGCTGCAGGGCAGAATCACCTTCCTTGTCCAGCTGCCTATTTTTCTTGGTCATGTTTAACGTCATCAGGATGGCACAGGCCCACCTCTGCAGCCTGTCAAGGTCCCTCTGGATGGTCTGCCTTCCCTCTAAGGTGCCAACCACATCACACAGCTTGGCACCATCAACAGAGTTGCTCAGGATACCCTCTATCCCATTGTCCATGTCTCTGACAAAGATGTTAAACACCACTGGTCCCAGTACTGATCCCTGAGGGATGCCATTCATCATTTGGACACTGAACTATTGGCCAGAACTCTCTGGTTGTGACCATCCAACCAGTTACTTATCCATGAGTGGTCCATCTGTCAAATCCATGCCTTGTCAGTTAGGACACCAGGATGTTATCTGGGACAGTGTCAAATGCCTTGCACAAATCCAGGTAGATGATGTCAGTTGCGCTGCCACTGTCCACCACCTCTATAGCCCTATTGCAGAAGGCCACCAAATTGGTCAGGTGTGATTTACCCCTAGTGAAGCCATGTTGGCTGTCATCTGATATATTGAGGAAATAATTCCTCAAATAAATTTCCAGGCACACAAACTCTTCCTCAGATTTCTTCCCTATTGAGTGGATGGTTATTGAGTAGATGTTGACACATTATTGTGTCTCACCTTTCTGATTGTGGTAAATAGCCCCAAATTATTACTGCATGTTATTTATAATTTTACAGTATTGTTGTAATAGAAAAAGTAGACGAGGTGCGAAGTTCTTCTTTGAGTCTTGAAGCTTTACAGTTGATAAAAATAGTTTGTTTCCAATGATTTTACATGATCGTTTACATGCTGTTTATTTGTTTGTTTGTTTTCGTTGTTTTAGAGCTTTCCAGTCACTGGAACAGATTTGGTGCCTGAAAACTTCTGCCCAACTTTCTAAATGCCAGGCAAGGACTCAATTTGTACTGACAAAATAGTAAAAAAAAGCCATCTCTGCTTTGCATAGCCAACTTGTACCATTGAACATAAGACTTATGTAGAAGTCATGTACATTTTTGGGTTATAGAAATTATCAAAAGACAGCTTCCAGGAAAGCTGACACTAACTGAGCCTTTTCCATAGATTTTGCTTCATTGAAGAGCTGCTGCTTAACTTGCATTGCTGCCAGAAGACTGCATCCAAATCTGCCTGGATGGGGGAAGGGGATGATTGGTCAAGGGTTGCTCCTTCTTCCTTGGATGTGGGTAAAAAGGGTAAATCAGACTGCAGGGTGCCCAAGCTGCCCCATGAGGGCATGCACTGTTCATCTGCACATGTTATTGTACCAGCTTTACTACACATGCAGGGGACCTGATATCCCTGTGTAGTGCTGAGCATATCTCATTGAAACCAGGCATTGTCCCTCTCCCTTTTGGTGCTATCAAGAGGCAAATGCAAACAGAGATTTCCTGTTCTTATAAGTGATCCTGAAGTGGCTGATTCAGTGAAGGGAAAAAGCCTGGCACCTCCATAAGTCTGAATCATTGCCTAATTTTTGGCCTGGTGCTTTTATCTCTCAACAACTGCTCTACTTGCTTCCTAATTCCTTTCTCCCCAAGGCTCAATGAGGCACAAAGGGAGGAAGCGTGGGAAGCCAGTGCTGCTCTTGAAGTGAATTGCGTCTCTTTCATTTTGTTCTGCTACGTACAATGTGATCTTTCTGATCAGTGATACATCCCCAGGGACTTAGAGTACTGAGCTCTGTGGCTCATGATGGGAGAGGTTGGAGGCTTCAGGAGCTGAGGTGTACAGAAGTACAGCTCTCTGCTCCTGTGCTTACAAGCAAAGCAGGTGAAGACATCTGTTTTGACTGACTGGAGAGCAAAATGGTTGCACTCATGGGTGTTGAGATTATTCCAACTGGTTGAACTGGAAGCCAGAACGAAATGACATTATAATTTTAATTTTATTTTTGCCTTTAGTTTGACATTTAGTACACAAGCAAAATACCCTAGCTGTGGTTAATCATTCCAATTTAAGGAATGACTTTGAGGAAACCACATATAAGAATCATTCGCCAGATACAGAACAGGACAGAGTGAAATGCTATTTATCTGATGCGTGAGGAAAATCTAATTAAAGTGTTTGCTCGATTAAAGTAAATAAATGCCTCCATAAAAATGCCATTTGTTGGTATTCTGTAGTGCTTGTCAAGTCATTCTTACAGGGCTAATTGGGAATCTAAGGCAGCTTCCTCTTGTGCTATGAGCTGTTGCTGGCCAATCCTAGGGTCAGGTATTAGTCTGAGAAGAAGCAGACTGACCCTGTTGCTGGCTTAGCCATTGCCTTGCTGTGAAAGCTGGGAATGCTGATTTTCTCTCATTATGTTTATCCCTCTGTCTATCTTGTGCATTCATTCCTGTGCATTCAGGACTTCTCATTCCTGTTACAGTGCCTGGCTCAAGAAAGTGTTTGATTGATGTTGGGCATTTCAGGCTTTCCAGCCAGATAAAATCATGCATGATGCCAACATCATTTTGACCCTGTGCGAGGCAAATTTCAGATGAAAACATACGAGAAAACTGCTATCACAGAAAAATCATGAGGAGTGAAATGTGTGCAGGCAGATGCTCAGCAACATCATGGCCAGCAAGGGGAATGGTCTGGCTGATGGGGAGGGAGGCTGCTCCCCACTGCATGATGTGCAGCTTGCAGGTACCTGCCAGCTCTGCTGGGGCAGAGGAAGGATGGGCTAAAGCTCCCCTAGAGCTTTCTCCTGGCTTATATGTCCACTGGACACACCAGCCAATATCCCTTTTAAGGAGGCAGCCTTGGTTTTTACAACCTTTGTAGGAAAGTAACACACCAGATGCAATGAAACAAAACCTCAGTCAGTGGGGTCAGTGTTTTATCCCAGATGTGCTGCTGTTCTTCAGTGGCTGTGCAAAGAAAGCTGGCTGAGCAGTTCTCTGACTCATAATTTGGAGAGCAAGGTAAAGGGCTTGGGAGAAATCTAAATATTGTGTGGACAATCACTCTAGCACTACAATGGCAAAAATACCATTTAAATAGAGTAATAGAATTACTTTAGTGCAGAATAGAACTCTTCATTGCTGTTGCACACAGCTAACAAGCACCCTAGGACTTAAAATATATGCAATTATTAATAAACAAATTACCCAGCTAACAAGCAGAGGGATCCAGCACCACACTGTGAGCTCTGTGGACAGGTCCAGGCTTGGAGCTCATGGAATAGACCCCTTTCCTCTTGTCGCCTTTCCTATGGCTGCTGAGGTAAAGAAACACTTCCAACAGGAAAACTAAAAGCACAGAGCACCTTGTTAATTGTACAAGGTGACAATCCTACATTCTATGGGCATTTTGAGCAAAACTTTTAAGCATTTAATGCTGGTTTTTCTCACAAGGAGCAGGATCATAGATGGATATTATGTGGCAAAATAGGCATTTTCTTCTGTTTGCAACTTCTTCCCCATCCACTGGGCTCTGCAATCCCATCTCTGAGAGTTAAAGCAAGGAGAGTGCTGGAAGCTCTGGTATCTTTAGGGTCCTATGGCCTGCTATCTGTACAGGTACTTATCTCTAGTGGTCAGTCTAATGAAAGATACTACCTCAACTTCCAGCCCATGCCTGCCAAGTATTTACCTGACCTTTGTCACTAACACCCAGGCACCAAACCACAGAACTTTAATCTTTGTAATGCTTAAGCAACATAGGAAAAGGTGTCTTGCTTGTGTTGAAGGAAAGAAGCTGTCAAGTTCTCATTGCTACACCACAACTGCTGCCTAGAGTCACCAGGAGAAATCACAGCACCCAAGGTGGGTACACTGTCCTATTGATTCCCACTGTGGTTACAGCCTCCTACCCTAGGAGTATGTATAATTTTAGGCCTTTCTGGTAAGTGGCCTGAACATATCCCTAAATAAATGGCCAAGGTCATACAGGAAATCAGTCTTGTTTTCCATCTTCCCGGACGGATTTCCTAAAAATTGCATCACTCTTGTTTTTCACTGTTGTTGAAATATTAGTTATGTTATGTCAGAAGGGGGAAGTTTTGTTTACTCCTTCTTTTTATTTTTTCACTTTTGTCTTTTTTGTTTTTTTCTTTGCTCAGTTAACTTTATGACTAAACCACAAACAAATTCTTTCTATTCACAGGAGAAAAAAATCAGTTCTGAGATTCAAGTATGGAGAGAATTATTTTCTTGAGATTACAGATCATCAAAGGCAAATAATGAAAAACACTGTTTACTTGGTGTTATGACGTAAATCCCCAAAATACTGAAAAGCAACTCCTTATCACTGGACAAACATAAAAGCTTGAAGGGTTAAAACCAATCAATTAGCAATACTCAGTCTTGAGGTACCCAGACTGCTTCATCTTTTCATGCATCCTCTTGTTTATGCAGCTCCACAGAGAGGGACTCGTTGGCTTGGCACTCACTGATTTTAAAATCCTTTTTTGTCAAGGTGAGGAATGCTGCAGGAAGAACCCAAAGTACAAAGTCTTAATGACTGTAAATCTGGTTTAAATGCCAAAAACCCTTTTACCATGTGTTTGAGTGACCATACTTACACCTGGAAAAATAGTCTTATCTTGTCTTTTTTAATTTCAGCCCTCAAATCATAACCCAGTGAAGTTCCTGGGCCTGCCCCATACTTGATACCTGCATCTGTTGGAATGCAAGTTCAGTTTGGCTTTAACACAGAAGCAATATTTATTATGACCCTTTAAAATTTTTCTAGAAAGCTCATACCCATAAGCAGTTAGATCAAGAATTGTATTTCTGGACAAGCTGCCTGTGTGAAGAGGACATTTTCAGTGTCATTTTGGGTTAACAGTCTCTGGAATTTCTTTAAGTTCATCCCCTTCATGTCAGTAACAGGTGATTTTCTGTTTCTTGCCTGAGACTCAGCCTTGCTGAGTGTTCAAGGTAATCTGGCTCCTTAAATGTCAAGCTACTCAACACTTTGTCCTATCTTCCTTGGGTTCTCTTTACCCTCACTGTACAGTGAGGCCCCTCAAGACCTTTTATTTTGTATTTAGGGTGTAATTACCTCCTGGTGTTCACCCTGAAGGCAATCCTTACCCAACCAGAGCCACCTGAGCTGCCCATACCCTCTGTTGTACCAGTGAAGCTACAGCAAGGACACCAGTGTTGTAATTCCCAGACCAGCAGCTGGTCCCTTCTCTGGGAATGGAGATTTGTTTCTGTTTCCACAGCTGGCTCTGAGGACAGGCAGAAGGCAGGATGCAGGTGGGAAGAGGTCAAGAGAAGGAGAGCTGAGATGGGCATGAGCTGACTCCTCATGTTTCTCAACTCACAGGGATGCAGCAGAAAACTGTGAGGACAAAGGAATTTGTATCAGTCTTAGTCTTTGGACTTGCAGACTTGGTCAGTGGTCTTTAAGGGTTGACATAACAAAATTTAATGTAAAGGTTAGGAGGTGTGAACACAGCCACAGCTTTGATGTCAGGGTTTGGTGATAGTATGTTGGGAAGAGCTACAAATTCATCTGGACTTTAAAGCCCAACATCTGTAGTCGAGTTCATATAAGGCAGAAAGTTTATTTCACTTGTATGAAGCTCCAGGGATGTTTTGCAATAATCTGGATACAAATTACTCTAAAGCTTTATAGACACCTCTGTGCAAATGCCAGCCTCAAAATATGTGGATGGGTTGTAGCTGGAGGGTTGGCTGGGGCTCAGCAGAGACAGGTTCAGTGTCCTGACCTTGGGTGCATGGTGCAAGCCTAGATTCTCATGAAGATTAAGATGCTTGACTCTTGCTGGAAGTTGGAAGCCTTTGAATTGGTTAATAGTTAAGAGTTTGAGCTCTTGGGCCTCATACCTGTCTGCCTGAGGATGACAGTAGTTGTATTTTGAGGAAGCAATAGTTGTATTTTGCTTCTTCACTTGGAAAGAGTGATAGATGTGAGGGCAAAAGATAACCAGTTTAAAGTACCCTTGTGTTGTCATAAAAATGGTGGTGTCCATGCCAGATATAACAACGATAAAACACTGTGTGGTGGGAGGCAGAAACTAGTGGGCTGAAATGAAAGTTATTGGCATGGCTCATGGAAGGGAAACTGCACTGATTTCTGCCCCATTCTTATTTTTCTGTATCTGCTTTATTGTCTAAATGGGCTTGGTGTTAATGCTCTTACACAGGCAAGGCTCCACATGAGTGGGCATTTTGCATGCATAAAATCTCACCTGGCTGTAAGCAGGTGTGCTGCTCTTCTTGCTTTCATATGAAACAAATTCATTCAGACTGTTGATGCTGACCCTCAAAGCTCTTTACTCATGCAAACCCATCACATAAACCAATGTGTAAAATAGGTGGAAAACGCCTCTGTTAATCTTAAGGTAGTGGTGGTGGTGTTAGAGGGATGTGCTTAGGCTTGGTCACAGGAAGAGTTTCCTGGAACATAAAATGTTACAGGGACTCCCAGCCCCCAGACAGATCCTGATAGGCAAAAATAACAATGAAATATCAAATGATGTGTTTTTTCCAATGCAACTAAAATTCCTCATCAGGATTTGCTGGGACCTTCCTCACTGTCTTTGTACAATTTTGAGAGCAGAGAAGCTTGGGATGGAGACTCTGGGCAGTATGGGGCTATAAAGAATAGCCAGGCTAGAGTGATGAAGCATGTTAACTATCTGCATTTTAAGTCAATGTCAGGCCATTTCAATCCTTTTATGCTAACTCAGTATAGTGAAGAGGCTGGAAAAGAAATCATCCTGTTTGCCCATCAAAGCAAAGGTCTGAATGAATTTTAGACCCAGACGATTGCAGCAGCATTGAAATTCACTTAAATGCCCCAGGACAAATGGCTGGTTTATTTTAGTGCATGTTGGATTCCAAATGATGCATTCAGCCCCAAAGAGCCATTTCTGAAGATGCAAAACTGTGGGCACTAAAAAATTTGGCAGGCATCAGATCATTGTGTGAGCTAATAATTAAAGGAAAAAAGCATATGCAGATTAAGAAAAAGCACTGCTGCAGTAGCAGGTTTTTTTGGCAGGCTGTCAGGGATCGTTCAGCATCAGTTTTTGTGTATTTATGATGCCCCAACACACACTTTGAACTTATACAGCATAGAGGGTCTTGCTGAAGATCACTGAACGTTACTGTAAAAGAGAGGGAGTGGAGATCAATCACTGTGAGCCACTTCATATCAGTGGGTGGATGTTTTTTAGATATTTTTTGACCTACAACCTGCTTGCTTTGGTACATAAATATATCTGTACATGTCAAACCATTCCAAGGCAGTTTCCCCCCTACCTTTTTTTTTTTTTTTTTTTTTTTTTTTTTTTTTTTTTTTTCCCCAGACTTTCCCTTTTAAGACAATGCAATCTTTTATATTACCTCTGAGTGTCCTGAACTGGTGGGAAGGGAGCTGGGAAGCACAGATTTTTGCTAAGCAGGCATATGGTGCTTTGAGCTTGTGGTTAAACATAGATAGTACAAGAAACACATGTTAATAATAAAGATGTTAAGTGGGTACCAATGGACTGGACTGATTGCTAAGAACAGATCTCCCAGTCATAAAACAGTTTAGAGCCTGAAGCACTTGGGCCAGAGCACTAATTATTACACATTTTAGGTCTATTGTCTTGGCTCTGGGAAATGTATTATTTTTAGTGATTTTCATTACGTGTTGGATTTAAAAATAGACTGAATTACAGCCGGTCGTTGTTCTACTGGGATGAATTATAGTTTGTTGAGGCAACTGCTTATTTTGTCTTGTCCCATGGCATTAAGTGAAGCCAGACAATAAAAAAAGGAAATATGAGTGGCATTAACCTTTTGAAGTAGAAGGAAAAGGAGCCTTAATGAAATAGAGCAAATCAGGCAATTATATTGCAGCTCTTAGTTATCATATAAAAAAGGAAACTGTATCCTATATCGTTTAACTCTTTACCTCCTGCTGTGGAAGTGAAGTAAATTGAATAAAATCAGATGTCTTTCTGCTAAGTAACTGATTGGTGCCAATTAACAGGGGTAGAAAGAGATATCTTATTTAGAGGTACACAAAGGGTTAAGTTGATGCTGGGCACCTAATTTCTGCAGTTCTTGTCTGAGAATGTAGCTCTGAATTATAAAACCTGAGTTTTTTCACACATTTTCCTCCCCTGACCTGTTTTTTTTTTTTCCTAGGGGAAGATAATAGTCTTGTTAATAGGGGTGTTTCTGTCCTCTGCCCACAGTTACTTGATTTTGAATTTTCCAATCTGTCTGGGTGGTAATTTAAAGACCCAAGTGTTTGTCATGTATGTTAAAAATACAAACTCCCAAATAGGTAACACAGGCATTTAAAAACAAAACAAAACAAAACCAAAAAACCAACAAAAAAACCCCAAAATGAACCCTCCCACTTCTTTTGCTGAGGGCATGATCAGATGAACTGCCCTGAAAAGTGCTGAGCCAAATGAATCTATCTCCCTGCTGGGCCTTCCCACCCTGCTCTTTGTGAAGGCTGTCTACAATTTGGCTTTCCAGGTTTAACCATTTGTCTGATTCCCTGTCACCAACTTCAGTAAGGAACCTGAGCTAGAAAGCAAAACTGCTCCCCTTTGGCTTACTTTTTTTTTTTTTTTTTTTTTTTTTTTTTTTTTTTTTTTTTAAGGAGTTATTATATTTTCAAAGACTTCTTTTGATTTTGATCTTAAAGATCTGTATTACTGACTGAAGCTTGCAAAGTACCAAGAATTACAGCTTGCCCACATGGAAGCCACTCTTGGTGGACAAGAATACCTAAAAACTACCTTTTTTTAAAATTTATTTTTTAAATGGCCCTCCCCCCCCTTAAACTGTTTTGCAATGTGAGAATTAGGAGGCTGTAAACCAGAGTTTGTCTGCTTGTGACTTAGTAAAACATCCCTTTGTGTTTGTCAGCAATTAAATTCATACCCACCAAGCAAACTGCAAGTCAACAATGTTTCACTGAAACAAAAATCATTTACTTCCATCAGTCTCAAGACTCCCATATTCAGGCTGGGTGCAATTTCTATTGGGCAGAGTGTCTCCAGGTTGATTTACTGCCACTGTGTCTGGCTTGTAAAGCAAAACTGTCCTCCAGGATGCTGTCCCCATAGTGCAGCTCTCCCTGAAGTGCCACAGCCCAGGACTGGACACTGCAGCAGTGCTGTGTGTCCCAGAGCAGTTTCTGCTGTAAAAGCTTCTCTTAATTGTAGTTGTTAGTCTGGTTGGTGTCATTAAATGCCCTTCTGGTGGAGAAGATGGCACCTGGTACAGAGGCAAAGGAACTTGCCCTTATGAAGATGCTGAGGGAAAGAAGAGAGGGTTTTCACTTCCAGCCTCCAGACTGATAAATCATTAAACTTCATTGAATGCAGCTTCTTTAGTTGAGGAATGAAAATTGAGCATGAACTTCACCTGATAATCAGTGAGATGATGCTTGGTGAAGAAGAGTGCCTTGATTTAAGTTGACCTGGCATTTATTTTTAATGAGCAATCTTACTTCAATTGTCAGCTCTTCTGTTTGGCCTTGGGCCTCAGTTTCATGCCAGAAAACCAAGATGGTGATTATTTTCTTTGCCTGTCTTGTAAACTGTTTAGTGCAAGACCTGACTCTCCTGTTAACACAGAGCTTGGCAGGAAAGGTTGCTGATCTGCACTGGGGCCTTTTGACATCACTATAGTTGAACTGGAAATATGTAATTATGTACTTTTAAAGGTGGATACTTGAATTAGTGCCCCTAAATCCCTACTTAGATATCTTTGCTAGATATAAGTTGTTTGGTTTCCTGAGAAGGTGAGTGCTCATCTGCAGTTCCTACCACAAAGGCCCTCTTGACTCATCTGAGGTGAGTGGAGAAAGAGAGAGTTTCATCTTCAGAGACTGTGCCTACAGCAAGCTCTTCCCACTGAAGATTAGGCATCCACCCAAGACCTATATCCGTGTGTAGATGCATGCTTCATGTGTGCCCCTGGATTTGTTCCAATGCAAAGGTTTTCACAGAACAATTAAAGTGTAAATGTAGATGCAAATTGCAGCAGACTCAAACAGCAAACTTAGCTGTGGAAGGATCATAGCACGGCCATATCTGGCATTTCTCTCTCTCTCTCTCCTCTCTGCTTTTGTTTCACCTCTCTATAAGTTCCCCATACAGTGAGGTTATCAAAACCTTGTCAAAACACAAATGGCAGTCTAGTTTCAGGCTGTTTCACTGTACATTTCCTCTCTAGAACACAATGCAGCAGGCAAGTGTTTGCAACTGAGAGAGTGGCCCATGGTAAGGATGGAGGGAGTTATTTTGGGAGTACTTTGGGAGCAGTAGCAGTATGTCTCATACCTGGCTTTCACCAGAGCAAGGATGGCATCTGGTCCCAGACACCTCAACACATGAGTGACAGTATTCAAAAGATGACTTGCCCTGCCTAGTTAAACTTTGATAGTTTACTGTAAATTAACACTTGTTATGTGGTTAAACGCTATAATTTTTTAAGAACTGGAAGAGTTGCTGTGTGTACCAGCACAGACAGGAAGTCTCTGATTTCCAGCAGTCCAAAGGATGGGAGGAGAAATGAACGAATCTTCTGATACATTCACAAGTTCTGTGGAAGGGCTGAGATCTGACCCCTGGCATGCTTTTAGCTCTTAATTCAAATATTCTACTTTTATCTTCTCCCTCATTGCCCAGACTGTGTCACTGCAACTTTTGAGGCTGTTGTGATCTGCAGTGGTGTTTGCTGTGATTCCTGATGAACTTGGCCATATCATGACAGGATAGTTACCATCTGGATTATTCATTCCAACATGAAATTTATTCCAAGCCTTGCTCCATCTCAGCCTCCTCCCCTCCTTTTCAATTATTTCTTTGGACATCAACCCATCCTCAAAGAAAGAGATAAAAATAAATTAATCTTAGGATCTAACTCTGGAACTAAGAGCAGCCATTTGATGTTATGTCATTTGCTCTATTTATGTGTCTTATCTTTTCCCCTGTGTTTGTTTAGACATCAAACTCTTGGGGATTCCTTGACTGTTATGGTTGTGCAATACTACAGTCTGGATCCACTTTTGGGTAGGTTTCAATTACTATCTTCATAAACGAGGACAGAGTGTGAGGTCTGCTGCCCAGAAGAGGTGACCCAGGAGTTCTATTGCTACTGAACCTTATGCACCTGTCCTGTAAGAAAAAGATGGCAATTTCCAAAGACCTCATTTTATTGCTGATTCATGAATTATTACCAAGGAAGAGACCATACCCTTGGTATGGCTCTTCACATCTCCTTGTCCTGCTTCTTTATGATGGAGAACTTTCCAGTAAAACATTAGAAGTGTGCAGAGTTCTAAGCACCTTTACAACTTGGATGCTTTTACATCAGTGTCCTCTAAACCAGTTCTCACTCTTACTTTGCTGGAGGACAGACCCATCTGTTGAGGAATTCTTAGGTCTCAAATGGTTACATTACCTTCTGTTCCTCTGCCTCAGGGATGCTGGGAGCATGTTTCAGGGTTTTCACATTCTATGTTGTTTCCTTGACTGTTATGAGGGAATCTCCTGCAATTAGGCTTGGTTCTCTGGCTCTTCAGTGACCCTAGGAGACAACAAGAGTACTGGGAGGCTCTTTGTATTTTGTGGATAGACTTCAGCAGATAGGACTCAGCAGAGAAGCAAATCTAGTGCTTCCTTCCCTGATAGGAATCATCAATATGTGCTTTTGTGATACTTGATCTTGGTCATCATGCCTGTAGGTTTTTCCATGATAGCTAAGCAATGAAAGCCATTTGTGATCTAGGTTCACAAATACTATAAAATTCTATTGTCACATATTGTCTGAGATACTGCCTGGATCTGCAGCACCCAGGCAAGTAAATTGCCCCTGGAGAAAAATTAGGCTTGTCTGACCTGCCTGTGTTTGAACGTTTTCAGAGGCTAAATACTATGGAATACCTTTCTTGTAAATCCCTTTGGTAGAAGTGATGGTTTCTATTAACTGTGATTTGTTTTAATTCGGCCAGAGATTTTCTCAGGGGAGTTTGCATCACAGTGTTGGGATGTAAAAATGAGAGATGAGATGGCTGAGTGTAGAAGGGAACTTTCTGCATTTTGGGCATCTTTCAAGTGTCTGAGAAATGTAAATCTAAAATAGTCTTAGATGATTTCTTTTGTAGACCACTTTAGGAACAAGGTAGAATTTATTAAATATGAACCTGTTTTTGCCACTGATTATTTGCTTGAGGATCACAGAATGTTTCTTTTGTCAAACCTTCTACCTGAGGCTTATAAAAGTGAATATAATTGCTTGTTCCTCATGCTACATCAGTCTAAAAGCTACCTCAGGATTTGGCAAAAGAACACTTAGATCTTCACTTGTTAGAGAGGAATGAATCAAGATGAGACACTGCTATCTTTAAAATCAAAAAGAGGCAGCCAACTCCTGAAGCCTCTGTGAGGATGGAAGCTTTCTGCCTGTTTTCTGAAAACAGGAAAGAAAGAAACCTGACATTTTATTAATAGTTTAGTTATACACAAAGGAACATGGACAAATATTTCAGCATCTACTGTAGACAGACACATGAAACACACTCTACTAATTACACCAGTCAGAGGCTGGTTGAAGGACAGTTAATTGGTTTTCAGACTGTCTCAATCAACGCAGGCAGCAAGACTGCACGTCCAAGGATTTTAAGACTCAGCAGTAATAGATGCCTGTGAATTCTCTGTTGCAAAGTAAACCTTTATTTTCACTACAGCATGTTTTATAGTGCAATAAAAAAGAAGGAAGTCAATAGCTATATTTAATATAACTGTAGCTGAAAAGATACTTTACTGATTCAATATTGCTTGAAGGGCGGTGTAATATAGGTATTTGACCTTAACCAAGGGCTCACATGCAGGTATTGGGTTAAGGCTGAATTGTTGATGAAAGAAACTGAGCCCAGTTGGGACTGGGAACATGTAAAATGAGTTAGATTTCATGTCATTTTTTTAAAAACAATAAGTTGTCTACTAAATCTTTTTTGTCTTTAATCCTGCTTTGGCCCACCTACTCCTAAATATTTAATAGAGATATATTTCTCTTTTTGCACGAGAAATTTAGTATCTTTTTGTTGAATTTCAAATGTATGTGTTCTCTTATTGTCCTAGTTAGTAAAATAATTGATTGAATTTTCTTTTTCACTTATGATAAAAATATTTTGTCACCTTCCATATAGACTATTGTAGGCTGCAACAACAAAGAAAAAAGGCAAGAAATGGCTGCACATGGCATTGTGACAAACCCTTTTTTCCTGAATTCTGAAGCACAGATGTTCTGCAAAGATATTGAAAGTGCTATTAGAATTGTTGACAACACTCATGGTGCATAAATATATATATATTTTTCAGGACTAATACCTGTTTCATCAGGTCTTCTAGCAGCAAGTTCATCAGTGCCTTTACTGTGAGAAGTTAGAATCACATTTCTGCACCATAGAGATGTTTTGGGGGAAAAAGAGTAAGTTTTACAGGTGCGACTGCATAGATTTTCAGGTGTAACTGCATCCTCTCTTGAAGTAGTTCCTGTAGTATTTCCAGACAAGTGTAAGCTTGCTCTGACCATACTGTTAGAAAACTGGAAGCCCTGTAGCTCTAGTCATCATGTTTCTGAAAATGAGCTAAGTCGTCTGAGAGTCTGCACATCCTGACTCTGCACTGAGCTATTACATCCAAGAGTCAGCTTGTACCTTTGACAGAGTAAGCTTATACCTGCCTGTAAGAGTCTGGGGAGTTATCCCTTGAATGCTTTCCCGAAGGCTCCTAGTGTAGACAGCAACCAGGAATGTTTTAAATGCTCCCATTTGATTTCAGAACTAATGAAGTTAAGGCCAGGGCTAAACTCCAGACGTGGGTCTCGCTGTATTTAAAAGTGAACCCAGTCTAGATCTGTGAATGCAGTCTTGGACTTGGTGTTGTCTGAGCTCAACTTAAAGACAGCTGATGATGGGGTTTTACAAATGTGCTCAAGATCTGTGGTAGCTCTTAAATTAATAATTCAAAAAAGTGTGTAAAAAAAGCTCAGGTAAACAGAAATCAGCCTGATTCTGACCTGTCCAAAAGAGGCAGACTCCAAAGAGGTAGAAAGTAATTTCATCTCAGCAAAAATTCCTGAATATTTCCTACAAAGTATAGTTAGTTCAGAATGTTGGGATTTTGATTTTTTTTTTTCTGTACATGTTTTCCATTCTGTTTGAGTATTTCTTTAGATTAAATATGTTGTCCTGATGCTGCTCAGATGAATGTTTTCCATGTTTTCTATGAGTCAAATTTTTTTTTTAAAAAGCAGTGGTTTGGAAAATAAATATTTTGAAGTGTGAAAAAACAATTTAAGATTTTTAATTATTATAATAATAAAACATTGTTTTGGAAATCCGGTTGTTACCATTGATTTGGAACAGGGACTAGGAAAGTGACACATGTTTCAATGACCTCAGTCATTTTCTCGTTCAAAGTTTTGGCTTTGGAGTCAGTGACAAATTTAGCAAATCATCAGGAAAAGGTATCTGGCATGTCATATCACTCTTTTAGCCCACTCTTGTAGCCCTTTTCTGCTTCAATTCCATTCCAGAAATCTGCAGAAACAAAGCAGGATGACTTTCTCGAGGAGCTTTCTCTTACCTGGAGAAGCTTGTTTGTAGGAGAAAGCATCAGCAATGTCTGAGTTCCCCCAGAGAGTGATTATTTAGGAGTAAAATGAGGAGATAATTAGTCAAAGTATGTCTTCTAGAAAATGTTGTTGGGTGGAGTTCCAGAGAAGAGAGTCCAGGATTTAGCATCATTTAAAATAAGCTGAGGTGTTTCACCCCTTCTGGGAAACTGTCTCAGCCTTTCTGCAGGTACATGTGGATATTGTTGTATATATCAGTGCCTTCATCTGACCTTTACTCTGAATGTGGGCTCAGCACTAGAAAGTGGTGCCAACCTTACTCTGGTGAAATGAAGGCTGAGAAGGTGAACGGTACTGTGAGCAAGAAATTGCAGTAGTGCCAGTGTTGCATTTTTGATGAGGGTGGATTAAAGCAAGAGCACTAAGGGTGGAGTGTTGCCTTTTTCAAGAGGCTGTGATATGAGGGTGGATTGTGAGGGTGATTTTCTTTTTTTTTTTTTTGTATTGATGGGAGACTCATTACCTCCTCTAGAAAAGCAGAAGGTTCTTGGCCATGGTCCAGCTTGGACTGGAGATCAAAAATCCTTCTTCAGCTCTGTTGTGCCTGTGTGTGTGCGACTGTGGTAGCCTTGCTTCCTGATAGTGTCTCCTCAGGCTCTGTCTCCATGGGTTTGCAGCCTGAAATACTGGTTCCTTGCTTGGTTTCCTCAGAAAGGTGTAAAGCCAGAATTGCAACTGGCAATTACATTATAAGCTTGTGTATTTAACAATAATAATGTACAACAAGATCTATTATTTATCCAGTTGACCAAATTATTCATTTGAATAATTATTTGGTGATTGTATTTCATGTGATGATTCCATATAGAAAGGGTTACTAATTAGCTCTAAATTTTAGAGTGCTGTCACAAATTAGGGCATTAGCAGAGATTTGGGGGCTGGAACTAGTTGATCTTTAAGGTCCCTTTCAACTCAAACCTTTCTATGATTATTTTAGTTGAGGGCTAAACCAGCCTTTGAAAACGTACTTGGCTGATTTCTGCCTGCACTGTAGTACTACCTCGTAATAATTCAGAAAGAAGTAAGGTGCCTGCAAACTGTGATGCTGTGGCCTTCGTGTGGCCCATGTTCCCTGTCATTTACAGGCCCGAGGCTAGAGAAATAAATGGCTGTCACATGTTTTACCTGTTGGATCACTCTTAACTCTTCATTCCTCATTTGCTGAAGTTAATCCTGTGTTTACTCTTTGGAGATTGTAGATGGAACTTCTCTGGGAAATGCAACCTAATTCACAGGACAGGTTTCAAACTCCTGGAGGTAGATGAGCAACCTGATCTAGTGGGAGGTGTCCCTGCCCATGGCAGGGGGGTTGGAAATGGATGATATTAAAAGTCCCTTCCAAGCCTGGAAATTCTATGATTCTATGAATCTGTCACTCATGGAAAAGGCTTCAGTGGGACAGTGACACTTCTGACCAGAGCTAGCCACAAAGTAGCCATATATCCAGGTGGAGGATCAAACACTGAGCTGTCTCGTAGGATTCTTGATGGGAACATCTTCCAGAGGGACAGCAATACATGCTCATTTTATATCACTCAATTTCAGGCTCCTACATTTTCACTATAATTTTGGATATAAATTTCTCAATGCTCATGCTGACAGGAGTTAATTTTAGTGTTAAAAAAGCTTCTTTATTTCAGGTGCTTGTGTTGAGAGCTGCTGATATTATTGAGGACTCAGCTGCTAGTTTATTATTTATTATTTAGGCTCTGAATTCACCAAGGGAATTTTAAACTCTGTAATAATTTTGCACAACACAGAGAAATGTGAAGAATAAAATAACTTCTGCCATTTTCAGAAAATGAAAAGAAATCTCAAACAAGAGAGCATTTCACAAAAATATTTGCAATGGCTTTGTTATCAAAATATTTGGAGACAATATTTCAAACTGACGAAGTAAATGTTTTTTTGGCATAATTATTTCCTGTATGTGACAGGACTAACCCTCCTGTAGTTCTGTGTGAAGTCAAACAGGCCTGTAGAAGGCTGTGGCTTCAGAAAGGTTCAGTGAGCAAGAAACCCTCATTACAGAAATTCAGTACATACGCAAGGTGTTTTCAAAAGCCTGTTGAAGTGTATGGCCCATACCATGTTCCAGTACTCTCAAAATCAAAATGAAATGTTAGCAAAAGATCCTGCCCTGAGCCACAGGCTAATTTTTTCGTGGACCTTGGGCACCATAAGCAGCTTACTATTATTGCAGCTCCCTTTATACAGGGAAAAACACAAGAAAGAGAGTTGGGGTTTTTCTTTGTCTTTCACATCTTGCATCTCAGGGGCATACAGGTGAAGCCATGTGGGAAGTAAGAGAATTTCCAAAGTCTTGTTATTTTACAAATGTGAACATCCTTGAGAGATATAAGTGAAAATATTATTTTTTTTTACCTAGGTAACAATATATAATATTGATCCTTTCCTTATTTATCAGATTTTATTAGCAAAATCAAGGTTGGTTGGAGTTCTGAAGGAAAATACACATTTAGTAAATATTAGAAGACTCTTCCTGTTGGTCTTTGCACAGTGCATCTGTGCCTGTGGTCTAATTTTTATGAATTATTTCCAGAAACACTGGGGATGTGTTAAGTCATTGCAGCATTGAGGAGAGCATGAAGTGAATGGTGCTGAAGGTGTCTAGAGAGGTGAAGCTTTAACTTTTGTACATCTTCTGTGACTAAAGATAGAGTGGGTTCTTAAGGGGAATGTATTTGTAATAAGGATGGAAGCAAAGAGTATAACTTCCAATAAGCCTGAACAACCAGATGTAATATCAGACAATGAAGAGCAAAGAACATAGGTGATTTTTGCAGCATGAGGACTCTGTCCTGGGAAAGTATAGGTCTCGGAAAGACTTGTTGGTCATATCAGATCATCAGTTGAACACAAGCCACAGATACTTCAGATGAAATGCTAATACAGAACTATGAATATCAATGTCTTGGCATGAAACCGAGAATGTCTGTGTCCAACTCTGCGATGCTGTGCATTGCAATGCTGTGTCCAACTCTGTACTTCAGGAATGACTGAGAAATTACTAAGTGTTTAGAGAAGAGGGCTGGGAAGCTTTGGCAGGCCATGAAACATTCCTTTTTGTGAAAGATTCAAGGACTACACTCTGATTAGCTTGTTGATGACTTAAAGGGTGATTTGCTGGTCTGTGCGTACCTACTTAGAGAGCAGAAATGTGATTACAGAGGGTTCTTCAGTTTAGCAGACCAAGTTATAGTGATGGAATGGCTAGCAGTTGAAGCAAGGTATAATTGGAACAGAAATACGACAATTAAAAGCAAGGTAACATTAAGTGATCTGTTGATGAAGAAGTGCAAGCTTCTGGGTCAATACTGAGAGGTATTCTAAAAGATTTGTGCCCTAGTAAGTGGCCTCAGACCATCTTTGATTTTCAGACCTCTGAGGATTTCCTAAGAGAAATTATACACCTTCATACAGTGTATTTAAACTCCTTTTCTAGTGACAAGTTTTGTACTTTCTATGGACACAATTCTTCTAGTTCCATGGGACACAGACTGAAGACTACTGTTCAGTCCTAAATCAGGGACCTGAAACAGGAGTTAAGCAAGCGAGCCCTACGGTCTGTGGTGTACAAAGTCAGGTGGAGTGATTGCCATTGGTTTCCTGTAGCTTTGTAAGCTAGGAATCTCAGCCCAAAAAGAAACTAGACCTGAGGATCACTGGTGCATTAGCCCTTACTCAGCTATCACTGCCTAGCCTGGGAAACACTTCAGTACAGAAGATGCCTAATGATTTAGCCATATTCCTTGCAAGTTTTACAGCACTGCTGCCTGAAGCCAAATCCCTTCTGCTACTACTCTGGTTCAGTGGTTTTCACTGTCTCTGTTTTGTCTATTGCATTCACACATGAAAATAAGGCAGAAAGGTGCCATGACAGGCTTTTTATTCATTTAAAATATCCCAAATACTGAGAGCTGAGTGGGCAATGGTTGCAGTACTAAGGGATCTGCTCTGCACAGGCACTTGTTCTCTGTAGCCCAATATCATCGTCTTCTGGCAAAAACAGGAAAAGAGTTGGGCAGCCAGCCCAGAAGAAAGTATTTTTTTTGTTTCCATGAGCTGTTTCTCTGTAGCAATACACAAATATTTGCCTACTTGACTTGGTATTAGACAGAGAGCAATTTTAGGACAGAACTGGGCATTTGGGCAATATAATGATGCTTAAAGAAAACAAACAAACAATTGCAACTATGTTCTTTAGTTTAAAGTCATGTATCACTCTCTTTCTATGGTTATGCTTACTTGACTTCAGTTCCTGGATATTAGCAAATGCCTTGGTGGTAGTTCAAATTTTTTGTGTGTCCAGAAAATGATGCAATCAGATATAATTTTTAAGGTTTAAAATATTTTAAATAAGTAATTAAGTTATTTTCTTTTATGTTGGGTTTGCCAGATTTCATATCCAGGTCCTAAGCTGTGACTTCCCAGTCAGTTAAACTTATTTTGATGGATTGGTTTGACACAGATACCCATTTACCTCCATTTTTATTCCAGCTTCCTTTTAGCAAACAATTATGGAACAGCAATAGCTTCCCGCTGGGCAGACAAATTCTTTCTGTCCTCCTTTAACACAGCCATGTATTTTTCTCAGTGATGAATGCAGTAGAACCAAATCATATGAATCTATGATCTGTTCCAGCCGCTGTTGAAGGGAAATGATTAAAACAACAGCAACAAAGTGGAAAGAAAACTCCCTGTTTTTTTTTCTGTGTGCCGGCGAACACGTTATCACCGAGTGTAAGCAGCAAACGCATTTTGAGACATAAGAATCAAATGTGCATATAAGCAATAAGAAGCTAAATGAATAAAAGAGCAGATTGGCATGACACCATATCAGAGTCCTCAACTGGTAAGTAGCACGGTTCAACCTCAAAAGCTACTGAGTAAGACGAAAATGTCTCTTTAACAGTATTAGGGGGCAATTTATTATGTGTATCCTTCGAGTGCGGCACAATGTCACTGCAGGCCCATTGCATTTGCATTATTTCCAGACAACGGCAGCAGCAGAAAAGGACACTGATTTATTTCAGAGCAGGCACAGGTGATTTTTATGTCTGTTGGGACTCAGCCAGATATGGCTTAACCCATTCAAGTCTTTCTGCTTATATGAAGAGGTCTCTTTTTTTAACATCCTTATCTTCCAGCTTAGATTTTATGTAAGTTAGTCGAGGAAAATAGGGACAATTTTGTACTCTTTTGCTCTTTTAGACAGTTACTAAAGCTTTGTTCAATTCAGAGAGAATAAGAGAGAGTCAATAGCTTATGCTGTTTAAAATAATTCTGATTAAAATTTTCTCAGGCAGCTTTTAACATGGTGTGATTTCCACACCCTACAGTAGCCAAAAGTGAATGGTCTCCTGGTACATTATTCCCTCTTGCACATAAACTAATTTGCCAGGGTTAAAACAACATACAAAAAAAAAAAAAAAAAAAAAAAAAAAAAAGTCACTGCCTGGCTGTTGTGATCCAGTCAAATCATGCAAGCCTGTATGTGCTCAATTGGAGAGCCCATAGGATTACTTACATCCCAGTCTTCCATCACTATTGAAGAGGGAAATCTGGCATCTTACTGTGCTACCCTATAGAGAGATGCAGGACTGGGGTTGGGATCAAGTGAAAGCAGTAATGGTGATGAAAGTGAAAGCAAAGGTGTTAATCTAAAGCAATTATAACTGGTTTCTGATAGTCCATCAACTTTATTACTTATGTACATCAGCTAAGCAGCAATATTTATTTATTTTTTTGTGTTTGGATGAGCTGCCTGGTGTTGCATGGACATTGTGGATGTAATTCTGCTGACAGCTGAAAGAGATGCAGAAAGCAAAAGTGTGAATTCATGTCCTGTGTGGAAGTGACTCCTATGTAACTGGAGTGGTGTACACTGTGCTCAGATGAGAAAGAGGTTTGTTCAGGAATGTTCCACAGGGTTTGTTTAATTCCAAATAGGGGTAAAAACTAAAATTTTGAAATTTTCTTTTAATAGAATTTTACAGAAGTTTCCTTTAAGGTCCCTAAAAACAGTTTCTGATTTGTTTTTCTGTGGAAATGGGGCATTTTGAGTCTGATTAAAGGCATCAGAACAAAGAAAAACTACCTACATGCTACAAATTCTCAAAAAGGACAGGAGATAAATTGTTCCAGAGCAATGAGACAAGACAGGTCAATACTTTTTGAACAAATGCTTTAGTAGTCTACAAAAAAAAATGGTTCTGGCAAATCAGCCCAGTATTCCAAGAGTTTTCATTTTCACTGCACTCAAAGCACCTGCTGGATCTCTGCTCTGCTAGGCTTGACTTGAATCTGCCCTTCTCTGTTTTACAGTCCCTTTGCACTAGTGTCTGTTACAGGAAAACAGCTTGGTCAGTGCACAAATACATGAGCACAGTTCAGTGAATGCAGTACATGTAACTATAGGCTTTGGGTTTCTTTTTTTAAGTTATTCAGTGTGTTTTGATGACTGTGATGAGTCACAGCTCCATGAAGGAGTGGTCAACATGCCCTTGTTCAGTACCTCCAGCAAAAGCAGTCATGGGTGGCAGCCACTGAAACAAATCACTTTTGTGCCTGTGGACTTTCTTGGGAGTTATTCTTGCACCCTCAGTGTCTTCAGCATGACTTGCTGCCTTTATCTTCTTACAGGAAGCAGCCAGGTCTTCATGGCTCTTGCACATTACAGAAGCAGTGTGTTGCAAACCCAGGTCTATCAGTAGCTTACAGGGTAGTCTCTGGAATTTTTCTGTGGCCTGTTTCTTACCTCAGTAACATAATGTGTTCCTTTTGAAAGCATTTTGAAAGCTTTTAATAATATACACTACTTGCATGGTAGGGGAGTGGTGTTGCAGCTCCACAGTTTTGATGGAGCAGAATTGACCCAAGGGGAGTCCGGGTGTTGATGGTTCAGGTCCTGTGCTGACTGCCAGGAAGACTTGATCCTTGCCTTAAGGAGCATCTGACAATAAGGAGGGCAAGTCACAACAAAAAAGCAATAACTAGAAAGGGCAAAACAGGGGAAAAAGTGGTTCCAGGGACACATATGCTCCCATAAGTTAACAATTTGCTGAACTGCTGCTGGGTTTAGTTTGGCTTCTTCCTAGTCCAGCAGGCTGTCAGATCTCTTAGCTATAAATCACAGATGCTGAATTGGAATTACTTGGCATTACGGTGAATTATAACATACCTGCTCTCTGCAGAAATGTTTAAAATGGGAAGCTGAAGTCTGTGTAATTAAAAAAAAAATCACTAGGTTTTAGGAAAAAAAAAAAAAAAAAAAAAGCTGCTTCCTAAAGGAAATAGTCTCAAACACAGTACACCAAGGTGATGAATCAGGTCGAGTGAGGAGGGTACAGCTTGTTAGCTTGTTAAAAATTCAGATATGCTTTCTTTTTGCCTTTCTTCCTTCACTGGCTGATGAAAGACTCTTCCATGGACCTAAATGCTGCCTTTGTTGATCACACAGTTCAAACATAGCTGAGCTGAGCACTGAACTTAGCTCTGTAACAGAGTAAATTTCTTAACAGCGTTTGTAATTTTTTCTCACCTCAAGTCTAATTGATGAAGAAAATGTGAAAACATAATACAGGTTCTTACAGAAAATAGATTAAAATTAGGCTATGACTTAAACTACATAAACTCACTCCTCCAACAAGTTATGTAAAAGAAACGTGCCTAATATTTCCTCAGTTGCTCATATCCATTTTTAAAGAAAAAGAGGTATTTTATTTATCCCAGCTCCTGCACCAGATACATGAGAAGGGGTACAAGCCTCCATTGACTATGCTGTGCAATCAGACAGGGTGATTTACCTTTTAGCTGCCACCAGAGATAACTCCAACTCAATCTGTGCAACTAAGAATCGGGTTTAACAGTCACGGCTACAAATCCCATGAAGCAGACACAGATCTCTCTGTTTTGAAGCAACCAGATGTCACAAAGAGTGTTTACGTGCTTGAAAACACCATCTCTAATGTTAGTTTATCTTGATTTTTCTCTTCCTCTCTTGTGCCTATAAACCTTGTTCTACTATTTTTCATCTTAAGTGGTGCAGAGAGGTCTGCCAATAGATGTATTATCTAAAGCACCTGCTTGGCTCAGGCTTCCTCTTGTACATTTTTCTGAACTGCATTCAGTTTTGGTACTAGGAATAATGTCTGGTCCATCCAGCAGTACAAACCCATCTCCTGTCCATGATGAGGACTGGTGGGGCTTTAGGCACTGACCCTCTAATTGATCCAGTATGTCTGATGCCTAGTTAAAAAAAGACAGATTTGGAAGAAATAATACACCAGTGCTTTAATAGACATCACTGACAGCAATTGTGGCCTTGATGACATGTATTTAATGCAACCAACATAAATAAACAAGTAGAAAGGAATAAAGTATGTCTGCCATATTTAAATTCAGATTATATTTGCAGCTCAATTTATACACTGGCATCTATACAAGGCAGCAAAAGAAACAGCTTCTATTGCATATCGTGCCTTTCCACCACATTAATTCCATCATAAACATCTCCTGTATCACACTTTTACTGCCCTCACCATGCACAAATGAGCTGTAATTTGATGACAGCAGCCAAATGGTGCTTCCAAATAACAAGGCAGAAGTTTGGTTGCACAACTGCTTTTTGTAAAAGAGCAAAAACATCACCCATCCGTAATTAACTGTAATGCACGCCTCAGGGCCCGTTTTAAAATGGGGGAAGCGATGCTATCAGGAAGCACCTTAATCCATTTTCTAGGAGCCATTAGGACATCCCTTTCAGCAATGCCTGAGTGAGGTAGGGCACACTGCAATGTCCCCATGGGCTTGCAGTCACTATGGTAGGTGACTGCTGCTTTCTACATCCATACCAGGTTCATGAACACTCCTCTCTTTGGCCAGCACTTGGTTGGCTTAGCAGGAGCTGCTACCAGGTCACTCAGCTGATGGTGGCATTCACCCCATACCTTATGGTGGCTCTGCTGTAGGCTGAGAGCTCTGGCTACATGGGGTCATGAACAGCTGGGACCTTCAGACCCTGAAGAACTCCATCTGTTTCCAAAGCTGTGGTCTCTGCCATGAGACCACCCATTTACAAAAGCCTCTTCAGCACTTGAAAGCCAAAACCTCATAGATTTTCAGGTGTGAATCCAAAAAGGTAAGGATAGGATCTGCTTGTTTCCTTCCCTCTCAAAGGATGCTGCTTCTATGTTTTTAAGGTATCCAAAACTAATAGTTAAATCTCTAATGTCATTAGTGTTCATTATTGTAAAGAGTACATGAAATCTTCAACCTTGTTGCTTATTTTAAAGGTATATTCTGGTGACACATCAAATTTAATTTTATTACTGGTCTGAACCAATGTATTTAATGTTCAGAGAGTTATAATTATTACCTAGGAGCAATCACCAGAGGTATGCACTCTTGGATAATATAGAAAGACTAAACTGAGGACTAATCTTACATATCTACATTTTAAGCAAGAATTTGCTAATCTGAGGAAAAAAATAACTTGAAGTCGAAATAGTTCTGAAATTACAAAGCCGTTATTGTTATTCACTAGATGGCTCAAATGTTCCTGATCTCATGTGCAAAACCATTCTTCCCTACCTCAAAGGACATATGACTAAAATGGGTAGTTAAATGGCATCAGTCTTGGCTAGCCCAGCACATACCTTGTCTGCTCAGTCCCCTTCTGCTCAGGTCTTGGGTCCCCCTGTTAGTGCAGCAACACTGCTGAGAGGCCTCCACCAGGCTGGGATGTGCTTAGCTACTGAATGAAGGACACAGTTAATTTGCTGTCTAGATAACACAGAGGAAAAAAAATTCTTTCAGCTGCTGGTGGCAACATGTTTATCTGCTGTATATTCTCTGCTGGGGTAGCAAGGAGAGCTGGCCTGCAGAAATGCAAAAGGGCCCTTTTATAACCTGTGAACTGATAATGTGCACAGTTTTAATTGAGGAAGATCAGTGGGAACCAGCCCTTGTGTGTCTGACAGGTAGTGACTTACCAGTTTCACTTAATATTTGTTTAGCCTCTGAAAGGAAATGGTTAATTTTGGGGGGGAAGGAAGATTGTTATACAAATGTGTGTGAGATTGTGTTTATATATATCTACAAATACATATATATATATAGTAACATCTCATTAAAGGAAATAATCACTTTAAAAAAAATTTGTATAGTGTAATTCATAGCTGTTATTTTTTTTGTGGATATTGTTAGATGGTGTTCTACTGGGTGCCAAAACTCAATAACAACTCAGGGTAAGAAATGAAGTAGAAAAATCCACAGTGGAATTCTGATTGATATTCAGTTTAGGCAATGAGGATCAGAAAAACTGATACATTTCAACCAGCACGAGCAGGCATGTTAGTTTTGTTGTATGTCTTTGATACTAAATGAACTGTTTAAAAAGGTTCGTGTCAATGAGCACTGGGCCTTAAAGCAAATGAAGAACTGGGAAAGCAACTTTGGTGAATAGGCTCAGGGTGAGTGGATGCTGCTTAACATTTTAGCTGAAGAGAGATTATTCTTTCTTCTACACTGACAACATTTGAAACAATGTGGAAGAAAGCTGTAGTAGTAGAGGCATTCTGTTTTCTTCCTTACAATTTCAAGAGACTGAGCTTGATAAAGTATGGTGAATATCACTGTCACAAAAGATACTAATTCTAAAAATATGCCTTAAGTTCACAAACGCCTGTTTTGCATAGTGGTTTTTATCAAGCCTTGAAATTATCTCAGTTTAAAAAATCAATCAATCAATCAATCAATCAAGCAAGCAAGCAAGCAAGCAAGAAACCAGACATCTCCTTCTGAAATTACTGGGTCTCAATAATATAAACTTTGACATCCCAGACGTCACCTCCAAGTAAGTCTGGAGAGGTTGTTGTACACAGCTCAGGAAAGTTCTTCAGTGAATAAGTGCTGGTAGGAGACTGGATGAAGAATTATCCAGTACAGACACAGGGCACAGAGATCCATGTGGTTCCCAATTATTCCCTTTTTTTTTTTCCTTTTCTTTTTTTAAGCTCTTGTAGCTCCTCTAAAATTCATTGCAGATGGACTGAGATGATAGTGGCTTGTAATGATAGGGAAAGGGGCAAGGGTTTTAAATTAGGGAAGAGCAGATTTAGATTGGATGTTAGGAAAAGGTTCTTTACTATGAGGATAGTGGAAAAATGGGACAGATTGCCCGGGGAGGTAGCTGAGGCCTCATCCTTGGAGACATTTAAGGTGAGGCTTGAAAAGGCTCTGAGCAGCCTGATCTAGTTGAGGATATCCCTGCCTACTGCAGGGGGCTTGGACTAGATGACGTTTAGAGGTCCCTTCCAACCCAAATTTATGATTCTATGATTCTAAGATGGAAGTGTTCATATCTGTGACCAGATGCAAGGTTTTGTTAGATCTTTTCTCTAGCTAGAAATAAGCTAAGAAAAAAACCCATGAGTTAGGAAGTGCCACACTGTTGCCCAGTTTCTCTATGTCTCTGTCTTATAGAAGATAATGAACTAAGAAGATGTGACTTTTTAATAAAATTTTTGGATGGTATTTTTAAACTGCTTATATTTTTCTTGAATTGCAGGGATTTCTTATTGTGAAATGTATTTAAATTTTATTAGGAAAAGACTGCTTGGTACCTGAGTAAATTTGGATTAGAAGATGTTTTGAAAAAAATACAACTTTCGTTATGGCTCCAGAAGTGCCTGTGAACCAAAAAGTATTTGCACAAATGTGGTAAGCCCCAAAATGTTTTATCCTCAAGGAAGCTATGGAAAATTCTCACAGTAGTCCTATGTGAAATAATCTTCACTCTCAGTCCATGCCCCGTGAAGACACAAAGAACTTCTTTGCTCTTAAAAATATATTAGCTTCATCCCCAAAACAGGGCATTTAATAGTCTTTTCAAAATTTGCTACTCTTCAATATTGTGTAAATCCAATTATTATTGTTACTCATATAAATGTCCAATCAAGTTGGGCCTTTGAGTCTCAAGGAAAACCTGCAAGCTGGGATCCCATGGTTTGGTTCCACATGGAATGAAAAGAGGTAGTTCCCTGAGTGGTTTTGCATATCCTACCTTTTAATTTACTTGAGTGCCCTTTGTTCTTTTCCTTTCTCACGCACGTGTTCATTTCAGTCTCTTTTCACATGAAAGGTTTTCCATGCCCTTCTTTTGTCACCTCCCTTTCCTGAAAATGGTTTTCTCTTTACCAGCCTTTGCAAATTATCACAGTCAAAAGCAATATGTTTTTTCATGGCTATCTTGGTTTTGAGTGTTTTTTTCCAGGAGAGATGCTTTCTACAAAGATTATTTTCCTGTGCCTGAAATCCTCAGGCAGAGCAGAGCACTGGTAGCAACTGCTCTATGTCTCCTCTACTCCTGTGACTGTTGTGGCTGATTCTGGCATGACTTATTCTGGCATCTTTATCCTGTGTGTGTGAGCTTTGCTCAAGGAAGCCTGTCCTTTTCACAGTAGAGTAAACCTGCCTATCAAGAGACCTGGCAAAAGCACCACGCAGAGCTCCAATCCTTTCTACTTCCTACAAATAAAAACAGGGTAGCTTTTCCCATACAGGTGTAATTTAACTTATTTTATTGAGAAGCGTAGTTTTCTCACTGGTTTTGATAATGCTGGCATTATTGACTCTGGCATCCTTAATTTACACAGGGAAGTGCTTAAATGCTGTGGTGAAAGAGTCCATAGAAAATCTGCAGACAGGCAGACAGCTTCCATGGGCAGCTGGTTTCTGAAGAAAGAGGTGGCCACTTTCTGAGCTGTTTGCTTGCATGAAAGATAACATAATCATGATATTTTCTCAGCTGTGCTTAAGCAAAAGGAAACCGCTGGCCTTTGCCTTATGGACATTCATTTCCTCCATTAGCCCATCTCCTGATTCTTCCTGATGATAAATAGTGTCACCAGTTTCTTTAAATATAGCTCAACTCAAAGTAACAGGGCAGAAACTTTATATGTGTGTTTCCTTTCATTCTTTAGCCTGGACCTACTTTCTCATGTGTTTGCATATTTCTTTTTATAATAAACACCTCTCTACAATTTGCTTATTTTACAGCTTATTCACACTAGATGATTATTTTTTGGGTTAAGTGCACCCTTAGACAGAAAGCAATAGGCCAGCACATGACCTGAGGTGCTCTCTCTCAGGTTATGCAGTTGTCCACCTCCGGGGCTGGATTTGCAAAGGATGTTAATTTATATAAAGACCTGACTTGTCTACCATGATGACCTACAAGTTCACTTTTAGTCTTCACCTGAACAGTTCTTTCATGGTATTTAACTTACAGTTTGACAGCTTTTGACAAATACAGATTTTAAAGCCAGAGGGAGTATTTACATCCTTTACTCTGTCTGTACCATCTGCTCTTTGCCAGGGACTTTGACATGGATTCTGCAGAATTTTTGATCTCCATGGAAGACAGTCACATTGAAACCTCCCTCATGTAATTTTGGATATGACAAAAAAGCAGATGAACCTGAGACTCAGATTTAAAATTGCTAAGTAGAAAGTTCTCAGAGGCTGGGGGAGAGGACACCCCTGTTTTGAAAGATGCTGTGGTAAGAGGTTTAAGGTAGAAGTGTATTGGATCTCCATCTTGGACAAATAGACAGCCACCCAAAGAAAAATCTAAGATTGGTGTGTAATTTTTAAGAATGTTTCAATATAGGAGTCAGACTGATGGAAGCATTTTAAGTCCTGCAAAAGGATATGAATATATAAGAAGAAATGCCCGCTAGGCTAAGCATGATGTCTGATATCCTGTCATGTAACGATTTGCCAGCAGAAGAGCCACACAACTACTAGAAATTCAGACTCAGAACTGCTTTGTTATGACTTCAAGGAGAAACTGACACAATTTCAGGCTTCCCTTGTCACATGAGGAAGAGGAGGAGGCAGAGGGTGGTTAACAGCTTAATTTTTACATATCCGAGTTACCACTTAGATGTTGGAGAGCTCAATACATCTGTCCTCAAGAGGACAACATCCTGGAAATTCCCAACAAGCTGTCTATGTATATAGGACAAACTTCAGTCCCCATTTCCACAACCTAGCCCTCTGATGGATGAACACTTCATATCCCATCCCCTCCACTCTCTCTTGAATTCCATCCATTTTTGCTGTAGGTCTCAACAGAAGCTGCAGAAGTGGTTTATGTGTTTGAAAAGGAGAAGAGAGGCTCCCTGGATTTACAGATTTTAGAAAATAAAGTCTAACAGCATGAGCGAGTACAAGACCAACACTGGAACATTTTATGAACAAATATTTGTAGCTATGCAAGTTGTGTCATAACCCAGGACCATCTAGGTAGACAAAAGACTTTTCCTCTACATCCTTTTGAAGACTCAATAACGCACCCAAATCAGAAGGCGGCTCTGACCTGTTCAGGTGAGTTATCTTCCCTTCCTCTGTGTCCAAGGATGCAAGGACTGTTTTCCCGTGGTCAGCATAAGAAGCTTGGTTCACAAGGCTTTTTGTACTTTGCATACAGTCCTGGGGTGACCTTCAATAATTATACTAAGATTTTTTTTTTAGAGATTGTTTAAATAGCAGGGCTTTCCTTCATGATGATAATCAGAAGGAAAATGCCACTACAAATACATTCCAGAGGAAAATAGCAAATTGAGTGAAACCACAATGTTCTAAGACTCGGCTATATTTGGACTCATAAAACTTTTTCCTTTGGATGTTAGATCAGCTAATACCACATAGTTAGACAAGCCATATCGCCTAGAATAAATCCTTCTGTAATGGGTGTGTTAAAAATACAATAGACAGATTAGATGGTTTTATCCATTATTTCAGATAGTAAGAAAAATAGACATGAGAAGCTGAGGAGCTGCTGAGGCAAGAAGCTGTGTGGAGACTGCATTGCCCTGAACACTGGGTCTGCATCTATGGAGAACACACTGCAGGAGACTCATGAGTCCAGACCTTAGATCTGTCAATGAATTTCCACGAGACAAGTCATCAAATGACCTGAACATGTCAATATATGTATGTTTGAAACTGAACATCAGTAAAACTTCTCTTTGTGTTGCAAATTCTATGGGGTGGAGTGTCATTTTCTGAGGGACTTGTGCTTCCTGGATTTGGGCTTGGCTGTTACTTCTCATTGCTGGTCTAATTCATTGAAAGTCAGAAGAGGAGAGGAGTCAGGCTGAAAAATGATGAAGTAAACATGATTCATTAAAGCCTTTTATTTCTAAATTCTCTCCCAAACTCCAGTGACAGCAGTCCCAGGCACCCCTTCCCCCTACCCTCTGCTCTACACCCCACGGGATGTGGTACCCACTGGTGTCAAAGCAGTTGCTTTGAGTAACAAAGATGTGGCAATCTAGAATCCCTACTTTCACCTCTCCATTAGCCTGCAGCTAAATATCCCAGTGCAAACCTTCCAGAAAACTACCTCTGTACTGTTCTTGTTTGCAGCTGGTCTGGCTTGATCAGGAGTGTCTCAAATAGAGAGGAGGCTGGTGCTGGATTTTGGCAGCTTTGTTAATGTTTTATGTTTTCCCCTTCCTTTTTCTGTTACAGCTTTCTGAAGTGCTTGCCAGAAAAAATGCAGATTGGGGTTGATTGCTGCTCCTCACATCATGTTGGTGTTCCAGAGGAAGAACTGTGTTGGTTTTTTTTGTTTGTTTTCTTTTTTTCACCTGTCTAGGTACAGCATATACAGTTATATCTATAGATGTAGAAAACTAAAAGGTAATATCAGTGCTAATGGTAAAAATAAAATGTTTGTGGTTCTATGTCCCATTTTTTAACCCACTCTAATAGAATAATCTCCTGAGAAAAATATTAAAATTAAATGGCTGGAGGGTGTGCAATTTCTGTTAAAATCATGTGTACCTCCACTGACTAATCACACGCAGGAGTTTGTGCTGAGACTCTTGTCTCACACTGCTGTTTTCCTCAGGTTTACTGTGGGTTTAGATGATGCAGCTCAAGTTCCTCTGTTTTAATAAGTTGCTGCACCTTTGCCCAAGGCTGTGATTGAATCTGTGGGCAGTTACTGCGGTTCAGCTGACACTTGGAAACTTATTATACTGTGTTAACTTGATTTTGAATTTACACCTTGGGGGGTTTATTTAACACAAATACTGATTTTTATGGTGTCAAACTGAGTCAAAAGCTCCAAATTTCACTCAAGTGAAGAAAATTCCAAACCTATGAATACTGCAGTACAAATAGGATTGAGGGTGCTAGGTAGTAGGTAGAAATGCTTTCAAAATCTAAGCAGATTTCATTGTACCTGTTGGAAATCCATACCTGAATTTCAAGCTTGTATAGCATTAGGAGATAAGAAGTATGACTGGAGTTTTGTGTTATGTAGAGTAAGTTTCATAGCAGCCCTGTGACACCCTGGCTCTATCAAAGACAGTTTGAGCTATTTACCAGAAAACTTGTGGACAGACCAAGCTTTATAAAACAAAACAACAAATAAAAAGTTTATAAAACTTGTTTATAAAACAAGAGTTTTCAGGCTGTGGAAGAATTTATGGAGCATCTTTGGTGCTGGTCATTGCTGACAGGAGGTATCTGGTCTGACTTCTGGAAAGCTCTCATTTTTCCTGGATGGATGGTAATGCATGGTCCACCTGATGACTGTTTGTGAGGAGGGTCCCGGGTCTGATGGCACAGCTCTGCTGATGGTAGATTCAGATCCAAATGTCCATGCTGCATCTTGAAGAATCCCAGATACTGAAAGTAAATGAAAGATCTTTCAGAGATTTAAAATGTGTCATTCTTCCAGCAATGATGTCCATGAAATGACCAGTGTTTTACAAAAACACCTCACCATCACTGCTGTAATCTTTGTACCTACTTACTATCATAAGGGATGATTCTCAACAGTGTAGAACAAACAAAAACAAATCTAGGATGATGTCTGTTTGGTCAAGGGCCATAACAGTCTCACACCTATTTGGATTAGGTAAGGAAGTGCCATAAAAAATTCACTGTGGCAGTGTAGGCTGTAGCGAGAACTATAAATATTTTCAGAATCACTACTGTTATTATTTCTGGCTACTAAATGCTCTTCAAAAAATTAAGAAGAAAAATAGTAATTTTAAGTGTTAACATTGTGATGCCAGATCTCCATCATTAGAACATGCCATACAGACACTTATGAGAGCAGAGTTAGATAGGGAGAGTGGGAGTAGTTTTCAGCCTCAAGACTAGAATCAACGGAGTCCCTCCCCCAGGCAGTCTGGGGTGGGGTTGCAGCATCCTTGGGCTCCTTCCCTCATCAATCTGCCCCTGAGAGATAATCTTTTCCCTTCCCCCCAAGCACTTTTAATCTGAAAGGCGAGTGGGTGAAGCAGGAGTGGAACGTGGAGGGCAGATGAATTAATAGTGGCAAGGGCATGTTTTTCATATACTCTAACCCATGTGTACAGTTCGTAGGAGTAATAAGTCAATCTCTCTGCCTAGTGGGACAGAGGGTTTTAAAAACATCATGGCTGAGCTGGGAGGAAGCTTGAAGACAGGGCATGAAGACAGAAGTTGTACAGGGAGTTCATGTTCCAGCACTTCTTGTAGCATCTATTATTAGAGTTCTGGCTTGTCTAAAAATGTTAAAAATAAAATGATGTTGCCTGGTACAGCACTGGATTCAGAGAGAGATTAATTATTCTGTTCTGGATTTAATTTAGGTGTCCTTACACATCCTAACCTCATGGAAGAGTGGACTCTCACCCTGCACAAGAGAAATGCGCCTTTTTTTTTTTTTTTTTTTTTTAAAGTTTAATATGCTTTTGATCTATCATGCAATCTAGTGCTTGCAGGGGGACCTGGAAGGTTCATTTGTATTCTATAAAGCCACTTTTTGTGCATGACACACTTGTGCATTGTGATGTGAAGGTGGCTGGACCAGGTAACCATTTGGAAGGGGCTGCCACAGTTCCTTAAATATTTGAAGTTCATGCGCACTCATTGTCTTGGATTATCAGCTGATGTAAATCAACAGAATTTCTCTGCTTTTATTAAAGCTTACCTGATTTCAGTAAGGCTTTGTCCATTTGTGTTCACAGTATTCATTAGATGCCAATATCTGATGAATAACAATTAAAAAACCCTATCAGACCTCTGATAGCAATAATTGGGAGGACACTACCTCCGGCAGGATACAACTCAGCATTTAGAAAATTTTCTCCCAAATGAGAAAAGAAATCACAAGGCAATGAGGCTGAAAAATCTCGGAATGTGTTTACAGGCTCCTTTAATTCAGTGCCATTTCATTACATTGCCAAAATTAATCACTGTCTTCAGCACTGTCTTGGCTTCTTATTTACTGCTAACTTGATCTCCTTAGCAAGATTTTATTGCTTCCAACCATTATACTAAGATCCCATACAGATTGCAAAGAAATGAATAATGCAAGGATCAAGTAAACAGGAACTTAAGCATTACATAGAAATCTGTTAAATGTAATGCCTATTCTATTAAATATATGGTGTATGTGCAGTCTCAGATCCTTATGGTCTAAATAACTGGGTTCTGTGTTAGCTACCAAGAACAAGAAGCACAGATGCAATGGCTAAGCAATGCTCTTTGTAAAAATAACAACCTGAAAAAGGGAGTGATCTATCCACAAGCCTAGCTGCAAACATGATGTCCCCAGCACCACTAGCCAGGACACTCTGTAGAAACCCAGCTCATCCCTGGTCTCTTGGTTTTGTCATGAGAAAAGCTATCCCAGTGTGGGAGATGGGGAGAACTGAGACAGCTCTTTTTTGTTCAGAACCTGGGTTTGGTCTGGATTAGGCTTCTGAGGCTCTGAGTATAAAATATTCCTTACTGTGCTCAGCCTCTTATCTCTCAGAACTTTCTACTTGGTCCCCCATTGCCCTTTGCCAAGGATGGGGCTGTATTTTACTCTGTGTGTATGGTGTCTAGCACATTGGGACCCTGACCTTGGTTGGATCCTTTAAGCTGCAGTGCATTTTTCTTAAAAGATCTCCCTAATAAATGCTAGGATGTAATAATTGCATATGACCTAAATGTCACTCCTTCCAAGAGCTTTGGAAGATCGGACTAAGCCCACCTCATTTAAAAAAATCCAACAAAACCCCCCATGAAATTAATAAGAACTCAAAATATTTTAAAGTATTTTGAAAGAGTTTGTGCATGGGGAAATTGTGCCAGTTGCTTCTGTGTGTCTTGGCTAGATATAACAGATTCATAAGAGAAGTGCTCACACAAGGAGGAAGAGTTGTAATGAATGAAAGCTGTATGGCTGAATCCTTCAGAAAATACCCTCCAGTGCATCAATGAGAAAGTGGGAGTTGACCTGGCTCAGACAGGGAACCTGTTCTGATATCACAAAAGATAGCTAATGATATTAAATCACTTTCTTTCCCCATGTCAGCACTTCCCTCTCAAGAACTTCATTGCCTCTGATTATTAGCAGCCCATTTTAATCGGGTAGTGATGATGAGGCCCTTTGACATAAATAGGTGCAGCTCCAAGTGGTGGTGGGGTTGTTACTAGTTCTTGTCCATAGCACAATAAAAACTATCTGTATGTTTAAGATACAAATGCACTAGGGACTAGAAATGTGATTTAAAAAAGACATTTTGCTGTCCCAAAGGACAGAACTCAAGCTCAAGCAGAAGTACTATTTCAATTCCAGAGAAGGAAGAGAAGGTATGGAGATAGACCTCTGAAGCCTCAGCTGTGGCCATCTCTGCAGCCTGTTCATAGCCAGCTTGCAGGCACTGGGCTCTTCTTCTGCAGGTGCTTTGAGATCCTTCACAGATAGTCTATGGATGAGGGCCACTAAAAATCATCACATTGTATATTTTAAAGGGAGGGCACAAGTTGAGAGATTGTTGCTGTATGAGCCACCTGATAGTAATCTTAAAAGATATATTTTGGAATCATAGGTACCAGCAATCAGGTCTTGCAAGGGCATATAATTATTGTGTAATAATTTCCCATTTGTCATACAGGGTTACATGCTTTCATAAGGTGTGGAGTTGCTTTTTACACAGCATCCATATAGCCTGAGGCACCTGATCCTGAGTGAAATTGCTGCACAGTAGAATAGTGATGTCTGAATAGACAAATAACTCCATTTCTGTTACCATGTGATAATCTTTTTAGGTTTTTATGTATCCTAGTTCTCAGAAGGCTCATGGAGATGATAATTTTTCTCTTTCACTCTGCATGTGAACTTAGATGGTTGGGAAAAGCTGTGTGTCCCACAGCTGGACATTCTGCTGACTGTAACACACAGAAGGTGGCAGATCAAAGGCGGAAGTTACAAGGATGAAATATGATGCATTGTTGGGAAAGAACACGGTCTGCTATTAAAATAAAACATGGAGCCTTACACCAGAGAGGTTTGGAAATAGTGATTTAAGTGAATAGTTCCATGATCAGCAGATTAATGAAGCAGCCTTTTGATTGAGCCATGATACTTGTTTCTTTTTGTCTGACCTGGAAGAAATGACAGACATTGGAGATGGTCCGGACCTGCATGTTTAATTGAAAAGTCAACAATTCTTTAAAAAACAATCTGAAATAAATTCCATACCCCTCTGATGGTGGGCTGAAAAAGTGGCTTTCCAGGAGGCATGCAACCTCAATATATGTTTTACACAGGCCTCTTATAAAAAAAAGGTTTCCATGAAGAGCTTTACCTTGCTATCATATTTGGGTGCAGCTGGAAAAAATGCTTTGAAAAAGTTGACATAACCTTTGTTTCTTGACAGAGCAGAAAAAGACAAAATCCATAGATGGTAAGTGAAGTTGCTTCCAGTTTTCTTGGAAAACTTGAAGCAATTCAAACATATCAACGAAGAAAGAAGATCAGGGAAGGCATTTCTTGCAGAAGGAATTGGTTGCTCATGTGGTCAGCTGATTTAGCCTTAGGACATGATTTTTCATGGTGAGAACTTCTGAATAGATCTCGGTGCCAAAACCAAACCTGTGATCTTCCTGACCATTTCTATGCAGAAGCCTCCACTCCTTTCCTGTACCCCTTTGCCTCACCAGTGCAGCTGCTCTTCCTCCACTTTGTGACCTTTCAGCTTTCTTTTTGAGGCCAGGATGCTGAAATTCTGCAGTAGGTAAGAATTCCATGTTTCTAAATACTGTTTTGGTGGGGTTTTTTTGTTTGGTTGGTTTTTTTGGTTTTGGTTTTGGGGTTTTTTTTCCTTTGTTTTTTTATGGTTTCTACTCTCAAGAACAGAGCCAAAACTTGAAAATGTTGCTCAAATTTATCTTAAAACTTAAAATACAAATGCCAAGATAAAATGCCCTCCAATGCCCTTGGAGCTAAGAGAATTATTTTTTTCAGCTGGTAATGCTGAACACTGAATTTCTGGTGTCATGGACTTCCTGGCTGAAATTCTTGGAAGGGACAACTGAGTGTTACAAAGTAGGAATGAACAAATGCATTGAATCTCTGCTGTACACCAACTGGCTTGCTGTCTCTTTCAGTGTCAGCCATTGACATATCTTCTATTTTGCCTTTGACTACTCAGGCATGAAGAACAAATAAATTCTAACAACACTCCACCACTTTGAAAGAACGGAGTAAATACTGGACACTGCATCTTTTTTTTTAGCTGTCTGGTCTGAAATCCTGGCTTTATTGAACTCCATAGTAAAACTCTGACTTCAATGGATTTTGTTCTTAGAGTCTTACTGTTTTTGTTCCTGATGAGTCCAACATGGCCCTGCAGGTCACATCTTTGTAAAGCTCTCCTCCCACAATTATATTTGCCTTGGCTGTTTACATTGTCATTTATTTTCAAAAGGCTGCAGCTCTTCTGTGCTTTTATGCAGTCTCCCAGCTTGGCCCTGAACTGGTGCTGCAATAGTTAGCAGTGTTATCTTGAAGATACTTTCTAACATAAAAGGTATGTGCAAAAAAGATGTTTGCTCATTTTTTAATATAAAAGGTAAGTGCAAAACTCTTATGACACTGAGTAACTGTCATTGGAACTTAATTTGGATAAGCACCCCGAGGTGAAGCTTTCATCTCAACTAGAGGTGAGTTTGAACTTACTAGAAGCAGCATCACATTTTTGAGAGGTTCATATTTGCATCCATGATCTTTAATCTTTTGAGTCTGCAAATTTTGGCTGGAGACTTTCCAGGAGGAGTCATTGCACCTCCCACTGTAGGTTCTACTGAAAGTCTTGCTCTTGAGACTTTGGATAGAGACTCTATCCAAATCTCACAGAACTTGGGCTGGATCTTATTCTGAAGGCAGATAGAAGTGTTGAAAGCTCAGCTGGGTATGTCTACATGCACCTCCATCATACTTTTGTTTAGAATGAGATATAACCTGAGAGTTTAGCCTGTCATAGCCTGTGGTTTCTAGTCTAGCAAGTCACACCTTTACGCAATGTAGACACATATCCCTACATGGATAACACCACTGCAGCTTCACAATGCTGAGTTCCCCTCTGGGCACAAGCTAATGAAGGTGAATCAGAGCTTCATCCCGACTTGAAATGTGCTAACAAACTTTTCCAGGCAATTCTTTGCAAATGGCTTCTTCTATTCCTGGCACTGTGCCGAGTGTACCAGACAAGGCAAAGTTTTTTTACTTATTTTCATCTGGTGCTGTGCACTCCACTCTGGGAATTCCTCCTCAGGCTGAAGCTTACCTGAGCTTGCAGAAAAGAAGTACAGTATTAAAAAAATATATACTTTGCAATAACAACAAATGCCATTTGGTTTACATGCCAATTAGCTAACGGTATTGTCAATACACCAGACCCATAGTAAAAGCAATTAACTCCACATTAAGAGAAACACAGTGAGCCAAGCAGTGTGTCACCTTATCACATGATGAAGTAAGAGACCAAATTAGCAATGTAAACAACAGGTCCTCCATTTGTTTTCTTTGTATTTTTGTATGTATTTCTCTATATTTTCTGGTATGCTTAATTATTCCTGTGTGGATATCATGGGAAGGAACTGGCATTCAGTACTACATCTTAGACATGTAATAAAGATTGTAAGTGAAAATAAATAAATTGTTTCAACTTTGCCAAGGCAAAGTCTGAAAAGGTGCAGTTCATTCTGTAATGAATCAAATTAAATTATATCAAATTGTATCAAATTAATCTTTCAGAGCCCTCTGTCCTTAAAGAATTCTGTCAGAGTACTCTTCTCTTTCATTATCTTCATTATCGTGACACCTAAATATATAAAGGCCTAATGTTGACTCATTAAGCAAAAGAATGTTTATTTCCACAATCACTTGCTGTGAAAATTGAACAAGTTTTAACAAAATAATGTAAGTAGATCAGTCTTCATCAGATAGGAAAATTTAACAGACTCACATTGCACTGAAAAGTTGGGGAAGAACAAAAAAGCAGAGTAATGGTACAGGTGACACAATGAAACTACAAAGAAAAGAGTCTTGGTAGTCCTTGTGAGGACAATCTGGAAAAAACTCTCTGTCTATAATGTGTAGAAGATTTTAAAAATGCTTTGTGGTCTGTCTGTCCTGGAAAAGAAGGAAAGGAGACACAATTCCAGTGAACCTAAATATGATGTTTCCAAGACCAGGACAGAACGCCAGTAATGATTACGTTTGGCTTTTTTTCTCAGCCATAATGTTTTCACTTAATGGATCAAAGAAATTATTCTCTCCTCATTAGCTGGTGGCATGCTGCAAATTGCTTAAACCCATTTGTTTGGGGAAAGGGAGATGGGGTCTTCTCTCAACAATCATTTTGTCATGCAGAAGTCATGGCTGCCTCAGAACCAGATGCAGTAAAGGAAGAGCCCACAGATAATGAAAACAACTGCTGCCCTGGATCAAACCACTGGTCTCTACCCCTGCCTAACACCCCATCCTTCAGAGAGTTGACCTCTCCTTCCTACATCATGCATGTCACTAACCATGGGATGGTTTGTGTGTGTGTGTCCATGTCCTCTCTCTCCATATTCCCATATGGATAAACATTTGCTGCAACATTGCTCATGTCCAAGAGCAGAATGAGCACTTTTCTTCCTCTATATGGTCACTAGGTTTACCTATTCCAGAGATATCTTATTACCAACAATTTACAAGGTGAAAAATATCATTCAAAGTATCCACTTTTTTTCCCAGAAGTAGAGGAATTCATAAAATGTCTATCTATTGAATTACCTGTATCTGGGATACCTGTATCTGGGATGAAATATCATAAATGAAGCAATCACAAAAAAAACCCCACCAAACCAAAACAAGTCAAATTGAAGAAAACTTGAGAAATCACAGAATGTCTGGATGGAAGTAAAACCTGGCTGTCTTGGAAGCATGAGGGAAAGACAGCAGTGTGGAGGTAACGTAGGGCACAGAAAGGGACTGGGAATCATTCAAGCTCAGAGCTCTAAAATGGAATGAGAAATAAATTAAAAAAAAGCTGATTTAAGGATAGTACTGTTTTCCTTCTTCTAATTGATGTCCTTCATCAATATCAGCAGAAGATGACTCATTATGTGCATTTTAAAATTCTTTTATGACCCAACAACTTCCATATAGTTTAACTCAAGTCACTAATGATAGGTATTTGCAGAGCAGCCACCTCAGAGGCAGAAAAATTTACTACAGCTTTATCAAACAATGATTAGCATGTTTTTTAAAAACAATATAGGCACATAAAAACACACAATTAGCTTTTCTTTTCACATTGAAAGCTGAGAAAACGTCAACAGACCTCATAAAATTTTGATTTCTGTGTAAGAGCAGCTGAGCATTTTGTGTAACGAAGAGCATCACCAATAATCAATTCCATTTTGTTCAAGGATTGTCCCACTTTATATTTACTTTCCAGGAATATTTTAGCAGCTGATTTCTACTGGCAGAGATGTTTTTGAAAGCCACCGTCAATGTGTGAGCATATATAGGGAAACCAAATTTAAAATTTGTACTTGTGCCAAGAACTTATTGCACACATGTTGTATCAGTAAAAAAGGCAGAGTCCCATCTGATTTATCTGACCAACCCAGTTCTTAGCCATGCAGTTCCAGTGTATGTCGGGATCGTCTCAGCAAACTGTTGCAGATTTCCTAGGATTGCATTTTCTGCCAGGTCAGACTCTTTGGAAATTCCTTGGTGTGTGTATTTTCCAAGGCATAATTACAGACTATTAGATGTGCTTGCTATCCACCCATACACACAGACGTGCGTAACTGCGTTATGCAAATGTTGACCCTAACACTGATCAGGTTGCTTTGCTTGGTGCCCATTTGCGTATCTTGGTAGCTCTAAAGAATGAGCTCCAACTCAGAAATTGCCTTCTAATTGACACCCTGGCTGTGGCTCTTCCGCCTGCCTCCAATCCTATCAGAAATCTGGGGGAAAGATCAGATGCTTCTCCAAACGTTGGTGGTTGGACCCAGCACTGATTGGAACTCCTCATTTGCTTTCATTATCTGATGGGTGACAAGTCTGAACAGCTCGCTGCTTGGTGTGTGACTAAATCCACCACAGGAGCTCACAAATCCCAGCCTTTTGGAAGTGAAAGCTTCCTTTGGCCGTAGTTCAAGCTTTCCTGTCAGGACATTTCAAACACTCCCATCACAGGAGTTATTGCTCATATGGGAGCAGGTATGTTAACACATTCTTGGCATATTGCCAAGCAGTGAAGCACAGGACTCAGTGAAGATTTTGATTGATTTGTGTTTAGTTTTTTTTTTTTTTTTTTTTTTTTTTTTTTGAAAACCTCTTTTAACAATGGGTGATCAGTGGATACTGGGAACATTTTATGTCTTGTGTACTTCATCTGTTTATGCATGGAAGGCCAGAGTATGATTTGATCACATATATACTATGGTGGCCAGCACAGGGAGTGATCATTTGAAAACAGAGGGCTTTTCAATCCAGCATGAGAATGTTTAATGGGATTTGAAGTCTAAATGCTGAAGCTGTCCAAATCTGGACTGAAAAGAACAGACCCATTTTTAACAGTGATGGTAATTCAACAAGAGAACAACTTCCGAAGATTGTTCTGTATTGTCCATCATTAGGAAGCATTCAAATAAAATAGGAGATATGATCCAGCTTATTGATTTTCCACCTGTGTTTGGAAGACTGCTGCAGATACATGAGCTGCTTTAAAAATATTGTAGAAAAGCTGATCCAGCAGTAGGTCAAAATTTCTTCTACCTAGGAGAAGTCTCATGGTAACTTTTAAGTGTTTTGCAAATAATAGTAAGGAGATTTAAAGCAATTGTGAGTAGCTCTGTTTCCATGGCTAGACCCCAAGAAGGAATCAGTCCAGAGAAGACCTGTGGTATGCATGGGATATATTCAGGTGACTGCAAGTAGAATCCTGGGTCCTTAAAATCTAAAATTTAGAATTTTTTTAAACCATGCAGTATAAAATTTTGTTGTATTATTTTCTTCCTTTTTCTTCATAATTTTGAATGTTCCATCTTTCTGTGATCTTCCATCTTTCTTTTTGAATGTTCAGTCTTTCTATGATCCTATGATCTTAGTTCTGGTGAGGAACAGACACACATGTAACTTGTGAATGTAAGAGCTCTGGAGATGTTTGTCAGTTTGCAGGACTGGGAACCTTCTGAAGGATTATTTACTATATTTAAGTAGATATATTTATTTCTACATTAGTGACTGCATAACATGAAAGTGTGAGTGTCTACTAATATTATGATGTTCTTAACTTCTGTCAGTCCTAAAATTATCTATAATGATCTTTTTGTACTTTAAACCTTGTTTTCCCCCCTCATGTGGTTAATCCTCTATTTCTGTATTAAAATATTAGCACACTTTGGTTAAGAATGTTCTATTTAAATGAGATGCTGTACTATTATTGCAAGGGTGGAGTAGTAAAGGATAATAGAACAGTGTAGTCTTTATCAAGATATGTTAAATTTACTGAAACATGATGACTTTAACAAGCTCAAATAGTAAATGAAGCCATTAGTATGTGGAATAATTTCATTCTTGTAGCCCCACTGAAGCAGGTGCTGTATAAACACAGAACAAAGGGACCCGTCCCTGCCCTTGAAAAAATTTATTGTTGCAAGGAAATAGGTTAAAAGCAAATGTCAAACCAGCTTTTCCCTTGTTCATTTAAGTATTTTGAATGTACCAGAAGTCAGACAGAATCACAGAGCAACGCATGAAGTACTCGAGGGACCAGTTTGTCTTAGGAGCCATCACTGTCTGTCAGGACTATCTACTTCCAGCTAGATGACATAAAAAATTAATGCAGAGCAGATGACTGAAATGGTTGTAAAATACCAGAATTAGTACCCAGGATTTTTTAATGTTTTTATTTCAAAGGATGCTGTTTCTATGTGGAGATTTTGTAACCTGCTCCAGGCTTGTGACAACTGGGATAGAAATGTAGCTGAGTATTGACATATATTTGGGATTTTTAGCAGATTTTCCTACTGGTTCAGGAAGAGTGACAGGAAGAAGCAGAGGAAGGTCCAGGGTTGCCTTCTCACTCCCCAAAGAGTTTCAGGCAGTAAGTGGGCTCAGTGAAGGACTGTAAAGAAGCCTTGGGAGCTTTGGATACTTCTTGGATTGCCCCAGGCGATAGGGCCCTGGTGAAGCTTTGGAAGCTTCATCCAAGCCTGAGGGAGATGGATCAGCAGCTGTTTTGTCTGGATGCCACCTGCAGAACTTGTGCTGTTGCAGGTTTGATGTTAAAAGTGAAATAAGCTGATTTTCCTCTTGTAGAAGTTCAGAGTGTTCTTCAGGTTCCCGTGGTAAACATATGGCATGCTGACATCAGGACCAGATGGGAGATGCCATGGATAATTTTAGAAGATAACGCAGAACTCATTGTGAAATACAGGCTATTAGAGCAGAGAGTGCCAGGAGAGAAAAGAAGCATGTATCATCATGCTCTCTCCTCAGAAAGGGGAATTTGCCCAAACACTGCAACAGGAATAAGTCTGGCCACCTGCCCTCGCTGTGGGGAGAGCAGCCTGATGGCTGCACACACCATGATGATGCCTTGAGGTTGTTTCCTCATGGTCTGGGCAGCAATGAGGAGCTACCATCTCCTCTAAGTCCTTCCCACCTTCCAGCTATCTCATGTTCTGTGAGATTCTGCTGTCTCCAGAGCTCTCAGAGCCATAAGGCTGTGTAGGATGGTTTGTGGGTCTGTCTCAGAAAAACATGGTTTGTTGGAGAGTTGCAGAAATTATTTTGAAACTAAAATTGAATCTGTGGGTTAGCTTTAGATAAGTAAGAAATTATAGGAAATTAAAACCTTTGATTTTTTTCATCTTAAAAGAAATCAGAAATTAGAAAAATTGGAAAAATGGAAAACCAAGAACATGTAATAAAATCTAAGTAAAATATCAGTAAAATGAAGGAAAAAAAATGTTTGAGGCAGAACAAGACATCTTCATTTTACAACACCCCTCCTTCCAGTGATACTTAGTTATTTGATTTTATTAAGCGATTACACAGGGAAATATGTTTATAATATGAACTGTGCAAATATGAATTGTGCCAAATGTTAAATTCATCTTTTGAAATAAAAGGACCACACTGTGCACAATTCTGGGTACAACTAACTGTTCTGTAGCTGTTATCTGGAAGGACAAACAGCCAGACAAGAATCCTGACCCTAACTTATTGTATGCATTTTTGGTAACCACCCAGCTCTGAACAAAATGACTGTTCCCTATGTGCTGTATCAAATCCTGTTGGATAATGTTACTTATCCTGATAGGTATCAGTCGCAATTACTGTCTGAATTCAGGTAGATGTTACTATGTCACTTGGAACAATAACAAAGAAAACAAAATCCTTTTCCTCTTTGAGTGAAGATTACATCTTCCCAGCAAGGGAAGTGAGTCTATCACATGCTTCAGGACGTTCATCTTTTTTTTTTTTAGGGAGGTTTCTCAGGTGCAGTCTGCCACATTCAGAAATGCAGTTTCAAATGCATGAACCCTTTCTATGCTTGCTACTGGAGTTTAATAAAGCAGACCAAAGTCTTTTGCTGGAAACCCCTACTTTTCAGGTAAAAAATACTATGGTGAAGCTGACAATGGATGTTGGAAGTGAGAGGCTGACTTACCAGTCACTAGACTGAGACTAAGATCAAAGCCAATAGGAAAAACGCCTGCATTGTTGTATGCTCTCTTTTGGAACGTGACACATAGGAAGCTTCATACAAGAAGCTGGATTTGAAACATCTCTGACATCTGGGGCAAGTAATCCAACACAGTTTTGCAAGCTCTCCACAGGCTCATAGAGCTCTACTTGCCAGCTCCCATGCTCTGTGCTCCTTCTTCTCCCTGCTTCCACTCATGTATCCCATTGTTTATGTCTAATGCCTCAACAACCTCTTTTAGGAGGAGGTGTATTGTGCTTTATCATGTGTAAGATGAGCGTGGCTACTAGCAGTCTCTGAGCTCTGGGATTCCTTGAGATCCCCAGAGTCCTCTAGGAAGCTGCTGGACCGAGTCAGCTCTATAAATCAGTTTTCCCCTGCAGGCCAGTGGGAGCCCTCTTGAAAATCAGAACATGTATATACCTGCTGAAGTAAGGAGTATAGGTATTTGAAACTACTGGCTGGTGCTTCTTACTGAGAATCCAGTACTGGACTCTAAATATTGCTTTCCTTCCCATATGCAAATTGAAAATAAATATTTTTATTGGTTTTGTTAGCCCTATGAACTGTGTTCAGCTCAAATCTAAATAAAGGCTTAGGAAAGAGACTCTCTCTCTACCAAAGAGGTCTTGGATAAACATCTATGAAAGAGTTAACAAGGTCACTTTCCTTGTGTTGTTCATTAGCTCTGTATCTGTCCCAGCCATAAATTGTGAAAACCACTACTTAAAATACTTCCAGGATTCCTCTGTGCTGCCCACAAGCTCTGTTGCATATGTAATAATCGCACTGCTCAGAACAGAAGAGTAATTCAGATTGTGGTTTTTAAACTGTCCACCCTTACTGGCAGTGTTGCATGTGGGGCAGCCTCTGGAACTGTGTCCTGAGGCAACCTGTTTATCTGAAAGCTTCACCTTTTCCTTTGGAAACGATGCATTGCGTTGGTCTCTTTTCCATCAGCTCTCACCACTGCTCAACAGTTTCACAAGCATGAAGAATTACTGAAATTCAGCACATGGAATTCATTTTGAAGAGCCACATGTAAGTTAAGAAGAACCAGAACACAGCTGAACTGGAGACTGTTTAGGACAAAGTCTCTTTCTCTTCAGAGACAATCTCTTAATTGTTCATACAGAGTCTTCTACATTGAAACTCCTACTGGAAACACCTCTAGTACTAAAACCATGCCTACAGCCCCTCTCTGGCACAGATCCCCTGTTGTTAAACTCTTTTGCTGTCTAAAAGAGGGGGTGGATGCATCCAGGTTGCCTGTTGGGAGTGGACAGTCGGCTGTGCAAGCTCCAGGGATGTTGTTTAGGAATGTGCTACTTGTCATGGGCCAGAAATGTGCAAGGAGCCATTCCACAATTAAACAGTAGATAATGGACTTCTGGTGTCCTGCAATGCTGACTACATTGGGACTGTTTAATTGACTGGCATAGACATAGGCTTTTTACCTGTTACCCCTAGAAGTTAACATAAATGCTAAATGCTAAAAGACAAGCTCCTGGTACCCCTACTTTGCAATATGTCTTATTCCATGATTGGTAAACTGGGCTTGTCAATCAACAGGAGTAGCTGTGACTCACAGCCCAGGTTACTCATGGGTTTTATTGACAGACTATCAAGTAGAAAATATATAGTGGAGCCAGAACATTGCAACCCCAGATCAGGTTTTTCTTCTCTCAATTGCATGTTTCACCCACAGAGCTGAAGGGCCACACTTTCTGTCTTCATGTCACCACTTTGGATATGCCAGCTGGGCCAATGTGGGAAGGAGAAGTGGAAGAAGTCCCCAAGTGTTCTGCTGGTGTTTAAATTGTGCCTTGGAGAGGTGAGAAACCTCTCAGGCTGAGAAGGACCTGGGACCTTCTATTCCCAGGAGTGTAATTTAACTATTAGGCTGCCATCCAAAACGTGGATGGAGTCCCTTTTTCTAGTGGTTTTGTTACAGTTTTGATTTTCAAGGACACTGGTCTCAGAAGAGGCCTTGATGCTCAAGTGCTTTCATTGTGTGGCCTGGGCTAATGCCACAGGTGGATGGATCTTTTGTCTACCTCCTGTTTTCACTGGAACAATTTCCTACCCAAAAGCTCAAGAAAACTCCTGGATTAGCACCTAAGAGTCCTGAATTGCCCTTGGGAGGTGTCTGATCTCGTTTTTGCTTGTATTAGGAAGTCTGGGTGTCTCAGCTATTCTATTAGCTCCAATGACCTACTTCTTAGGCATCAGAAGAGATAGGTCAGGCACCTGAAGATGGATCATATAACTCACCTCCCACACCAGACTTCTACCAACACAGCTTTATTTTTATACCTGCATTAGAGCACCAGTGATCTAAACTGGCAGACTCTGCTCTGAAGGATTTATTCTGTCCTGGATTTGGATGCATACAAGCAGACAAGGCTGTGTGTGAACCCTGGTCACACCTGTATAGCGTGCTGGTTTCCAGGATTTCACACACAACATCAGTAAATGTGCCCTCAAACAAGCAGCAAACTACCTGAGCCATCAGGCAGTCACTGGGGCCTGCAAATTAAGTACAAAGACAGTCCCAAAAATCAGGATCATAAATGTTTCAGGCTAATTTATTCTGTAAAGCTGTATTAATAAAGAAGTGGCTCCTCTGTTAAAACATCATCTGCCAGGGAGCAGCCCACAAAGAATTACAGCAGGTGATTTTTATCTCTTTCCCACTCCTTCTCATTCCATGAAAAAGAAGGATTCATGCAGGAAAGTGCTGACACATCCTTAATCAGAGGTGTGTGAATTGCTCACATCAGTGTAATTTTATTATTCTGTTGCTGGGATACTTTAATAATAATAATAACAATAATAATAATAATAATAATAATGGTGATGATGATCCAAAACCTTATTGAGTCATTGAAGGATAATGCTTTGTTTTCAACATTTATTTTTTTAATTTATTAAAGAAGACTGTTAAAGCTACAAGAACAGACAGTGTACACATTTTCTATAAATGAGCAGGGAAATTCATAAAGAAATATCTTCCTGCAGTTGGTACAGTAAACACCCCGTAGTACCAAAAATGATCCAAGTGGTATGAGCACCCTGGAAAAGATTAGAGACTGTAAGGAAGGGAGTGTGTTACATGAACATCACTGTCTATTTGGGATATGGTGATAGATTGAAATCTAGCCTGACCTTTGGAGCTGGGTTTGGGAGGGTTCTTTTGCATGCTGTTCTCTGGCAGGGCTCAAATTTGGCAATTATTTACTTAAACAAACAAACACAGAAAAATACCATCATTCAGGAGGGGGACCTCATGTAACTTCGGCTACAAATGAATTGCCCAAAGCAGTTTTGGATCAGTTGACTCCTAAAAGACATCTTCTCTGTTTCTGTCATATTAAAGCAACAGTTCTCCTGCTTGTGGCCCATGCAAGATTATGATGTTTAATCTGTTTGTTCGCTTAAATTGAATTCTGGCTGGATATACAAAATTTGAGACTATTTTTATCTTGCTGACAGCCAGTCATATTTACTTATAATTACTTCCTGAGGCTGCCACAAGAAGACTGCCTCTTTTACCCTGTAACAATTCAGGTGTTTAAAAAACTCATTTAATTCCAAAACACAATAATCACACCACGGTAATGCAGATACTAACCCTTGTTCTCTGTGTACTCTCTTGACATGAGCTAACGTGGGATCAGTAAAAATTTTTTTAATGAGCAAGCTTCGAAGTCATGGATGTCAGGTTTAAGTGGAAGCTACAGGATTGGGATTTGTACTTTGTTCTATGAGAGGGGGAAAGGTATTTTGGAAGAAATAAACCTAATGGCAAAATTGAGTAACTTGTCATTGAAATAGAATCTCATTGGAACTACAGAAGACAAAGTGGTTTAGGTGATACTTAAGTCTCCATCTGCAAGTAAAGGGACAGAGAAAAGGGGTTCAAGCAAAGAGGAAGTTTTTTCTCACAAGATCAGGCTTGGGTATTGTTATATTTAAGAGTTTTCAGTTACTTCAAGTGGAGGAAGGTATGAATGAAATTGCACTACAGAAATTTAAAGTGTTTAAAATTTAAAAAAACACAACAAGCTGGAATACAGTAAAGAGGATGTTTTAGTATTAGGCTCACAAAAGGAAGTTTAACTGTAGAAGAGATTGTGACTTTGATTTAATGCTGAAGAACTATTTAAGGGGAATCTTCAGTGGGTTTCTTCAGCAGAGAACAGGTTACAATGAAACTCTAAACTTTGACAGACACCCAGATTAACCTGTTTTGAATTTTTCAGCCAAATCAAATCCAAGTCCACTGTGACTTTTATAGTGACCAGGTAGTATACAGTGATTTGGTAGCCCTGACCTGATAGAAAAGGCAAAATACCTTCAAGGAGTTCAGGGTCATGAAAACATGTGAACTTTGGCTCAGAGACCAGCTTCAGGCATTCCTCATGCTGCAACAATCAGTTCACCGGCACTAAGTCAGTACCTAGGAAAAGACACTCAGAAGATATTACCTGACAAGTTTTTAGGTGAAGATGACAATGACAGCAACTCCATATTGAACAAACATTTCAGAGTTGACAGACCCCACTGTAGAAGAAGACACCAGGGCTGTCTACACAAGCCCAGTCCATTTAATAACTTTACAATAAATGCCAGTACATGAGCTGTGATGTTGCTGAAAAGACTGGCATTAAAACAGGAGGCATTGCGGTGAAAAGTAAGTGTTTATCTTTATTGCAGGATGTATTTGCATTTTGTGTATAGGAAAAAAAATAATCTGGAAATTGCAACAGTTTATTTTGTGTTGTGAAAACAAGTACTGAGGTAGAAGTGTGTCAAGCTTGCACTCTCTTGAAGAAAGTATTTTGTGAAAGAAAGGAGGACTAAAATCCTTCAAGACACACCTAAGGACATATTTCAGAGCATGGAATGCTCTCCATAGGGTATAATCTGAGAGTTTACCATAAAGCTGCTTTCTTCTACCCTAAAGCTAGAAAAGGAGAGCTACAGGTAGAGACTGATAGATCTGTTAAAAAGCTGGGTAGAAATGAAAGCTAAAATCCTCGTTGCGTAAGCACATAAGATGGGAACATTTCTACTGCAGACAAAGAGAGATATTTTTCTAGACATATTTATGTCTTTGGAAGACAACGTGTCTTTGGGACACTGTTTGCATATGGAAATGAACCAGAAACCACGACACAATTTTCTCTGTATATGGAGTGTAAACATTCATTGAGATGACAGTTTGATTAGGAATAGAGGAGCGGAAGTTCAGACAAAGGCTCCAGGCAAGAAAGAAATTTTAGGCTAGAATAAGCTAACAAAGATTTGCAGACTCTGTAGTAGGGATAATATATTTGGGAGAAGTCAAGAAGTAGGTTATAGCCAGCCAGTCCACTACCAATATGACTGTCCCAGTAAAGAAGAAGTAGAAAGACTGTATTGAGCTTTTACACATATCTACAGATGCATCTAATGTCCTCAGACCATCAGTCAGGAGCACTTAGAATAACATTTATGACAGAAGAAATTGAGCACTGTATTTCCATATATAGAACTTTGGAGTTTCTGTAGTAGCTAAATAAAACTTTCTTTAGGTCATCAGTAGCATGTATAATAAGTGTGGAAGTAATAAAGGAAGTTTACTCAGAAATGACTCTGTACCCAACAGCCATCCCTTTTACAGCCCTCTGAAGTGTGTAGGTGAATGACACAAGAGCCTGGGCATTAAAATGGATGCAGACCTGAGTTACTGTGAGTTACTGAGTTACTGAAAGCAAGGCATTTTTGGAAACCACCAAAACCATCATTTTTCTCCCTTTTCAGAGTGGTATGGTCAAAACTGCAGGCTACTGTCTGCCAGAAACAGCAATAAGCTTCAAAAACTTCTATACATATTAGAATGATTATGAAATTATAAATACTGGAGCTAGAAAGAGACAAAACACTTCTTCGTCTCTAGCTCTTTCTCTCTAGTTCTAGCTGTATTTTTTCTTTTTCCACTTCTTTCTGTTTTTCTTTCCTTTCCTTTTCTCTTTTCTTTTCTCCTTGTTGCTTACTTGTTCTCTCTTACTTTTGTTTCCCTTGTTTTCTTTGCTTTCTTTCCAAGGCATAGGCTGCGTTTTGAATACTAACCCAAAGGGAATTTTCTTCTTTTCTGAATGCAGTCTCCAGAATATTGCTGACTAGTCTCTAGAACATTTTGCTGACTACAGCCAGAGGTAGGTTCCATGAACATTAAAAGAAACTTCTCTGCTTTCAAGAGAGGTGTAGGCTAGAATTGCCATATCTACAGTTTGGACTGAGGGCAATATGTAAATATTGTAGGTGATTAGCATACACTGGCCAGGATAAATATGCTCAGGCATCTGAGAAATGTAATGGTATCACATTATGCCATCTGAACACACCCTAAGAGATCCTGGCAAAACCATTCATTCCTTAAGCTACTGTGTCTTGTGGTTACATGGTGCAGGTCAAATTCTGACATGGGCTTCCAGGTATGTCCAGAGCTTCGTACATTTTGTGACCATCTGAGTTTCCTATTTTTATTTATTTCTTTCTGGAAGAAGTGGCTTCTATTTTATTATGTTTTTTCTTGCAAAGATATAATGTAAAAATCTTGACAGCTCTCTCTACTGGTTTTCTACAAATGCTGTTACATGGAACAAAGTACATACTTAGGTAGTAGAATAAAAACCATAATGTCTGCAGGGGGTCTTTTAAAATTAGGCATATTTCATGCTTTCCTGGAAATGAATTTCTTTCTACCCCAAGATCTTTTCTATGCACAACACTATGCTTATCAGTATCTGCTTTTCTAAATCAGTCTTACATCTGAGACTCTTGCTTGCCATTGCTCTGGGTTTCCCCAGCATATTATTTGCAATATTTCTATAACTCCATTATTATACATAATTATATCTTATTAATGATAAGTCTGCTACATGTTAACATTTACCATTGCAGGAGGCAGGAGCTCTTAAAAACCGACCTTTCATCTAGCTCAAATTAATATGACATATATGTATAGCACCTCAGAAAAAAGCTGACTCCATGAAAGTTATCTTATGCAACTCCATCATGTAATCTGCAAGACACCTCATAACTTTACAAATATTACCTTAAGCTGACAATGCTAGGGAGACATTTTGTTCTGGAATAAATCTAGGTTACACCAGGATTAAGAAAAAATACATCCATTCTCTTCAATTTGCCATGGTATCATAACTTTACACAGTCTGTTGACTGAACACTCCTCTTATTTACACAATTAAAATCCTGTGAGTTCATTGTGATTAATTACATACATGTCTCTCATTTTGCCTCCCATTTGTTCTCTGCTTAAACAGGTAGTGCCTGATGAGGACCTGATCTAAAGGGCATGAAATCATTACTAAGATGTTGAGAATTTGGGGCCTCCAGCACAGCGCAGGGGGAGAAGCCATCCAAGAGGAGCAGTGTCAAGGAGGAGATATTGTAGAGGAACCAGGGACATCAAAAAGGCTAAAGAACTTGGAAGGAAATGAAGGAAAGAGTCTGCACAGTCTCCCCATGCTTCAAGATGTTGCAGGGCTGGTACAGTCAGAAAGTAAAGGCTATGCCAAAATGTTGCAGTCTAGCCCTAGGTGGGAGATCTCTGCTCCTCTCAGCAGTCTCTTTTTCCATCTTCATTACATGTCCATGAACTTCTCTCCAAATTTGCCTCTTCCTACTCCACCTGTTATTAATCCTGTGGCCAAATTCCTTGATAGCACTTAAAAGTCTTCTGTGAGGCTTTGCTTAAATGATTTACTGTACCATGAGGGCCTCCCTGGGAGGTGGTTGCAGAGTTTGAAATGGCTGCATGCAGTGAGGGACTGGCTTGTCTGTGTGAGGAAAGACATGGTGGGAGAAGGATGAGTAGTCTGTAAAAATGGGAAGTCAGTACTCAGACGGGACCTGTATTTGTGTGCTTCCAGGCAAAGCAGGGTCACTTAGGTAAAATATATAATTTGGAACCTCTGTATGCAGAGAAGACCTCTCAGCATGGTCTTCCTCATTGTCCTGCTTAGTGTAGGATCTCTTATCTAGGTATCTTTGTATGTGGTAAAAATTTGGTAGACAATTTGTTGCTAATCAGTTTATAAAATAGATAAAGATACAGAGGCAGTGGGAGAACTAAGTTGCTCAGTTCAGCTCATGTGAAGGTGAGTGGTAAGAAAAGTAGAGAGTTAGAAATCTAGCAGATGAATTTCTGCTCTGTAGATGTGTGCAATATTTTTCAGACTGCATATCTGTAGCTGATCAATAACACATTCACATGAATTTGGCATTTCACCATTGACTCCACCAGACAGGATCAAATTCCATTAATGCTTTAACCCATCAATGCAATGGATTGCTGATTATCACTGATACACCTGCAGACTGAAGTGCTTGGCTGTGAATACAAAAGACAGGAGTGTAAGGATATGGCTCAAACTAAAGGCTCTCTTGGAAGATGGGCTCCAATGAGGAGTATTGGTTGGATGAAGACCGGGTCTCTAGAGATGTGATGTCTACGTTTTAGTACACCTAGGGACATTAAGATCTGTAAATAAGATAGACAGAGGTAGCCTGCTAGTTGATCTACACTCTCATAGAATCATAGAATCATTTCGGTTGGAGAAGACTTTTGAGATCATGGAGTCCAACCAAACTAGTTTTTGTATCTAAATGCTCTGTTCTTGGTACTAAATAATCAATAGTTTGCTTAAAAGGGTTTCTGATCACTACATATGCCATTGATCATAACTTGCTTCAGGAATAAACCACCAGTGCTACTCCTGAGTCAGATTTTGGGGCTGAGCATACCTGGCATCCAGGCTAATGTGGCCTTCAAATGGGGCTCAGCTTTTGACAACCAAGAGCAGCAGTGGCTCAAATCCCAATGGTTGAAAGGGTGCAGAGTAGGGAGAGATGTGGAGAGAGGGAAAGCTATCCCCCACCCTGTTACAGGCCCAAAAGAGGGCTCTTCTTCTTTTCTGCTGGTATTGCTGATTGTATTATGAGCTTAAAAAAAACGTGTTGTGTGCTGCTGTTCATGTGGCTGCTTGTGTAAGTGTTTAAAATACAGGCAGTTAGTATTGTATTTATTAACTAATAATATGCACTTATATAGTACCGTAAATGTCCATGGCACTTTGCAGGTAACAATATTCCTAACTGTCAGGAATCTTAAGTCTAAGAACTTGGAAGACAGCCAAATGATATAAGCAGTTAAGCAGTTACTGTTTATGCTTGTAATTTAGTTTGGTCCTTTTGATTTGCCTTCTAGAAGTCACTAAGGGCAGTGTCTGCATGACTCCTGTGACTGGGACCTCTGAGTGACTGAAGTAAAAGTGTACAAATACTCTTGATATGATGCTTTTAAAGGAATCATGGATGATTGTGCCCTAGCACAGCAGGGTAAGGAGCAGTTCTGCAGGGACCACTCACCTCCAGTGATGGCTGGGAGTTTTAAAGAACAGAAGAGTAAAAATATCTATCTGTGTCTTGTGGTGCTTTGGGCCAGAGGAAAATAAGGCCTGGTAAGAGGATAGCTAACTCTTTAAACACCACTGAGCCGGAACAATAGTCCACACTGTATTGGTCAGGAGGTGTAAATTTCTGCCACTGCCTGTGTCCCCTGGCATGAAGGAATCTAAAGAAAGAGAAGGAAGAAGATGGATGCATGCATTTTTGGCAAGAACAACAGCTAGCTCTGGCTTAATGACCCTAGACTACCTAGGGCATAGGAGTAAAACAGGTTTAATTAGGCAGCAGGGGTAGGGAAATCGGGAGATACAGCACTGCACAGAGATGATGCTTTTCTCAGTTCTGAGACTCATTTTGAGAGAAATACATGTCTTTTGCCAAGCCCAAAGGGAAAAGGGCTTAGCACAGGGGTGGAGACTTGCTCTCCCCACAGATGGCAGGGATTCAGGAGCTACATGGCATCTGCGCAAGTCCCATACCAGACACTCAAATCAGAGAGAGGTGAGCTGGCTATTCCTGTCCACTTTTTGTTTTTTTGAGGGCAGAGAACCTGTTGAGTACAGCATACAACATACCCTGAATGGTCCTCTTCCTCCCTCCTACAGCAAAACTGCCAATGCCGTGCTGACTTGGGAAGCTTCTGGAGAAAACTTTTATGGTGAGCAGGACTTGTCCCTAAAGCAAAAGGAAAGTGGGAGAGCTTGGCTCTCCCATTGTTGCTATAAAGAAGAGAGCTTTGCTGCTTCTCCTTGGCTGGAGGGCAGACCAGCATTGCACAATCATTTCTGGTGGTTCATGAGTTGTGTGGTGAGGTGTCTCTTTCTTGTTCCCACCTATTTTAACCCTTGTGTTAGTTTTTTTTCCTGTTTTCTCTAGACTCGTTTCTTACTGCTTCTCCTAGAGTGTTTGCTTTAGATAAATATTTTAAAAGCAGAACAAAGAGTGAATTATTCTGTGTTTCTTTGGGGCTTATGATTTTCAGGGTGGATGGTCCTGTATACATGAAAAATTGGCCAGGAAATTTAATGAGCTGCAATGAAGGTAAAGTTAAACGAACGCTAATGGAGAAAATCATTGAAGGTGTTCTTTCAAGGATTAGAGGCTGCTTTATCATAGGAGGGCAATTTCTCCCTTTAAAAGACCACATCTCACCTTGGTTAGCAGACTGGATGGACCTTGAGAGAAGATGTGAGTAGTTCTGAAGTTGGAACAGGGTTTTCACTCAAGATAGGAACAAAAGAATATAAACAAACAATAGATTTGTTACATTTCTTTAAAAGTTAAATCTGTCTTGTAGAGGTCTAAATTGTTGGACTGGTTTTTCTTACCTTCTGGTTTTGAGCTGACTGTGAACCTCATGAGATGACTTGCTCCTGTGCATTCCAGTGTTTTAAGTAGGTAACCATTTTTTAAAAAGTCTTTTGAGGTCAGAGCAAGAATTCCAAGCCTTTTGAGGTTCCATGTCTAAAAGGCAATTTTTAAAGAGGAGAAAATTCACATTTAAATTGTGTCTTCATATTCTGCTTCAGTAAGTCGTCAGGTTCATGTGACCCAAGACCACATGAAGGGTTCGAAATACCTCTTTTTTGTCTAAAAAAGGATTGTGCAAAGATATTATTTCCTTACCTCCCAGATCTGGGCTCTGAACATGTTTACACTCATGACTGTTTACTTTATCGAATACAAATAAAGTGGGTTTTGTTTACTGTGTTCTCCTACTTGCATTCTTGCTGCTCTTGATTTACCTCTAGAGGAACATGCTGAATTTCACTCTGGTCCCTGTATCATTGGTAGATCAGTCTGAGTCTGTAAATTGCTTTGCAGAGTAAATCCTTGCTCTCTTCTCCTCCTGGCTGTAGCACCTCTGTGCTGTGGTTCCTTTTGCACAGTGGATTTCTGCCTTCTGGAAGGATGCAGATGACACACAAGAAGAGGGGCCTATGGAGGAAAGAGAAGATCCAAGAAATCATGCATATGGACATATAACCTCAAATATTAATACAGTTATTCAGTACAGGTCTCTCTTTAGTTGTTTCATTCATACTGCACTCAGGGTGCAATTTAAAATAGTACCTCTGTACCTTTGACAGGCAGAATGAACCACAGGTCTCTTTTGAAAACCTAATATGCCTGGGAAAATAAATGGTATAAACTGTAAACAAAACACCTTTCAATGATGCATTGATAAGAAAAAACTGGTATTACAGCTTTCTGGGAAATAAGTATCATTCCCAGTAGTGATATTTTGCATATTTAAGTCAGGACTGGGAACCACAGGAGATACAGAGCTTTCCTGTCAGGACTTGATTGTAGAATTTGTACATAGTGAAAGCATGCCAAACCCTACCCTTATTAACCGTTTGACTATTCCTACAGGCCCATACATATAATCTATGTGGTTGCAAAACAGGAACAGTTGCAGGACAAAGAACATATTGTTAAATTAAAGAGTTTCACAGTTATTGCCTGCAGTGTGCGGGGGAAAAAAAATGAAACATAGCAGGAGATTGTGAAGGCAAGTATATAAAGCTGAAAGAAAAGAGAATGCTGAGTTCAAGGAACTCACAGAGTTCCTGCTTCTGACACTGAGAAAGGAAATGAACAGTTGATTCAGCTTACTCCTTTCTTCACTGAACTATATTGTATTTGCCTTATTAGTTGGCAGTGTGCTTTGATTTAGAACAAAATATCAATTGAAGAAATGTCTGACATAGTTTGATGTTGCACCTGTTTGCTTACCCTAAGCCCTAGTGTTCAAATAATCTTCCACTCCTGTCTGATGGATAAATGGATTTATAGATCCTGTTTTGTGCCTGCTTGTGCACGTGTGTCTCTAGCTGTGTTCTAGCTCTATCTGTTGAAAACATTAAGTTGTTTTTCCAGTGTGCTCACTATCTAGGAAAAAATGTTGTCTGACCAAACAGCTCATTACTTCCCCATCTGTGATTGCATCCATTTTGCATTAGTTCTTATAGAAATTATAGTAGTTTTTCTGTGTTGCTTACTACTATTGTTATAGAGCTTTGTCTGCCTCCCTGTTTTTGGCATTAAGCAAGCAGACAATTTAGCAAGTAGGGACGAGCTTACTTCCTACCTTTATGCTGGGAGATATTTCTGTTACACCCCAGCCCTATGACAGAGTCAAAATTCCTGTTTCTCTTGGTTCTCAGCTTTTTCTAAATTTATACTGCAGTGGGATCTGGGCATCAACAATCTCTGCTGACTCTAGTGACTCCAGAGGATTGTGATCCACTGTGCAGTTGTTAGAAAAATGGAAATCTAAAGATTTGGCATCAGACCCCCAAAAGCAAAACAGTACCAATAGGGATAACACTGGCAAATATGAGTTTCAGGAATGGTCTGTAAAATCTGCATTTGTCATCAAGTTCAAATCCACATATTTTAAAAATTTGGGATACACATCTAAGAGGAGAAAACCATGTTTCCATATCATTTAATATACTTTATTATTCCTACTTAACATGTAGTTTATGATCCTTCCCTTAAAAACTCCTACTCCTGATGTCACCAAGAGCGATTGAATCTGACAGATTCTGTCACTTTGCCCTTGCAACTTCAAGTTGCAGAAAGCAGTTCAGTTTTCCCACTTTGCTATTAGGCACTTGCATATGACTTTGATCATCACTGATCTATTCTACATGCAGTTCCATCAATGAAATAAGAGATGAAAGTCTTCTGGTTCACTGTGGTTCTGTCTGAACACTCACTCGCTGTGCACAGCAGTTAGAGTTTGGCCCACATTTAGTGGCACCTTTTGCTGGCTGCT